>NC_137226.1:9606707-10176707 GCF_949987685.1 Ammodytes marinus | reverse complement strand
ACAGACTTGCCATTTTCCCCCTGCTTCTGGCAAATAAAACAGAATTTTTTTTGATGGGGCCAAAGGTGTGCTGAGAGGATGTGGACGCTGAAAAATGTCAGCCCTTAACTGGTTTCCTGGATACACACAGCATGCACATTACTGGATTTATTTTTGTTGGGGGGGGGGGGGGGGGGGCTGTAGTTTTGGGGGCAAAGCCTGCAGGGGTGGCAAAAGGGAGATGGAGAGAGCATCGGGATATATTTGATGGCTTTTTTAAGTTATTTATAATGTACAGCTCAGCAGGGAAGAACTACATAAACAAGTCAAACATACCAGGTATGGACACAAGTGCTAAGGACTATAAAATAAACAATATCCTGTAAATATACTTATCGCTCTAATATTTGAAAATAACAACATGCCCTTGCCGTCCATTAACAGTGAATGGGTCGTTCAACACATATGACAACATGATGAAGAACAGCATTGATCATCATTCCTGCCACAAGCCATTTAAAAGTAACTGATTTTAAAGAAAGTCTTATGGTTAGGTTCTGCTTGTACCAAACCTCTCCTTGATGCATAATCTGTTGAGATATAGCCTTGCTAAGGTTTGCAAGGCTAATTGTAAAAATATACTATGTACAACCCAAAGATGTAATCAAATTGCATGAGTATTCCAGTGACAGCTGCTTACCGAGCTTCCTACTTCCATACCGTGTGTGTGCCTGACTGAACATGAAAATAATATCATGATTAAGGCTGTAGTTCAACATGTCTACTAAATAGATGGCTAACACATTGTGTGATGGAATACATTTTGAAATAATTTAAACTAAACCTAAATGTATTTAATTTGAACTTTAATAATTCTGTGGAGTAAAAAAACAACAACATCAAAAGCCAAATCATAATATTTTCAACCAGCATGCTCTGACACCGAGCATGTGATCTATATGCTTCACATGTACGCTTGAGTGTGTTCACACTCTCGAAACCTGTGTGTGTGTGTTTATCTACAGTGTGCGTCTGCATGCCCACATGCATGTGTAATTATATATCCGAACATATTTTTGGCACCATGTGCCTGTCAACACATATGTGGCTCTTTGTCAAGCTATCGGCATCTGTGTGTGTGTGTTTGTATGTGTTCTGTTTTGCCCCAATTTCTCCGCTCTCTTATGGATGAAAACCATTAAAAATTGATTTAGGGGAGCTTGGCTGCCTTTCTCTATCTTTGATAGCTACTTGCAATGTTAAACACATACACACACATACACACACACACACATGCACACGCATGCGAACACGCACACACTCAAACACATGTATATACTACAGCAGGTATTCGGTATTAAGTCAACCCCTCCAATTAACTTTTTGACTTTTTTTCTTTTTCCTCTCTACTGGTTCCATAAACAAGGCTTGAATCAAACACCAGCCAACTGCCAAATGCTTATGTATGTGTGAGCGTTTGTGTCCAAAGAGTATGCTTCTAAAGGGTAGCGCTGAAGGTGAATTATTGGGCTGTGTTGTGTTTACAGCTGTGATGTCACTGAATCAGGGACCACTCATTCTTTCTTCACACATGGATGGGCGTCCTTTTGTGTTCAGATGAATTTCAATTTGGTGACGAATTGGACAGAATCCCAGCCGTATTGATTAAAAACTATTAGTCAAGTCAAGTAGGCATGTCGCAAGAACACTTTGAGAAATGGGCCCAAGCGGGCACAACGGCCAAAGATGTGCACACATATGGAAGTTCACACACCAAGCCTAGCACTCCAACACAAACACAAACACACACACACACACACACAAATTAGCAAGCATATGCTGGGCTTCTTATTAACATTGTTTGGGTTATTCTGAAGTAGATGAAGGAAATAATTGAATATATTGTTAACAACTCTCCTGTGGTGTGGATTCATTATCTAGCTGAGGGTATCATGAATACACTCTTACCTTCACTTTGTTATGGGTAGATAAAATGTGACAGGAACTGGAGAAGGGAAAAACAAGATCTCTGTACATTCAATAAACATACACTAAATATGTTTGCATTCGTATTCATCGTATGACAGAGAGCATTGAGCGCGACAGGAATGCTTGCAATGGATATGGAAAAGCCAGATCGCAAAACACACAAGTGAGAACATCACGTAGCCATTCTTCAATCTCGCTTCTTCACTGTCAACAAACTCAGCAGCCCAAGTTGACCAATCACAGTTTGCGGTCTGCTACTTGTTAACTCAGCCCTCAGGGTGTGTGGTTTGTATTTTTATTTAGGGAAACGCCATGGAGCCTCTGCAACACCCTTTGGAGTATATATCTGGCTTAAGTGCAGACAAGAAACAGTTAGTGGGATAAACAGAAGGAAAAAATAGGATGGAAAGAAGAGAGGAGAGGAAAGAGGAGGGGAGGAGGTGCCACTTCATTCCCCAATGTACAGGCCACTAGCACCCAAGAATTTACACGTGTGTACATTGGTGCTATGTGTGGATTTTAGCTGGTCATGTGTTCAGGTCAAACTCTGAAAATAGCCTGACTGAAAGGCCTCCCACTACAAGACCCATATAGAATGATGGCAGAAGTACATATAGTTTCCAGTTCACCTTCAATAAGTCATTTAAAGCACAATTTTGGTATGATGGTGCAAATTTTATTATTCTTTACTATATTTCTAATTGCTTAAAAAGGTTTTGTTCTGCTGTTATCACTTTTCATCCACCCACATTTGTTTCCAGAGAGGTATAGAAGCCAATGAGAAGCAATCAATCACCAATGAGGTGGGGATGAGAGGGCAGGGCAACAAATATGAATCAGTATTTGGCAACAATATACAGACATATGAACTGCGTTCAGCATTTCCTGTCAATGCAGGCATTTAGAGCGACCAATTGACTTTTCCTTTCAGATCGTAAAGTACCACAATGTTTCAAAGTCAAACTGTTTTCCGGCTCCCCCAAAATAAATCCAAACAAAAGTCACACAAAGCCATGAATCATTTTGACAAAGGGCAAACATGCAAACCAAGGCAACACTTACAATCCCAAAGCTGAAGCAAAACATCAAATATTGATTTCACACAGCTTGAAAGTGCTGCCGAAATATTTGATTGAGTGAACAAAGAAAAAAAGAAAAAACAAAGAAAAAACAAAGGGTGCTTGGATAAATGTTCCATCTGTCGGCTAATTAAATAACGATTCTGCTCTTGCACATACATACAAATAATCATATTCACTGCAGGTTTGCAATTTAAAAAACAGCTCTAGTCCTGAAGTACTGTGATTCTGATTCTGAAAAAGGGAAAATGTGTGGCTTGAAACGTGAAGCAGGGAAGAGGAATCTACCCAAATTGTTTGAGTGCCGCCAATCTCTCATTTCTGCGCTTCTGAATTTTTCAAACAAAGCTCATGTGCTCATTAAAGAAAAGAACAACCCAAATTTCTCAGAGGAGTCTGGTGGCTAATTTGGTTTTAATCACACGAAAGGAAATCCATCTGTCGAGGATCCCTGGCACAAGCCTCGGTTGCTTTGTCAAGGAGCGAACAGAGAGATAACAAGAAGAGAAAGAAAAAGTGAATAATGAAGGTCATAACAAAGAAGAAATTTTTTTTTAAATAGAGGGAGTTACTGTATGTTGGGGAAGAGAAGAGGAAGAGAGGAAGCACAGAACGCAGGGGGAATATAAAAAAGGAGTACAGCTGATAGATTAGACAAGTGTTTTACATTTTGTTCAGCGTCTGGCAGCTCCTAATAGCAATAATAAGAACACAAATAGCACCACTGGGGCGCAAATACACAAGCCAACACACTAAACACTCAGGAAGTTATGGGGGAGAATTGTAATGCCCTCCCTGTTTAACGTCTGCCTCCCCTCCTCCCCATCTGGCATGTTTTTTCCTTGTATCCTTTCATCACAGATTCTTACCAATTCCTCATTGCCTTGTCAACACCCACTCTCTCTTGTTTCACCTCTTAACTCACTTCCTTCCACTCCAGTTTCCACGAATTCATATATAACCTGTTGTAAATAACTTGCTGACACTCGGAACAGATTGATTACTGAGTGTTACTTTTGGAAGTGACTGCAGTTACTCTCTGTCTGTCGGTAGACTGTATATTCACATAAAGTTCAACAAATAGTACATGTACCTGTATCTAGAGCCACCTATCATGCTTTCCTCTTTCTTTTCAAGTCCCGCATTCACCTTACTCTCCTTCTACTCTTGAATAATTATTTTGCTCAACATATTGAATAGCTTGCACATCTATCACATAATCACGGCACATGCATCCACAAATGACTGCAAACACGCACATATGCACAGTCGCTTCCATTCAGTTTTATGGAAAAAATTCACCATTAAATATGAGCTTGTTTGTTTTTCCCGGTTTTCCCCACAAACAGCCAAGCATTGAATAACAGCGTAATCTGATTAGTGCAATATTTCACACACTGCTGATTGGATGCTACTTTGGGTAGAAAAATACTAATGTCACAGCGGCACTCCGGCGTTTCCAAAATAACACTGATTGGCCGAGGGAGTGCGAGTCAACACTGCGCATCAGTCATGTGGTATAGAGCTTCCAGCGAGCTTTTTCTCCCGTGGTAATTTACCACTCGGTAAAATACATTTTCATTGTAATGACTCGACGCTGACAAGAACTGACTCATCTCTTTCAAAGCATGCGGGAAATGTTTCATCTCACTGCTGTTATTGGAGTGGGTCATTCTTTTCTCTTTTTTTATTAACGTGTCTCCATGTCTACCACTACTACAGCCATTTACTGATCAATGTTTCAGTACAGAAAACAAAATGACAAATGCCCCTTTGCTGCCTTGCTCAAAGGTAGTTTGGCCCAAAAGACACAATTTATTATTATTCCAGTTTATTCTTTCTCCTCTCTTTCAGTATTATGTTCTGTTTGTGTTCCCTCCATACTGTATTTCTCTGTATTTGCCTTCTATCCTTTCTCTCTACCTTTTCTTTCTCCCTCTCCTTGTCAGTCCCCAATGCCAGACAGCAGCAGTAGGGGGTCTGTCTGAGGGAAAGGCAAACATATTGTGTAAACTGCCAAAGACTCATACATCTATTATTTATGCCTAAGAAATACCAGGGGGCTGTTTTTGATGCATGCGCACATGCACTCACATATACACATGCACACACGTGGAAAGGCACTTTTGAATGAACGCAAGGGAGTCTCCTCAGTGATATGCACACGGACATCGTCCTGCAGTTAAAGCTTTCACTACTGCTGTTGTATGAGGGTGTGTGTATGTATGTGTGTGTGCACATTTGTTTGCATAGCCCTGTGCAATATTAAATTGATCTATCTATCTATCCATCCATCCATCCATCCATCCATCCATTTGTGTCTCACTCATGTTTTTTCTCTCTCTACTCAGGTGTTCCGGTGCAGCTTTTCACAGTCGCCGCCCTAGTGGAGGCTGCAGGCATGGCGGCTTGACGCCCCCATAGCCCCGCCCCTCCGACAGAGGAAAGGGCTGCATCGCTCTGTGTCATGCCCCCCCACAACCACCCCCCCAGGGGCCTCTGCCTGCCCAGCTCCACTCCCCAGCACCTGGCCAGACCTGGTGAGTGCAACCACGCAAGAGAGAGAGAGAGGGCTGATCGAAAAAGATGAAAGAGATGAGAAAAGCTGTCAAGGAGAAAGGAGAAAAATAGGACACTCTATTTTCCAAAACTCTGCCCTTTTCTATTTTATTCCCATCTATAGTACTCCCTGAGCAGGGGCCATGTCTGTTTTGACAGCTGCTAATGGTAGCACGCCCAGGCCCACACACACACACACACACACACACACACACACACACACACACACACACACACACACACACACACACACACACACACACACACACACACACACACACACACACACACACACACACACACACACACACACACACACACACACACACACACACACACTCACACACACTCACACTCACACTCACACGCAAACACGTAAACACACGATAAGGGCATGAGCATGCCTTGGCCACCAGTGAAATGCCACATTACTGCATGCATTAATACAGCCAGCAGTCTGTAGAAACAAAACAGGGGAGGGGGAGATGAGGGACAGACCTGCAGGTTATTTGTCTACCTTTCCCTTTTCTTCCCTATCCCCTTGCTTCCCTTTTCTATTCTTATTCTTTCTCTTTCCCTTCTGGCATCCTTTTTTTTCTTCTTCCTTTTTCTTACTCCTCATTCAAAATCGTTTCCCTCTCAAGTATCTCTCCTTCCTTTTTTTAAAATGTCTCTACTTCCCTTTTCCTCTAATTCTCTGTCCACTTTGGCCCACCACTGTTTTCCCCCGTATCTCACTATACCCATAGTCTTTCTCTCTCAAACTAAAATCGGGTGGCGGGAGTCGGCTGGCATAGCAACAGATGCGACAGCTGTGTGCATGTGTGCGTGTGCTGTGGATTAGACTGTGTGTGGAGTGGATGGATCCTGCTCTCTCAAGAGATTCCAGACACCTCTTCGGCTAATGGGAAAAACATAAAGGCTCCTCTCTCTCTCTCTCTCTCTCTCTGCATTCTTTCTCTCCTTTGTTGTCGTGCATCTATTATGACACACTCGTTCACACATGAACTCCTGCTGCAGTCTCTGCGGGAAATAAAACGGCCAAAGAAAGAGGCCAACAAGAACAATAAAATGTTTGTCTTCCCGTTTTGGAGAGGTATTATTCTTTCAGAGTAAACCCACAAACCACAGTCAAACACCGGGGACAGTAAATAGCAGGGCAACACGATCCATCAGAACCTCCACACGCCCTCCCATCTCAATCCCACCACCTCATAAGTCTTCCCTTTCTCTCTCTCTCTCCTAATATAGCTTTTCATCATCATTCCCTACATCTCTGCGTTCAATTATAGTTCAATATAACTACATTAACTGTCTCCAGTTTGCCTCACTCAGTGTATTTCATCAAGCTTCATCACCATAAATATTGCATTAACAGTATTGCTCAAGCCTTTAAGGAAAAGGAATGAAAGTATTCTCTGTCGTCAGTTATCACACATGCTCCCCAGTCTCTCTCTCTCTCTCTCTCTCTCTCTCTCAGTTCTATTCATTATTCTTTGTCGACACAAAATGTGCATTAACAATATTGACAAGCACTACTGTTAATATTTCTGCCTCTGGCCTTCGCTTCTAGACTGTCTCTTTGCATTTTACTTGCAAAGCTTGAAAGCTTCTCTGATCTCTCATATTACTCTCAAAAAACATCACACACAACACTAACATACAGTATATAGTCATTTGAAGATGCGTACAATAATTGTAGAAAGGAATGAGCCTCCCCTAAAATCTAAGCCAATGAAAATGCTAGACTACTGGGAGTTCAAGTCATCAATGCTCTGTTTACTTGTATTGCTGACAAAGGTAAATAAAAAATTAAATTTGACATAGAGAGAAGACACAACGGATGTTTTCCCATCAAATATCTTGGTAATATTGGACCAACTCTGTTGAAAGAATGTATGGTTTGGAAACAAACTTTGTTGAAATGAAGGTCTGTTTTCAACAATGGGATAAAGCCAAAGCTCCTCGAGAGACAGAAAACCAATCAACAAGAAAAATTGTTGAAGTTTTCTTCAGTGTCAGCCAGTAGTTGGACATATTTTTTCACTAATGGCTGCACAGCTATGATGAAACGTCGTAACCTAGACGCAACATAAAGGGATATAACATTTCTGATAGGTTGAGGAGGATGCTTTATGGCTGTTTTTCTCGAGTGCACAAAGCATAAAGCCAATTTTAAAACTGCTGTGGCTTAAAGTTAATTGTTTTGTTCCAAATGATCAATAAATGCAATCCAATCCCAGTTTACTGCATCATTTCTTTGCCACTAAAAAACACTTACATTAGTCTAGCAGTTCAAAATGTCTGTATTCTCAGGAATTCTCATTTAGACTAAGAAAACAAAGGGAAAGAGATTGATTAAAAGTTGGGAGTCTAAAATTGCCAGTTAAGTTGTTAATAGACACATTTTGGTCCAGTTTCTCTGCAGGTTTTAACTTGTCGAGGAGACAATCTTCGTTATGAATGCAGTAGGTGAAAAGACAGATTTAGTTTTCTTCCGAAACCCAAATGTGTACCTTTTTATGGCATATAACAGATCTTTAAAACATTAGTAAGTAATGCATTACCATTTAGGTCATTTCAAATTGTGAATTGTTACATAGCGATATCATATAATCAAACAAGAAAAATTATGTCAGGGTTTAGAAAAGAGCTTAAATCGTATAGAGAAATCCACAGAAAGAGACAATGAGAGAAACTACAGGGTGAGAATATAAAATGTGATTGACAGAGAGAGTGAGGCAAGGAAGCGAGAGAAAAAAAGATGGAAAACAGCAGGAGAGTGGCAGAGGAGGAAATGCAAGAGAGAGAGAGAGAGAGATAGAGAGAGAGAGAGGGAGAGTCGTAGTGAAAGAGATAAGGCAGCGAGGAAAAGAACGGATGAAGGAGAACAGAGAGGTCTATGAGTGACACAAAGACCATATGGTGCCTCTAGGCCTCCACGATCCCACCCGTCTCCTCTCCCGCAGCGCACAAACACACACGCACACACACACACACACATTTACACAACAAACACATTCATTCCAATTCGTGCACACACATACACACACCATAGTTATCTGATCGTGCAGTGTGTGTGTGTGTGTGTGTGTGTCCATGCAGTCCCGAACAAAGCTGGCAGATTAACTGACCACATATAGCATCTAATCAAAAGAGTGACTGACAAAGTGACAAGAGAGATAGAGAGAGAGAGAGAGAGAGAGAGAGAGAGAGAGAGAGAGAGAGAGAGAGAGAGAGAGAGAGAGAGAGAGAGAGAGAGAGAGAGAGAGAGGCGAAAGGAGGGAGGATTTGGCTCAGAATGGGAGACATGCGGTTTGGAGCGTAGCCACAATACAGTCACTAAGGTGGTGGCATTATGCTTTGAGCACAGCTGTAATACACTGCAGTGACTAAGGGAGGTGTACGCTTTGGAAAGGAGCCACAGTAGAATCTAAAAATGACTTTTTGTCGGCCTATACAGCAGCTGTCGGGTAGTTAAATTGATTGAACACATCCACCGTTTAACAAGCGAGTTTGATTTTCAACTCTTTAAAGATGTCGGTCCCAGCTGTGAGTTTTTAACATCAAGCCAAATTCAACAATGCATGGTCGGTAGCATGTTGCACTTCTGTTCCCAACCTTGCTGGGATGTCTGCTTTGGCGTGAATATGTAGGCTATTGCTATTCTAATGTTAATGATAGTCATTTTATGAATCATAAAAGTATGGGATCACAGGTTAACACGCTAATTCCACAAAGATTCAACCCCCAAACGTCAATGTTTCTCCAATGAGGGAAACATTTTCAGTTTAACATTGATCTCTACGGATCACACAAATAATATTTTCTTTTGACCCCTGACCTAATTGAGCGGTTGTGGCTTGTTTATGATCTAGGACAAAGTACAGATTTTACTTAAGCTATGCTATTAGATTTCTACTGCTGAACTTGTGACCTTGAACTAGCTCCAGCTGTGCCCAAAGCACATGCACGCAAGCAAAGTACACCTGAGTTTATTTTCCCCCTTCTCCCTTGGCCACAGTTTGGGGAAGGTACTACAGGAATGGGCCAGATCAAACACACAAATACATGGTTACTCTGGCCTACTTTCAAAGGACACTGGCGGGGGATAAATCTGGATAATCCTCTATGCAACAAACATCACCTCTCCAGTGCAGCACTTGATAGTACTACAGTTAAGGCAAGTGTAGTATAGATCTAGCATGAGCCAGATAAGCCATGATGATCACAGCAAGCCGGCCCATTACTGAGGAGAAAAGGGAGCACTCTTACTCTCCGAGCAATCATAGAAAATGGCTGACAATGGTCCTGAACAATACAGCGATTTGAGATGTGCTCGATTTGTCTGAGTGAACACTTCCTGAAAGGGCATCTAATTAGAAAGGATAGAAGATCTCAAGGACTGTGCGAGCGAGTCTAATAGCAGGATTAGTTCTCCTACTCTATCTCTATCTAACAAACTGAAAACACAAAAACTCAGAAAACGATGGAATTAAATGTGCAGACAAATGTCTCTCACATATTGTGTGTACGTGCTTCTCTCTTTGGGTCAATACCCTCTGTCTATCAATCCCTACTGAGGAATGAGTGGGCATACATTACCACGCATCCAAAGCAGAATCTATTCACTGATGCGGATGTGGCATCAAAAGCCACGCGTCTCTCAGTATCTCTCCAAAATCTGAATGTGTTCAGCTTTGGACGGAGGCCCAGTTTAGTGGTCAGTAAAAAAAAGAAAAAAAAAAACAATCCTACATCTATCAACGAGACGGTGTTAAAGCAAAAGATGTCACAGTTAAATTGGATTTGCTGGAACTGGCCTCAAACGATGCTTTACCTAGAATTTGTTTTCAATCACTTCCTTCCCCTCTCTCGTTGTCTTACTCGTCTTGCTAATTAACAGCCACTTTCACAAAAACAATATAATTGCATGTGATTCCTTCCCGTGGGCCATGCTTTTGTGTGTGTGTGTGTGTGTCTGAGTGTCACCACAAATTGATACAGATAGCAGGAATTAGAGAGGCTGATGAGCTTACATATTACCCAATGACCGTTCCCAGTGAAAATAATGATTTTGTGTTACTGACGCAGCTCTCATCAAAGCAGACAGGTGCACAGAGAGACAAAGAGAGAGAGAGAGAGAGAGAAAGTAGGTAGGAGAGAAATGGAGGATGAGAGAGGGACAACAGTAGAGAGGGAGGTGACCACTATACATGATTTTGGTACTACTACTACCATCTCTCTCCTCTCCTCCTCAGGAGAACAGCTTAAACCCCTACAAACTGTTCCCACTTATCCTCAACTGCTTCATCTGTGTGCGCCTGTGTGTGCGCCTGTGTGTGTGTGTGCATGAGAGACAAGAGATAATGTGGGTTAAATGGTGGGATTTGGTGTGAACCGCAAACTTATCTCCCCATGCCTCCTCTATTTTCTTCGGCACGACGTCTACAGCACTCGGTTGCTACGGTAACACAGCTGTACCTCGACAATGTGGGAATAATGCGGTGGTAGCGCTGGGACCTTGATTTTCTATGCATTTTCAGCTTTGTGTATTCTTTCATACCTCTCATACAAAACTGACTTTGGCCGAAAAGCCATGCACACACACTGCTCACAGAGATTACACAAAGAATCAGGCTGGCTATTTTCCATCTGCTATATGAATGAGGTCTCGGGTTACAGTGGCGATCAGTCTGCCTCTGCCAAATGAAATTACACAGACACTGTTGTTATAGAAGAACAGGCCTCGTAGTGTGTCCAGATAATATAGATGGGAGATTATATATATGACAGCCCACGATGATGTCTTCAAATTCATATTGCTTGTTTTTTCTAACTATAGTTTAAAAAACAGGATATTAATATTACTTCAATTTTCATTTATATTTGAAAAGCTGGAACCAGTAAACATTTGCTTGGGTTTGTTTAATCGACTAATCATTTGAACATGCTTCTTTTAAGAAAGACTACAATTCCCACAGAGGATAGTTGATTTGAACTCAAATGTTGCACCTGATAATGTATCTGGCATCTGTTGCATAGGCATCAAGACAGACTTGGGGTCAGACTCCTGCACAGATCACCACGGGAAACATTAAAGAGTAAAGAATTACAGGCGGGCGAGTGTGTGACAGCTGGTCCCTCTAGTAATATTATAGCAGGGAGTCTATCGCCTGCATGGAAAAACAGCTTGGCCCCTGGTACAATGCAAATGTGCTCGGTAACAGAAGTGCCTGTGGCGATGACATCATGGCCAGGTCCAGTGTCACCAAGGGGCGACCTCAGGATATAAGCTTACAGACAGCTGAGTCCACAGAGTTGTCAGGGCAGTGTTGCCTAGGAGACACTGTCAAACATAACCATGTCTGCAGGACAACAAGGGTCATATGACACCAGAAATGTGTTTCATTTAATTTAAGTGAAGGACGGTGATAAATAAGTAAGTGTGTGTACCAGCATAATATCATTGCAACTTTGTGTGCGCACACGCACACACACACACACACACACACACACACACACACACACACACACACACACACACACACACACACACACACACACACACACACACACACACACACACAAATAAGCAAGCATGCAAATAAGCTAATTGGCCTAATTAGAAGATAACCTAAGAATAATGTCATTTGCACCCTTTCAAAACTTCAAGAACACATGTGCACAGACTATTGGTTATAATTTAAACGCATGCCTATTATTTAAATAATAGCTGTAATCATCATTGACCTCATTAATGTGCTATTTGACAGAGGCTGAAAAAAAACAGTGTCTTCAGTGTTTAATTATTATGAAGGATCCTCCTTAACAATAACAGAGAAAAAGAGAATCTTTACAATAATATAAAGAAGATGGTATAAAAGTCAACTATATGAGAAAAAGACAGGGAGTTTTAAAATAATGTAAAAATGATATAAAAGCCAACTGATTATTAATATGTGGCAATCCCTGCTTGGATTAAACTTTTTCAATTATTAAACTGTAACTTCTAACAACTAGATGTGGGGGTTGGGAGTCTTATTGGCAATTTTGCTCAAAGAGTTACCTCTGCAGTCTTGCTTTAATCTAAACAGGAACATCTTGTTGCATTTTAATGCCCTGTCTTTCTTTGTTTCCCATCGCTGAGAGCTTTGCTAGCCTACATTCGTCAAAAATGTAAGCACTTTTAGGGCGCATGTTTTGGGATTCTTATAAAAGATTTAGCCTGACTGAATCTCTTCCTTCTGGTTTGGCTGCGTGGATGCACTACAGCAGAGAGGATTTGGAGCGGCTAAAATAAGCCAAAAAAAACAACAACCACCTCCTCTGTGAGAACTGCTTAAAACCACTTATGAATCTTGGAAGATATAGGCTTCAGCAGTGAGGGAGGCGGGAGAGAGTGAGGGGGAGTTGCAGTGTAGACTACTGTGTGGGAAGGAGAAAAGATTTTGGGAAGGAAGGAAGAGTGAGGGCAAGAATAATTTTGTAAAATAAAGCCCACACCACAAGCTGAGAGAGATGAATGATGCAGATAGACGGCCATCATTCTGAATATGACATGATATACACACTTTCTCTTGCTTGGCTCTCGTCCACTCTCCGTTGTAAAAAGGTATTTTTACCCCCAAGATTCATTGTCCTCACAAATCTCCTGCACTTTCAAACCTGTTATGGGAAATTCATAGCCACTGTGCACACTGAAATCCCTCCAGATACCTACTGAGCCGCCTCAGTGAAAGATTGGCCACCTGAAGCATTTCCACTGCAAATCAAGACAGCACAGGGCGCTCCAGGATTCTTCAATATCTTTCCTTTCTTCCATTTATGAAGATAATTTTTTTTCCCAGAGATAAGGATTATACTGAATTTTGAGAAGTGATGAAAACTGATTCAGTTCACATATTGATCTTCAACTCTCAGCAATAGTCTTTACACTCTGAAGTGTTTTGGTTCAGAATGTAAAATGAAGCGGCATCATGGCGGACTGAGGTCATGTTCTGCCTGGCAAGTAAAAACTGTCTGAGAAAGAGATGGTATTTTTCCAGACTGCTGTCAGTTTGTATTCTCAGAGCTGAACAATGTAGTTCCCCAGAGGTTTAACCACAGTTTCCAAAGCAAACTTACTCAAAACTTTAAAGTTTCAAGTAACATGGATACATTCTAATATAAAATATATATAAAATCTAATAAATCTCTAAATATTAATTATTTACCAAGATGTTTCATAGTTAAACTTAGAAAAGATAGGCATTATGACCCAGGGGAGTTGAGATGCACGGAATGAAAATTAGTAAAATTAAAATTAAACTCATCATTAAAAATGTAAATGTATCACAACAACTGAACAATTATAGGGTTTGAATCTTAATTAGATTTTAAAGAAACAGCTGCTCTTGCAGTTTTCAGTGCACTCCCATTTGCGCAGACTTCAGATATGAATCACTTTATTAAAGGAATGGTTCAATATTTAAGGTTGTGCACTTAAGATGATGAAAAGAGCTTTACCACTTTCACCATGATTGTTTTGATGAATATGAAGCTGGATAGCTTCACGTAGCATTGAGGCAGGAAACAGGGAGAAACAGCTAAAGGTTTTCACCATTTATCATTAATTAGGCTTAAATCCACAGGTTAAACTGTATTTCTTATATTCTGTTTTCATTAAATCCAATAAAGGGAATAAAACATGATTTCATTGGTATGGATGAAGCATCCTCTCAACACTCCTCACTGCACCATTCCAAATTCATATTTGATCAAGAGATACAGACGCCTAAGAAAGGTCAAGTAACTTTATGAGAATGATATGACTTTAATTATGCACTCACTCATATCTTCTGAAATTCATCACGTTGTTCTTTCCAAACATACCACAATGTGATATGGCTGAGCACTAAAGAGCTATTGCAGAGAATTACATCACACTCAGAGCCACACTGCCAATGTGTGTGGTGAAATGAAATTAAAGCCTTGAATGCAAGCGGGAGGGAGGCGGGAGAAAATGAAAGACAGAAAATTAAGAGATAAACAGATGGACTCACACAGGGAGAAAATACAACAACGGGGAGCGAGTGAGAAAAAGGCAATGGCATGCTGTGAAATAAGATGCTAATAATATGCGGATGATGCAAGTGATGAAATGTGCTGGTGCAGCAAAGACTCTTGTCAGGCTCTGAAAAAAAAGTGCTGTGTCTGAGTCTGGAGTTTGGACAAAGTACTTTTCTTAATATCACGCTTTGTTGGCGCTTAACCCACACCCAAGCAGAGGCGCACAAGCATATGCCAACACACACACACACCCACCCACCCACACACACACACACACACACACACACACACACACACACACACACACACACACACACACACACACACACAGGGAGATAAAGCACAAGTCGTGCTGGTAAGCAATTGGATAGGAACAAAGTCAGCCACTGTAACGAGACACTGGGGGAATACGGAGCTGTGCTGGGAGACAGGACGTGAAAATGAATGAGAAAGATAAAGAGACTCATGTGGGAAAGAGAGCAACAAACAAATATGAAAAGGAATGAATTAAAATGGCTGATTCAAATAAAGACAGAAATTGAGCAGAGAAAATAGAAAAGGATGAAGGAAATGAAATGTTCTTCACAGACAAAAGCTTATAAAAAAATGAAAGAGGAAAAGAGAAAGGTGGAGTGATAATGATTGGAAATGATGAGGACACAGCAGTCTACAGGAAAACAATGATTTGAAAACTAATTAAAATAGAAAGGGATTTCCCTTATAAGTGTCACTCAGACCTGTGTGAGGTGCATGAAAACACACACACAGAAAGACAAAGAGAACAGAGACAAAGTCAGACACAAAACAAATCACACAAGTAGGGATTTGTTATCTTTTTGAAAGAGATGGCTTTGTGGCTCTGCTGCCAGTTGGCTAGACACAAGGACACACACACACACACACACACACACACACACACACACACACACACACACACACACACACACACACACACACACACACACACACACACACACACACACACACACACACACACACACACCACATACCGTGGTACAAAATGGTCAAAATGGAGATGTTTCTGTGCAAATCCAGCATTTAAATAACATCAAAATACCATATGACCATAAACGTATGGTATTTAAAAATATATATAAGGCCTCTGTTCTGGTACACACAAATACACACATAACCAAATGTACTGCAATAAACTGACAGAATGATGATTGACGTACTTATTTCACAGACAGCTATGCGTGACCATGATGTGTCAAACTAATTATTTGGCTTATATTTTCCACTAATAATCCAAATTAAAACCACCCCTCATCACTTTCTTACTCATCTTCCCGATTGGTTTCCACTGTTAAAAGATAATTCACTTGAAAAAAACAACAACTAATAATAATCCTGTTTTGTCCACACTCTCTCTCTCTCTGCCCTCCTAAAGTCTTCCTCTGCATCCTGTGCCTGGTAGCGGTGCTGCTGCCCCCAACCTCAGCGTGCCCTCCTCCCTGTCTGTGCTACTCAGACGGCATGGTGGACTGCGGGGGCCGGGCTCTCTCCTCCCTCCCTCTCCTTCACCTCCTGCCCCCGGGGAGTCGCTCCCTCCTGCTGCCCAACAACAAGCTCGCCTCGCTGGGAGCCTCTGCCTTCGCTAACCTCTCCTCACTGGAGGTCAGTAGCCAATTGTTTTACTGTTGAAGTTTTTTTTCTTTTTTTTCCGCCTGAGAGCCCAACATGTGGTTGCGTTGTTGTTTACCGAGGCGTGTGCATTATTCTCAGTGCTGCTGACCTTGCGCGGTGTACCAGTGAGTCTCATATAGAGCAAACTACAGACAACCTCTGCTCAGAGTCTGGACAACTTCAGAAAAGTTGACATTTTCAGGGCTTTGCAGTGCTATTAACCTTTAGCCTGTTGTAAGCAAATGTAAAAGAGTTGGTATTTAAAATGTAAGAGCTTAAATGATCGATAGATACTGCACTGCACATGCCAAGAAAGGCAGAATAAAAACAACCTGATCAGCTACAACCTTGTGAGAGAGTGCTCTTGACATCCATCTTGAATGCTATTACAGAGTCTTAGTTAGCACATCACTAATCATTTGTTCATTTTCTTTTGTAAAGCTTGTACATTTTTTTTTTTAATTCCTCCAGGCGTAAATGCATAAAGTCTTGCGGAAAGGATATCTGATTATGATTACTTTCCATTCCATCCAGCAAAGTTTAAAAAATGCAAGTCTGTACTCAAGTGAAAATGTACATTTTTTTGTTCGTTTTTAGGAGATGGACCTCTCCAATAACTACCTGGACAATTTACCAGCTGCATTATTCAGAGACATGTCCAACCTGTCAAGACTCACTCTTCACAACAACTCACTAACATCGATGGACAGGGACCTCTTCCAGGTACCGGAATTATACAACACCAACATACCTGTTAAAGTGTACTGAGTGTACAAGACAAAACAATGCCTCATTCCTATTAAGAACCATACAGGACCTTGGGCTACATTTGATCAAATAACAAAAGAATTCAGAAGAAAAGGCAGATGAATAAAGAGAGCAAGTTGACACCACTATTGTTTACAATGTTTCATCTCCTGGGCTCTGTTTAGGAGTACAGCAAACCTCAGCAGATAAACATGACTGGGCTCTTATCCAGACGGTGAATTAGTAATAAACCATTTGCTCAACACTTTCATCCATTTTTATCTGAACCAAAAGCAGTCTGCAGGAGGAGCTTGAGTCACACATTCACTTGGGATCCTAAATGAAACAAGTTTTGCCTATCAAGCAATGCCAGCTATGCCACCTTGGAACAACAGCTAAAGAAGCTACGGATACTAATTTGAGTGCCGGGTTAAACTCTATGTATTTCATGTTTCTACAGGGTTTGGGGGGTCTTCAGAGTCTGGATCTGTCCCTGAACGGTCTGTCCTTTGTTCCTATCGGGCTACTGGACGGGATGCAGAGCCTCAGGTAGACATTAAGATACACTCTTGGTAAACTGACATGTTTGAATAAATGGGCCCTAACCCAAGAGAGAGAGAGAAAGAGAGAGAGAGAGAGAGAGAGAGAGAGTTGTTTATTAGCAAGAAGGTTATGCAGTGATATTTAAATCATAGCCACAGGTGTGAATTCTTCTTCTTCTTCTTTTTCTAAATATTTCATAGATGGCTGTCTCTAGCGGGGAACAGGCTTCATGGTTTGGAGAGGGCAGCGTTTGAGCCGCTCGCCAACCTACAGCACCTGGAACTGGGACACAACCCCTGGGAATGTGACTGCAACCTCCGCGAGTTCAAACACTGGATGGAGTGGCTGCTGTACAGAGGTAGATGTCTGATTCACTTTTAAAGGAGATTTAAAAGGTCTGATTTCAGGTACAGGCATAGGAGTCACAAGGTAGTGGTGGGCACGGGTTAGTTCCTATTTGGGCATGCTTGTGCTCCTAGCGGCATAACGTATCTGCATCCGCATGTGAATGTGCATTACCACACTTATTGTGTGTACTGTGCGTTATTGTCCACGTGTCTTGCGGGCTGTTAATACATCAGATAACCACAGCTGCTCCCCACTCTCTCTTTGTGTGCAAAAATCCACATTCACCTCAGCGCCCCGGGCAACAGCTGCCCCGTTAATGAAGCATCGCTTCTCGTTTCTGGTACATTCTCCTGTTTACTACATTCTGCTCTCCTCTGCTTTGCTGGTGCTCTTACTGTCCAGCTCATCTAAGCACACTTCAGAGACTGAGACAGACACATGGCAGACATGATAATTGAATAATCGTCAGAGCAGCACAGAACATTACAAGGAGACATCTTGTAGCTGTTAAAGACGATAGATAGATAGCGATATGTGTCGCGGAAAATAAGACAAAACGCAGAATTATTGTGATATTGCTGGTTAAAAGCAGCCTATGTTGACTTGTGTCTGCAGCGAAAACCACTTAGAGCGCACACAGCTGGGATGTTCGGAGATATTTGGAGAGGGGGGGTGTGTTTGCAGAGAGGATTGTTTTGTCACACGCTGGGATAAAAATCGTCTTGGGGCTAAATACCACTTTCCTCATTCTGTCTTTTCTACTATCCTCCTCCTTTATCTCATCTCTGGTTCTTTGATCAATGGCTTTCCAACACGCGACCTCGACACGAGTACTTTGTGTAGACAAATAGGCAGCATGTGATGATAACAAAGCAGATTCTCCACCCTCCTGCTGCCTGCCGGTGGGAATAAGTGACTCAGATAATTCTCTTACACACACACACACACACACACACACACACACACACACACACACACACACACACACACACACACACAGGGAGATAAAGCACAAGTCTCAGATAATTCTCTTACACACACACACACACACACACACACACACACACACACACACACACACACACACACACACACACACACACACACACACACACACACTTACACAAGAGCTCTGCTGAAGCTAGACATGACATCTCGTGAATTATGGAAGGGCTTAGTTGAGGCTATCTCCAACTTACTGTAGAGGCCACGGCAAATTCTCTCTGTGTGTTAAAGCGGATACGAGTAACATTTAAATATCTTTTAAACAACCTCATGTTTCCTCTGATAATCATAAATTACCTTTAACAGCAAACGAGACCATCAGTGCAAAGAAAGACGTTTTTATATAGTTTTTATTACTGCTTTTGGTCTGGTCGCACACCCAGTCCGATTTTCGGTTCGCTCGTGCAGGCTCTATGGTCACATATCCGTATTGGTTGCAGATTTCAGTGTGGCGCTGCAACGCGATTTGAGAAGCCTATCCCTCCAGGTGAGGGAAGGGGAGCGGGAGCCTTGTTTGAGACAGTTATTTGTCGTCATAAATGACTGATAACGGGGCTGAACCATCAAAGAAAAAAAAGAGAATGCAATGAAGAAAAGCGAAAAGGGAGAGTGAGTGATAGGCGGGCGGGAGGACGTTGCCAAGCAACGTGTATACAATTTCACGAGAGCGAAACTAGACTGCTAAATGAATGAGCGGTTGGTACTAACACAAAGTTTGCTTTGCTTCACCATCATCAGATAACCATTATCTGAAATAGTCATTATTTACATCAACAACACAAACACATTACCTCATCGTGATCCATAGTCTACTAACTGCCGTCTCTCATTCATTCGCTTTCTGTGAGGACACAGCTCCGTGAGAGAGAGAGTAGTTAGGTGACGCTGCTGAATCAACTCATTGCAAGCAGGTGTGTGTACTGACTGGCATTAGTTGATGCAGTGTCAAAACCACTCTCACGGAGCCGAAAAGAGTCCTCACACTTTCAACACACGAACATGCACTATATTGCGCCCTTCTCAGTCCACGCTCACGCGCCTGGCACGAGCATTTGCGACAGCGGGCGTCGTAAAAATACTACCGCTTTTGTCCAAAGGGGACGCCAACGTGCCATCTTACTCGTAGTGCCTTTAAGTGATGTATGACTCATCCTAGTGTTGGTACAAGCAACCCTCTCCGTCTTTTCCTCCTTCTCAGTTAATTTGTAGTGCCTTACAGCATAAAGATTTGTTTTAAATATATATATATATAAATGACCTTTCCCTGTCCTCTTGACTCTCTTTCTCTGGCCATCAGGGGGAAAGGTGGACGCGGTTGAGTGCACATTACCGAAGGATCTGCGTGGGCGCGACATCCGCGGAGTACCGGTGGAAATGTTCAACTACTGCCTCCAACTTGAAGATGAGAATGGAGGTGTAGGAGGAGGTGGAGGAGGAGGAGGAGGTGAGGGATCCCGTTCTGAAAAAGGGGGCGGTCCTCCCTGCAGCAGGAACGCTCTAGGCCCGAGTGGGGCAACGCCAGTTTCTGACAACATCAACATTGGGGATGACTCCTTGGTAAACATAGGAGGTGGTGCAGGTGGTGAAGCCCCGGCAGATTGCGTGCGTGCCCGCTACCGGCCCGTGAGCGTGCGGCGCGCCATCGGCACGGTGGTGATCGCCGGCGTGGTGTGCGGCATCGTCTGTATCATGATGGTGGCGGCGGCAGCTTACGGCTGCATCTACGCCTCGCTAATGGCCAAGTACCAGAGAGAGCTGAAGAAGAGGCAGCCGCTAATGGGAGATGGAGAGGCGGATGGGGAGGATAGGGAGGACAAACAGATCTCCTCTGTGGCCTAGAGGAGTGACGGCAACGGGGGGGAGGGTTCTTTGGCATGTTAAAGGGGTTGTGATGGTTGGAACAGGAGGAGTGAAAATGAAAAAGGGCTCGAAGAGGAGAGAGATGGAAGAGCTTGTTTTTTAAGGCACACAGACAGCTGAGCTCCTTCTCACTCTCAAACGCACAGCTTTCTCCCACTTTTTGTCTTTCTTTCTTTCATCGTCCTCTCTCTATTTTTAACCTTCTCCCTCTCTGTACCAATCTCTAACACACTTCCACAAATACACACTACACCTTATCTGTTCCCTGATTGTATCCTCCATTTTTGAGCCATTCTCACTGCAGTAGCCTACCAATCATTCCTCTCCAACTCGCCTGCCAACCACCTACTGCTGCTGCTCTTGGCCGCTGCTGAATTTACCATTATATTGCCAGTGAGAAAACCTTATTCGGTTTTCTCTCTAGTCTGAAAGTCATTTAAGCTGTTACAAAACTTGTGGTTTAAGGGCAGTCAGTATTTGTAAAACACTGATTGAATATTCAGGGATTCGTAGTATGTGCGGTATCGAGTGGACCAGTATTAAGGACTCAATGATAAGAATAAACATGTGGTATTAGGTCATGCCCAGCTCTCGTTTTGTTTGTATCTTTCTCCTCCTCAACCTCTCTAAAGCCAGTAGTTCCTCCCAAAAACCAAGACTCCAGACCAGGATACCCTTCACCCTAGTCGGGCCTAATAATCCTTTAAAGTTCCCTTGGACATCCAAGTCTCAAAGAAACAGCCATTGTTGAATGCTAGGATCAAATAAATGATGTCAGAGATAACGGTCAGCTATTCTCACCTATCTGGACCACATATGTTTCTCTTTGGATCTCGTCCGGACCAATTCAATCCTACAGGTATCACAGACTGGATTATACAATGAATCCTATCGATCAGTTCAACGGGGGAAAAAACATTCTAACAGAACTTTGTGTTTGCTGTATTCATCACTTTTCCTTTGAATAAGGCTGTTGCTTACTTAATGCTTGTGAAATGATTATGGTCAGTATCCGGACAGATCAAAAAACACATTTTCTGGTACGACTTGGACTGTGCTTCTAAGCCTGGTTTTGAAAAGTATCCACAATGGTTTTAATGAAGTTGTTGACCTTTAAAGGGCCACAGACTTTTGCATTAAAGGCAAATGTTCTTTGTTCCGACCTATTTCACCCTCAGAGGTGAATGTTTGCTATATGGCATGGAAGCACTATCTCAGAGAACCCTGTCTCCTGACGAGGACTAGAAAAAAATGATCTAAGGACTACAAATAAGACTCCTGCACTTTATTTCCCCAATCAGATCCTCTACGTTCTCCCTCTCCCTCCTCTGTTCCCTGTCTTTCTTTCAAAAATGGACATTTTGCCCACAGGGATTATTAATGAACAAGGGATTGAAGAAAAAGACGCTGCTATTTTCCCCCTCCTACTCCTCCTGCTTAATTCTTTATCCCTTCATCCATCTTTCCATCCAGTGCTATTTATGGAAAGTTTTTCACGCTTACACCTACTTTCTTTCTTTTCCTTCAATCCACTCCTTCTCTCATACTGTTAATGTTTTTCCTGAAAGGCTAGCAATATGCAATGGAAGTTGTGTCATCATAACACAAACATTTTGTCCAGCCAAAGAGTCAGTCTTTTATAAACGTAAAAGTTTTCATCAATTATTTGCAAGTAATCCTTATTTGTGTGTGGCACTTTCTCTCAGTGCATTCCCAAAAATCTTTTCACAATTATAGTTATTTTTCCACTGAAATGTTATGCGAAACTTATTATTTTACATTGGTGTCTCCAGTGACATATCCTCTCTAAAATCTTGTCTTTCATTGCATATTGCTCCTTTTCAGTAGAACAATGGTTCCCTCTCAACTTTTAATTGGCTGGAAATGTACTTATATTAATAGTGTGTTATCTTATACCTGGGTATGGTGCAGATAAATATTGTTATATTAGTATCTATAATATGGTGTTTTGGCCCAAAAGATCCCCTAAATGTTTTTCGATGTAAGCGTTTATGTTTTTCTGTACAATTCATGATGTATGTCTTTAGTTGTGTTAATGACCTCTATGTTTTGTTTTGGTTTTAGGTTTTAATGTTTCTGTAATGTTTGTTTATTGGTCGTGTTCATTTATTTGTGTTCAGTGGTTACAAGGTACATTTTCTGTAAAGGGCATAGAAAGAGTTTAGCCATTGAGAGGACCCCATACTTCTGCCTCGTCTATTAAATGTATCAGGGTGAGCGTAGAGCCAATGTAGGCAACAGTCAACCTAATTGTTTTAATAGGATGTTTTTTTTTTCATTTAGTGCAATAGGACTAACTTCAGGTCCTACAAGTCAATATGCAACTTATTGGATTAAAAATAAACATCATGGAGAAACATGCTGCTATACTGTAGTTGTCAAGATGTCAAACAGAACAATAGGTTGCCTTCCAACAATTTTCACCATGTTGTTATTTTTCTACAATATCCAAAATGACACCTAGTATTGTTAAGTTGTCAAGATGTGGCAACTAAATCAAGTTAGACTATAAAGCATTACAAAAAGGTTGCAGTCCGGGTTACATAATAAAAAATGTCAAGGCTAATGCCTAATCAGCTGAGCTGAGAAAGACGTGTTTAAGGAACACTCAGCAGCCTATCATCCACGACCGCACATCTTGCTGCATTTATGAATATGACACTACATATTAATATTATTGTAGGAGATGGAACTGGTGTAAAGCGGGAGTTAGGCCTGTACATTTTGATCATGTACAGATCAAGTCACATTTTAGCAACAATGGTCAACTATCTAAAGACAAGGTGAATTTAGATATTGATTTAGATCAATAATTTGTATCTTAAGGGCATGTGATAAAACATAATGAAGTCATATTTTATATAAAAACTGTAAAAATAGCCATGAATTTCAAAGGGTCTCTGGGGCACGAAGTTAAAATGGCTAAACTCTGTCTATGGATCTAGAACTATTGTCCTCTCACCCTCTGGTCTGCAGGTCTTGTGTTGTTGGTAGCTAAGTATCTTAGCTAGCTGAAACCTGTTCCTATAGCCTGTGTGTGTAAAGATTGATAAATTCTAGTTTGTTACGTAAAAACTGCAGAAGCCATGATGACTTAGGACCTCAAAGTCTGCATTGCCCGGAAATCTATGGTGTCCTGTTATGATGATGATGATGATGATGATGATGATGATGATGATGATGATGATGATGATGATGACAATGATGATGGCATTTCCTGGTCAATATGCATTGATTTAAATAAAAACATATCACACTTATGTCAAATTGACATCCAGACCGCTGAATAGCTATACTTTCAAAAAGCACAAAATAATGCTATATACAGTAAGTTAGCTAATATACTGTACATATTGGGTAACTATAGTAGCCTAAGATTATTTCTTACATTTAAACAAACCAAATGAAGTCAAATTATATATGCCGGTGACCATAACTTTACAAAGAAAAGGTGTATTTTATAAAGCGGGGGCTTTTTCCAGCCGAGGGACGGAAATGATTTGCAGCGTACAATTAACACTGTTGGGGGACAACAGGAAACCTGAAAGTATGACTTTATGAGGAATAGTCTGAGACGGAGGTTCAATAAACACACAGGCTCAGATGAGAGCATAAATCTGTCACGATAACAGCTCTACCTAGTATATACTATACCTTATCTCATTCTCTCTGTCCCTTGTCTAGCTCATCTCACTATTCTCTATTTTTCCACTTCTCTCTCCTCTCACCTATCCTATCTCCATTTATCTTTCTGTCGCCTCATCTCCCATCATTTAAAAAATAGTATTTTCACCTTCTTTCCTCTCATCGCATCCTTTGCTCTGTCTGGTCTATTGTGTGACCTTTTTCTTTTTCACCTCACCCATTTTAACTTCTTTTCACCCTTGTTTTTAATCACCATTCCCTTGTTTCCTCTCCTCCTCCTTGTCAAAAACATCTCTCTATGTCTATTCTATTTACCTCCTAATCGCTTTTTTTCCTTTTTGTTTTATTTCAGTCTTCTTCTCTGTCAATTGGTGGGTATTAGGTTTATTTACATACAGCCTTTTACTTATCAATCAATCGCTAAATCTAGGACAGTATAAGCACAATGTTTTTGTAGTCATGTTGTTGACTGACTTTAGATCAGCCTCTGACATACAAAGGACTATGCCTCGTTCACGGGTTGTAGAGAAATTAAATCTGCCAACGAATTAGCATGAAAGCTAAACACAGAGAAAACTGAGCAGATTCTGTTCAGACAAACACTGACACTCAGTGGTTAGAAAAGGAATCACAAAATTCATATATTAATGACTATTGATGTTGCATTTAAGATAAACTAATTAACTGCCCTAGATGAGTCAGCTTTTGAACATCCCCTTGTGTTCGGGAGGTAAACATGACCTCGCTAACACAGGAATAGATGCAAAGAAGAAGCAAGAAGAGTAAGAGTGACACGGCTGGGAAAAGGAGAGTAACGAGGGGAAGAGAATGACAGAGGGAGAAAGAAATGGAAGACAGGTCTGACAGCTTCGGAGGAGAGAGGCTAAGAAAAGAGAGATGTATGTGAGGGCAGTAACAGGGCAAGGAAGAGTGTCACCCGGGTGGAACACGAGGAGTAGTGTGTGCGTGTGTGCGTCTGTGTGTGTGTGTGTGTGTGTGTGTGTGTGTGTGTGTGTGTGTGTGTGTGTGTGTGTGAGGAGGTGTGTTAAAATGAGAAGTCAGGGAGAGCAAGTCTATGAAACATTGATACTGCTCTTGTTGAAGTGAAGCAACTGGTAGACATGCAGTTCCACATGATATGCAGAGGAGAATGAAATCTTGAATAATCTATGACCTTTGGCTTTCAATTAGAGATCATCATGAGACAATCTACCTCAAAAGAAAAACCCTGTTTACATCAGTCAATAACACTAATTACAAGTATTTTACATTTGCGTAGTATTGATACAATAGGTACAGTACGCTAGATTCAACATCAACATACTGTGACATTAATGTTTCCAAACAAGCCAGGCAAAAACAGTGAGAAGGAGAAGCGATGAGATAGATTGTGACAGAACCCCAGCTATTCTGAACACGATTCTACCTGCTCTCCCTGTTTTCCATATCCAAATATAACCGGATTGTTCACACCTGAGACAATTTTCTCGAAAGCTGCGAAAAGCAGATAAGCGCGTGTTTGTTTGTGTGTGTCAGCGTGTTAAAGGGATGTTTTTCAGTCTGTCTGCATAACACAAGACACCAAATGCACACAGGTATATGTACACACACAGACACACACACACACACACACAGACACACACACACACACACACACACACACACACACACACACACACACACACACACACACACACACACACACACACACACACACACACACACACACACACATACAGTAAGGATGTGGTCCCCTGGATACAGCTCCAGAGAGTCTTGTCTCACTCAGATAATCATGAGTGACGAGTGTGTCACAGATGGGCCTCCCAAGACACACAATCAAACACACTCATCAGTAGGCTGTGAAACAAAGCCAGAGAAAGTGAACTATGAGACAAAATGCTCTCCTGTGTAAAAAATACACACTCAAGCATGGACATGAATACATCCATAAACCTTTTCTTCATAAAGTCATATGACAGGCAATTCCACAGCTCATAAACTCGTAAAGTCAGCATGGTAAGTGTTACTGACAATTCACCACATCGATACCCAAAAAATGTTTTGGTCGCAACTACCATTCAATCCGCAATTTCAAACGTGACCAGCAAGTCAGCCACTACAATTTTTCCACATGACATTGCATTGAAAACATTGAACGTGCCTGTGAGGGGAAAGATAAGTCCAAATAGCAGTGATAATGAGAGAGGAAACAGTGGGGTAGAAATGTGTGTAAAGAAAAATGTCCTACCTCCAGCGATGGCAGTTTTCTTCCCCACCGTAACAGTGACAGCAGTGGTTGCAATCACTATCCTCCCTGCTGTTAGAGCAAAGACACACACAATTAGCAAGTATTTATTTAGAGTGCTTTGTCAAAACATGCATGTGGAAAACAGGGTTGCATGCTTGGCTTGCAGATCAATACCACATAAATATTATTCCTTCCAACAAATGCAACAGAGCTGAAAAAGGAAATATTCTTTTTCGCATACACTGATCACATCATTTGTTGTATGGGGAGCACTCACAGTGATAGTGATAGCTTAAGTGTGTGCACAGATATGCCTACATGTGTTATAAAAACTATGGGTGACAGATTGAGTTGGGCTCGGTGGGTAATACTTAATAAAGCAATGCATTTATCATCGGTGTGACTATTCACAGCATCCATGGCAGCTGATGCCAACAGCCACAAGGCCAGAGATGAACACTTTAAGCATTGTGTAACAAAGAGTCTGCGTTCTAATTGGCTAATACACTGATAATAACTGAAGCACTATGTGGCAGTATATGCCCCATGTTTGTATTGCTGCATTACAGTAATGTATTTTGATGATTTGTTTGTTTGTTTTTTCTTCCTTCTTTTAACATAATGTAGTAACAGAATGACAGAGGTAAGCACAGCCAACACACTCTATGGAATGTTTTACTTCTCAACAGAAATGCATTGAAAACAGAAGAGATGTTGACTCAGCAGCACAATGCAAATGAACTAGACACCTTACTGACACCCTAAGAGAGGAGAGGAGGTTCCCGTACTTTCGATTGCATGCTCATGCAGTGAGATATAAAGAGAAAGAGAGAGAGAGAGAGAGAGAGAGAGAGAGAGAGAAAGAGAGAGAGAGAGAGAGATGAGGGGAGGGGAGGAGAAGGAATGAGAGAGAGCAGAAAAAATAGAAAAAGACTGAGGCTAGAAATAGATAAAGAGAACAGAAGAGAAGAAATGGAAAAAGGAAGACCATAGCCCTCTTCTTGCTATGAAAATTAGGAGGTGACTAAAAAGAGGAGGCATGCCAAGTATCAGTAAAAGTTTTCCTCTACCCTCCTCCTTCTCCTCCTTTGTCGCCTCCCTCCGTTTTCTCCCTCCCTCCTCGGCCTGGGGCTCCACCTCCTCTGCGCCGGAGGTGGCACTATAGTCTGCCTCATAGTCCGTGAATATATCTGGACACAACACACTATATCTAACATCGGCCTTAAACATACATAAGAAGACCATTTTTGTACACTTCAATTTCCTATAGTGCCCAGTATCTTTTGAATTAATTATCAAGATTGAAAAGAGCCCATAAATTCAGTACATACAGGATAGAAGCTACGTGGAACACAACAAACTAAATCTAATAAGAATGTTTCATCAAGTGTGGAAGTAGATATAAAGGGTAGTATTATCAGCTTCATTGAATATACTGTATTTCAACAACATTACAGTTAAATCTACACTAAGCACACTGAAGAGTCTTTATTGTTGCCTAAAACAAGTTTCATGCAACAACAACAAAAATAGTTAAATGTTAGTATAATATGATTAAAAACATGATAACGATGACAGTTGCTGTAAACTGTGTCATTCTGCAGCTGTTGAATATTCTTCACAACAATAAAATGAACTGTGGTAAAAAATAAAACTGAATAGAATATCCGAAGAAAGAACAGAGATTGAACAGACTCTTTAAGGACATTTTAAAATAGTTGTCAAAACTTTCCAAACATGTTTTAAGCACAAACTAGATCATTATTCTATGGAGTGGAGAGAGAGGAGCTGTTGCATCCTGCAGGCCATAGAGGAATGAGCCTGTCACTGAGAGATTTTTGGCTCGACCGGCTGAACACGGCTGACAAAATTGGATATTAAAAAAGCATAAAAAGTGTTATGTGTGTGCTTGTGAGTATGTTCATGTTTGCTGAATAAAGGTATGTCTTTCACCTCTAGTCTCCTGCCTGGGATAGTAGTATAGAAACTGTCCAGCTGGGAACTCGGATGCTCTGCGGTACCACACCGGGAAATGGTCCAATGTGAACATATTCTCCTTGTCTGTGGAGGTCAGGAAAGACCTGGGGAGAGACAAAAATAGGCTTGAAGTATGACAAAGGCACTGAAGGAAGAATAAAAAGGAAGAAAGGATAAAGAAGGCTATAAGCCTTTCTGGGGGGAGATAGTTGAGGAGAGAAAAAAAGAGTTTAAGCACACCATAATACGATAAGAAAATTCAATAAGGTGGTGACAATGTAACATCTATTTTACATTGTAAATACAATGTAAACTCTTAAGAGGTCTTAATGAGCCTATAACTGAGATTCTTTCCAAAATAAATTCTGTTGGACTGCAAGACTGATTACCATCTACACCTTTATTGACCAGCAGAGGGCAGACCCTCGCATTACTCCAATTTAAGCTTCCATTCAGATCTACAGTTGCCATTATTCTCACATAACTAGCTTCAATGCCTTTATTTAACAGTAGTTTTGGACTTTTTGCTTGTTGACACGTAGTATGCTTGATTTGATACGATGATATTTAATATTCAAAGTGACCGCGTTTTTCTCACTTACTTGCCAGTTCTTTTCTCTACACCAGTGTACCTCTGGAACCTCGTCAGGCCTGTACGGGTACCGAGGAAGGCTGTTTCTACCCCCTCGTCGATACTGAAAGAGAGAGAATATATGAGACAGAAAAAGAGGGAGTTAGAGCAGATAGGGAGGGGATGAGGTAAATATTTGTACAAAGTAAATGAGCAATCATGTAAAAAGTCCATGTCTTGATTAAAAGAAAGTCTATGCGTGTGTTTTATTATTCACCCGGATGCGTTGAGCATTAGGGCAGTCCAGTAGGCTTCCATGGGAGCCGTTACCACAGCATCAAATAGAGTTTGTTGCAACAAGAGCATATCACCTGGAGAGAGACAACAAAAGAAAAAAGAAAACATGACTTAGAAAAGATTTCAATAAATGACTGAGACATAGGAAAATAGGTAGTTTCTACCTGAATCTGCAGTTTACTTGTAGACAAATAATATCTTTTTAACTTTCAACAGCACAATGTACTACCACAAAAACTAATTTGATTTTAAAAATAATTTGTAAGTTAACTCAAAAGATAAGAAACAAGGTTGATATGGATGCAGTGACTGCATACAGTGTGGGAGTGGTACATTCCAATGTTTTGGTTTGTCTGGAGATTCACAATATACATTTGCTAATGGATTGCGAGGTTAAAATGTTTGTTATTTCTCCTTAGAAAGCCCTGAAATGAAAAGTGTACACTCACACTCCAGTTCTGGTTCTTTGCCAGTGAGGTACAGCTTCACAGCCTGCAGCTGATTCAGCTTACGATGTGCCGGGTCAATGTCTGTCTCACAGTAGGTCCTACAGCAAACATACGTAAACAAACAAACATACACATATTATGTACAAATAACGTAGGGGAGAACGGGGTAATTTGTCACACGGGTTGGTTGTCACAATCGTTATATCTCGGAACCAGAAGGTGCTGTCTGTGAAATCTTGGTATGTAAATATCCAGAAATGGGATCAGAGATCACCTACATAGTCTTCCTTGGAGTTAGACTGCTGAATTTGAGGTGAGACGACTGTTTGTGTTTTTCATGTCAAATTGAAAATATTTAGCTCCTCGGTATTTTTCTTCTAGGCTTTTACACAATGGGTTTATAACAAAACACTTGTTACCCATACAAAGTGTGAAGGGTAAACTATAGTTTAGAATGTGGTTAGCAAGCTAATTAGTTGTCAGATGGCTGTTGGCCTTGATGCTAGCAAGAAATTCAAGTTGGGGTTGGTCGTCACATTTTTTGGGGGGTTGGTTGTCACATGTTATCTCAAGGCTGCAGCCAGAAAAGGAACCCAATAATGAAAGAAATTGTCAAGCTGTATCCTCACTGACACCCCAGAGAAGGAAATAATAGAGCAGGAAAAGGCAGCTAGCATGCAAAAGAAAAAAGGTCAACAAAATCAAAACAACCCAGTGCATCCCAAACTAGACCAGCTGCCAAGGCTACAGTAAGTTATGTAGGCCTATTTGTCAACTTGACAATGCAATTAAACTTTAAAATTGAGTTCTACTTGCTTGCCTTCTTTTTAAGATTATTCCCATTAAGATAACATTGTGACAAACAACCCCATAGTGTTTGACAACCGACCCCTTGATGGGATTGGTTGTCACAATGTGTAAGGGTGTCTTTGATGATTAATTTCTTCTTTATTACAATAAGATAGAAAAAGTGAGGGGTACACATTTTAAGCCAACACCTTAAGCTTCAATTCAATGTAGGAATGACTATTGAAAGATGTTTAGGTGATAAGCAATTCTCACTAGAGTAAAAAGTGTGCCTACTTACCCCGTTCTCCCCTACTGTAGTCCTATATTCAAGCTACAACCACTTCCACTGGTGGGCAATCCATAATGTCTATGTTCTGCTAGTTATACATATATTATGTATTGTTGTTTTTCCTTTGAATTTGTTTTGAACTCGACGTCATTGAAAATGAGGGTCACCCCTCAATTGGTCTCTCGAGGATAAATAAAAGTTAAATGAAAAAAATATATATATACAGCACTCACCATTCGCTGGCTATGGTCAAGTCTGGAGTCAGCAAGTCATGGAGACCTGAAGCAAGAAAAAAAAGAAAAGAAGAAAATGCATGAGAAAGAAGGGAGGACAAAAAAGACAGGGAACCTAAGACAGAAGGAAGGAAGAGAGTTACCTTCTTCAACAGAGACATTTCCGATGAAGATATACTGTCCATATCCGCTGGTCAACATTATACCCAGACTGTCAAACACAGAGACGAGAACATTAGAATTCTTCATATTGTATTGTTTTTGAAAGAATTAAAAAGGCAACATATACTGTGACAATTTTTTTTTTTGTAATTGCAGTCATATTACGGTTATTTCCAAGGATAAATCATTTGTTTTAACTCAAAGTAAGCGTGTAGGCTAGACAGAATATATGTCATGAAAGATACAAACAGTAGACTTCATTGTTTACCCTTTTAATGATTTTATACGGGTAGAGTTGTTGCTTTGTTAGTTACGGTACAGGTAACATTTTAAAATCTGACAATTCAAGTAATTCTGTTTAGACTAACCTGAATGGGGTCTCATTGAGGACAGTGTAGAAGTAATCATTCTTCAGGAACATCACTCTCTTCTGTGAGAGAGTGAAAGCGTTTATGAACATGACATTCAACAACATTGAACACAACATACTGCTCTTTTTTGTTGTCTTGACATACGAAGAAACAAAAGTACTCACCCCTTTGTCCACTGAAGTTCTCACATCTAAAGACAATGTTCCAGTCTCCCCTTTAACCATGGCTGTCCTCAGCTACAACATAGACATCGCACACGCACCGCTTAAATTATAACATCATACCATCATGCTATCAATCCTGAATAACACAACTTACACTGACATGCAGAAAAGAGAAGGACCAGGTACTGTATGTTTGTGCATCACTCACTTTCTCCTCTGTGTCTTCCCATTCCACCTCCGCTAGGTCGACACTGTTGTAGTTGGGTTTTGGTTTTAGGTTCTTCCCCTCCTTATACTGTCACACAAACAAACATTCAAACAACAAGGACAATCTTTAGCAACCTTTTCAATTACATCATGTTTGGTTATTGCAATAAATGGGTCAAGCAGGGATATAATGTTTCCACAGTTTCTCAGTTGCATAGTTAACCACCATATAATAAAATCGGATTAGGTACCAGAGGTCTTAGGTCAGGATGAGACAGGATGTAGCCATTGTTGGTGATAAGGTAGGCGTAACCGTGGACCCCCAGCTTAACAGACAAGGCAACAACACAGATCATTAACAGGTTGCTGTCTCAGAGACAAACCAGTACATAGTAAGAAAACAGCATTTCATCATTTGTTTGTGACACAGTTTTTATATATTGTGGATATTTTACCTTGTATCTGGGAGCTAATCTCATCAGCTCCCTCAAGGCCACATCAGTTCCAACCACTCCCAGCAGAATCCCATGAGATAACTACAGGGGACACAGCAGGTTCATAAATACACCATTTTAAATGACCTCCTTGATGTTAATGTTAGGCTATGAACATTGGTTAAATAAATAGATAATAATAATTACTGTCTCCTGCTTCTTGCTGAACACAGGCATGGCTACCGAGGTCATCAGGAGCAGGCTTTGGGCCTGAGTGTTGAACAGCTGTGGAGCACATACAGAAAAAAGCAGCCAGTGACCCCATGTTTTCATTGACAAGCTAAATAAGTTAGCTAAGTTATTAGGGGAAAAAACAGTAAAACAAATAAAAATGGTGCAGACAAAATGTATAAAAATGCAGTGAAATGGAGATGGGTTGGATAGCGAGGTTTACTTTAGTAACGCTAAGTCTGAATCAAATCATATTAACTAAGCTAACGTCTTTTAACAGGAAAGCAAAGAAAAGTTAAGAAATAGGCCTACTCACTTAACGAATTTAAAAAAATGCCCCTTTAAATTGAGCTAAGTAAAGAGTAGTAGATAACACAAGTTTTAAAACTCTGAAATAAAATCAAAAGCTAGTAGCAATTTCAAAGCAGCATGCTAACTTTTAGGTTTTCAGGCGGGAAATTCAGTTTGACTAAGCTAGGCTAGCGCACTAAAGGATACGCTAAGCTAACTATAGCATTTAAAGCCATGGCGGAACATTAGAAACACTACTTGAGACTACATGGCTTAAAAAAAGAAGGCTAAGCCAGATAATTACAGATACTGCTCTACGTATAATTACCTCTTTTGTGGTCGGTAACTGAAGGTGGAGATGGAGAAAGACAACAACAAGCATGAAATGGCAGTGAAAATATATGCTATAGTAAAGTGAGTAAAAAGAGATGCTGAAATAAAAGGAGGAAATTGAGAAATAAGCAGGCAGAGGAAGATGATGCTCTCCTTTTAAGATGTAGTAATGTAATAATTTTTTCCAATAAATAATAATGAGTGAAGTAAGATATTTCCAAGAAACTAATTGTAGGTGAAGTAGCCTAGGACTACTTGGTTGTGGCCTCATGTTTCATGTAGTGTTCATTGAGGAGCGAGTTGACTAGCAGATGGTGTCTGGGATGATTTGCATTGAGGGGTTTTGAATGTTTCAGCACCATGGAGAGAGGCAAAGATGAGCCAGATAATGAGTCACTCACTACCATAGATAGTATATTAAAAGTCACTACCAAAGGGCTAGTAAAGGCATCCTAAATTAATCCTGTATTTGGATTATGTATGCCAGATACTATTGAGAAAAGATGTAAGTCCATGTTGCCCAGTAAGCACACTGCTAATGAGAGAAGCAGACTGACCACACTGTCCATATAGGCTTCAGTCCAGATGATGTCATGATCGTGGTTGATGACCATTGGCCTGCTGAGAACATGGAGATACTCCATAACATTTTCCTGTACGTCTGCCAGAGTGGAGACGTGCGTGTAGTAACCTGCAGGACACACAAATACATGTACACACATACCTCATATAGTATATCACGCATTATGGTACTAAGATGGAAAAACCAGGACCCATCAAGTTAAGAGAAAGACAATGTTCACCACATTATTTTCCCGTTTTGCTTATGGCATTTGGGTATTGCATTTAAGAAGCAAAATAATTACCTGACTTTAGAAAACCTTGGTTTCCCAAAAAAAAAACTGAAATGTTTAATCACATTTACAGCAGTTATCCTAAATGTTTGTGTGTACCATCGGCAGGACTACTATGTACAGTATCTCACCTGTGAACCATCTGGAAGTGACAGTACTGGTACCAGGGATGGAAATTAACACCCGCCACACGCCAAATGCGGGTAGATTTGCGTGCTGGCGTGTAAATTGTGTCACTTCACCCGCCACTGTGTCGGGTAATACTTTCCAGTCAGGTCCGATCTAATTTGCATATTTAATACATTCGTCATGAACATGATGACAGGGCGCTACACAGTTCAACAGTTTCTTTTTGCCTTTCTAGTCGAACTGAACTACGGCGCGATCCGCTCCGCTAGGAAATACTATCTGCGAGTTAACGTGTGGAGGCATAAGTCGACAAATCAATCGACTTACTTTGCCCCCTTTTTTTCTTCCCACAGCAGAGGTTGAGGTGCTGAAAATAAAGTGAAAACTGCGCTTTTCCTTTAAGCAGCAGAGCTGCCGCCGTTGTTACAGTATTTGCATCAAAGCCCTAATGGTAATACAAATGAGATGCTTTATTTAAACGCTGTCCGTGCTTAGAGGTGATTTTAATTGTAAGTGACGTTGCAAAATAAGTTTTCTTTATATGCATAATTAATAATTAATATTTTGATTTTCTGTAATAAATAAATACATAATTCATGTTGGGTTAAAAGGTTAAAATGTTAATATAATGCAACTAAAAACCAATGTGTGATCTGAATATTAGAATGTGTTAATGTGACGCAAGCGCACGGAACTAATGTTTTGTTCCTAGTTACCCTACGTCATGATTGTTGATTGACAATTGATGCAAGGCTTGACCAAGCGTGTGTGTGTGTCGCTCGTTAAGAGCAGCGATATTGTAACAAGTTGTCTCTGAAGCTAAAGCAGACGGCCAAGATATAAGGACAGTTAAAGGAACTTTCAACGAACCTCTTTTCACAACAAGCGGCCAGCGAGGTATTTTATTGTCATTTTTAATGCACTTTATTTCCTGTTTTTATGCATGTCTTTTCATGTGCCAATTAGTGTTATATTTCTGTGTTTATTTCATGCTTTTGTAACTGCTGTATAGTTCGCTGATTTGCCGTTCTGTATTGTGTTTATTTGTGATAGTTTTCACGGCGTAAAGGAGTAAAGGATCACTTTGTTTGGAGGCAACGTGTCAATAAAGTACGCCCGTTCCAAAGAAGCCGACCTGTGTCTGTGTGTTGTGACGAGAGCTACAGTGAAAACTCGGACTGCTCCTCACGGGTAGGAGAGACGACAAGACAGCAGCGCTCACGGACGCAACGAGGACCCAGCAAACAGATAAGAAAAGCCCATGACGCACTGTCCGCATAGCAACTGCAAGCAGCGGTGATAGACTGTGTCAGAAGCGCAACCTTTCAAACCTAGACAATAAGTGCTTCCTCCACTTCCTTCAAGTTTAAGTGGTGTGAAAAGTGGTAAAAAATTGTTGCTACAAAGGACTCAGATCTATTAACCCTGTATTTTATTGGGCTTAGCCTACATGTTTTATGGATGCATATTTGCTGGTGTTAATTGTTGTTACGCGTGACAAAGTTTAAAGGGTAATTTCACCTATTTAAAGAAAATGAAAAATATCTTTCTCATTCAAGGGTTAAGTTGTTAAAGGTATTTCTAAGCTGATTTAATTGTTCAACTAAGGATAATTTGTCTGAGTAATTTAAATTTGCTTACCTTGTTATGAAATCAAAGTTAACTTGAGATAATAGCATTTGAGTGTTGAAAAGGTTTTCTTGGTGTGATAGTCAAGTCTATATTTAAATAATAGGCTTATCACATGGCCTTCACACATTTGTCAAGAAATTCATAATTATTCACACTCTTTTGGCTACTCACATTAAAGCTAATATTTACACATAGCCACATAAGTTCAACACATGTCCAAGCCATTCAAGTCACCTCAAAATGTCTGAGGCAAGCACTGTACCCGAACCTATAAAGGATGAATGTACAGACCAAGTAGAAGAGTCACGTAGAAGTGAAAGATGCCAAACCCTAACAGAAAAGGGAAAAGAACTCCAAGAAGAAAAGCTGAAGAGTGTAAAACGTAGATACAGAATCACCTATGAGAAGTGGAGGTCTAACGCAAGATTAGCAAAGGAAATAATGACTGATGAAGCCTCAAATGACGAGCTGAATCAGCTCATTGAGAACATTCAAAACACCTGCTCTGAAGTAAGGGTTGTTTATGAAGAGTTGCGAGGAATACAAACTCCTGAACAAGACCTGCGGCGCAGAGTTGATAAGTGCGTAGAACTTTCAGGATTCATTACACAAAGGGCAAGTAGGCAACTTAAAGGGCTTACAACAGACGATGAGGAAGAACCTTGGCCTGATGTCGGATCCATCCTAGACTCAACAGGTTCAATGTCAAAGCCAATGTCTTATCGATCAAAATGTAGTTCTGCTAACTCTAGCTCCATCGCAGTCAGAAGAAACGAGGCTGCAGCTGAAGCTGCTGCATCCCAAGAAATACTGGCAGTATTGGAAGAACAAGAAAAGGAAGAAACTGAACTGCAAAGGTTAGAGGCTGAAGATAAACAACGACAAGCACTATTTGAAGCCGAAAACCTAGCTAGACAGCAGACTATGGACGGTAAGCGCAGAAAGCTTAACCGCCTAGAAGAAGTGAAAAGGTTGAACGCTGCAAAGGCTAGAGTAAAGGTCTACGATCAGGCTGAAGGAAATGTTGGAGCAGTTGACTTACTGCATGAAGTTAAACCTAACACAACTCAAGCCTTCCATACCTCAAGCCCCTCCTTCATTCCTCAACCTCTTTCAGTCCCAACTCCAGCCTTCAATGCCTCAAGTTCTCCGTTCATTCCACAATTTCCAATAGGCACAAGTCAAAATCAAGCTTCACCAACCTCCATGCCCATGCCTCAAGCGCAGAACAGCTCTGACTTAATCAATGTACTTGCAGAAGCTATAAGTGCCAATCGTCTTCCAACACCAGAGCCAGCAGTATTCACAGGAGACCCCCTGAAATACAAAGATTGGCAAATGTCATTCAAAACGTTGATTGACAGAAAAAACATTCCTCAGAAAGAAAAGCTGTATTACCTAAGACAGTACTTGGGTGGCACAGCAAAAACAGCCGTTGAAGGATTTTTCCTACTAGGCACAGAAGTAGCATATGAGTCAGCCTGGCAGCTGTTGGAAAAACGTTTTGGAGACCCATTCATTATTGGGAAGGCCTTCAGAAACAAGCTGCATGACTGGCCAAAGGTTAATCCCAAGGATGCTTACGAATTGAGGGACTTTGCAGATTTCCTCCGGAGCTGTGAGGCTGCTATGCCCTACATCAAGACGTTGGAAGTCCTCAACGACTGCAATGAGAACCAACAGATTCTACTGAAGTTGCCAGATTGGTTGGTGTCCAGGTGGAATCGCAAAGCAATGGAAGCAAGAGAAGCATACTCTGAGTACCCACCATTTAAAGAATTTGTAAATTTCCTGGCGAAAGAAGCAGACCTCGCTTGTGATCCCATTTCTTCAGTACAAGCACTCAAAGGTGTGGAAAGTGACAAGCCTAAGTGTCCACGAAGCCATACTGTTCGGGCAAATACATTGTATACCAATACAAGACAGAACAGCATCCCATCATGCATGTTCTGCAAAGGAGTAGGACATGTCGTCACTATGTGTAGAAAGTTTGCAGAAAATACAGTTCAAGATTGTGTCAAGTTTGTCCAAGCAGAAAGGCTTTGTTTTGGATGCTTGAAAACAGGTCATTACTCAAGAAGTTGTGATAACAGGAGCACATGTGAAAAGTGCCAGAAGAGACACCCCACATGTCTGCATGACGACCAGTTCAGGGAACGTCTAATGTCGACACCCCTGAGAAGAGACATATCAAACGAAATGTCACCCCAAGGAGAAATAGTTGCAACAGCAACCACTAACAGAGTCATGCAAGAGGGACCAAACACACAAACGTCCTCGATTGTACCTGTCTGGGTTTCGTCCACTGAACGGCCAGATAAAGAAGTGCTCGTCTACGCACTCTTGGACACGCAGAGTGATACAACCTTTATCCTTGATGAAGTGGCTCAAGACCTCGACACAAGCAAAGAGAATGTTAGTCTGCGGCTATCCACCATGTCTTCGAGGTCAATGGTTATAAACTGTCAGAAACTAAGAAACCTACAAGTGAGAGGATATAACTTACAGAAAAGGATTCAATTGCCACCACTCTTTACACAAGAGTTCATTCCAGCGGACAGAGCGCACATTCCAACTTCTAAAACAGCTCTAAAATGGCCTCATCTGGAAAAACTGTCTGGCAAAATTCCACCGCCATTAGACTGTGAAATAGGCCTACTGATTGGCTATAACTGCCAACAAGCACTTTTACCGAGAGAGATCCTGTCTAGTGAAGAAAGTCACCCATATGCTCAGCGAACCGATCTAGGCTGGAGCATTGTCGGCTGTTCAAACCCAGCAACTGACTTTGTTGATGCAATAGGAACCAGTCACAGAATCATGGTGCATCAAGTAACACCTCCTGTGCAGCCATTAGTTGACTCAAAGATGGCTCATAGCTACCTGAAGGACGACACCCAGAGTATTCCCACGTTTGTGATGAACCGGATCACACGGATAAGGACTAGCACAAACCCTGAGCAATGGCAACATGTCAGTTCCGAAGAGAAGTCAGACTATGCCTCAAGAGGCCTAAATGCAGCCCAGCTTAAAGAGTCTAACCGACTGAAAGGACCTAACTTTCTCTGGCAGCAGGATCTTCCACCCGAAGATGAGATGGTGGGAGAAGTTGAAACAACTGAGCCTGAGCTTCGTAAAGCCCATGTTCACAGAGACAAGAGGAAGGAATTAAATTCAGTTGTGAATTACCTCAGTAAGTTTTCCGACTGGGCCAAAGCAGTGACAGCTGTTGCCAAGCTCAAGCAATTTACCAGAGAATTGAAGAGACTTCAGCAAAGAAAGGAATGGAGACCAGGGTTGTAGAAGCTCACCCTAGCGCAGATGGAAAGGTGCGATAGCCAAAGCTTCTTGTCAGTAGCACTACACTTGAGAAGAAAAACACTTACCAGATAATTTCACTTTGAAAGGCCAATACACAGAGTAGTAACATTACTTGAGGCTAACTAAAGTCATAAACACATGGTCACATACATTGAGACTTGACATTTGTATTTCCTTCAAGATCTTTGTTTAAAGGAAATCCCATATTCCAAAGGGAATTAGTGATTTGGTGGGAGTGTAAGTGACGTTGCAAAATAAGTTTTCTTTATATGCATAATTAATAATTAATATTTTGATTTTCTGTAATAAATAAATACATAATTCATGTTGGGTTAAAAGGTTAAAATGTTAATATAATGCAACTAAAAACCAATGTGTGATCTGAATATTAGAATGTGTTAATGTGACGCAAGCGCACGGAACTAATGTTTTGTTCCTAGTTACCCTACGTCATGATTGTTGATTGACAATTGATGCAAGGCTTGACCAAGCGTGTGTGTGTGTCGCTCGTTAAGAGCAGCGATATTGTAACAAGTTGTCTCTGAAGCTAAAGCAGACGGCCAAGATATAAGGACAGTTAAAGGAACTTTCAACGAACCTCTTTTCACAACAAGCGGCCAGCGAGGTATTTTATTGTCATTTTTAATGCACTTTATTTCCTGTTTTTATGCATGTCTTTTCATGTGCCAATTAGTGTTATATTTCTGTGTTTATTTCATGCTTTTGTAACTGCTGTATAGTTCGCTGATTTGCCGTTCTGTATTGTGTTTATTTGTGATAGTTTTCACGGCGTAAAGGAGTAAAGGATCACTTTGTTTGGAGGCAACGTGTCAATAAAGTACGCCCGTTCCAAAGAAGCCGACCTGTGTCTGTGTGTTGTGACGAGAGCTACATTAATTGTGTCGGCTGAAACAGAAACTAACGGAGGGATTCGGCTCACTACAGTCCCTTGAGTTGCGCAGTCAGTTTGCCGACATGGCTTTGTGTTTTAAGGCTCGAGACATACAATCAGATCGCATACAAACAGGGAAGCCTTTCCCATCGATATCGCTAACGGGGAGAATATCCCCGGTTATTATTTGAGCCTCAAACCACAGAGTTCTTCCCCGTGCGGTGGCTCGCGCACTCACTAGTGATCTCACGGTGAAACGCTGCTTTGCTCGGACGAAGGCACCGTGTGTTTCTAGATGATTTAACGTCATAGTCTCAGACGAGCGTTTAACATTATGCTGCATCTTTTGCACTGCACTGTTTTTTATCAACAGTGAAAAAATGGTCCCACACCGGACTCTTATGTGTAGCTGATTACTTCATGCACGCACCTTGCAGAAGTGACGCTCCTGCAGCGCGCTCACGACCAGACGTGACACGGTGACATCTCCCATTATTAAAACGGCATAACTCCCTGATTTTCAGATTTCTATTTTTAAATTCGACTTGAGCGCAAGTGGAAAACCGGTAAATGTGTCGACACATTCACATCCCTAATGCATATGGAGAAAGTGATAAACAATATCAACATTTCATATCATTAACTAAAAAGAAAAAATAAATCTGAAGGTAACTTCAATACTGTATTATAATTATTGACTAAATGATGAAAAAAAGGTGTCTGCAGGGCCAGTGAAAATATACAAGGGGCCAGTAAAACTCGGATCTATTGGCCAAGCGGGCCAGTTGGGAAAAAAAGTTGCATTGAACCCAGAGTATATATGGAGTTCAATTATACAATGTTTTGAAATAAAGATGGCGTGTATTGTGTATCATATATAGTAAGAGTGTACCATTTAATTTGCAACTCAGTTCCTTGGTAGCACCTACTTACAGTACAAATGACTTCTGATGGAAAACATTTGTATGAAAAACACTTTCATTAGCTATTCTTACTATTGTATTGTTTAACATTAACGCATATATTAAAAAAGATATTGCGTATAAAAAGTGGCTGGTAAAAAAGATGAGTGGCTGGTAGATTTTTAAATCTACCTGCCACAGTGGCTGGTAGGCAAAAAAGTTAATTTCCATCCCTGACTGGTACACATTTGTACAATGATAAAACAGCATGTCCCATCAATGCAAGTGTGCTATGATGCTTTTTAAGGCTTGGCTTAGCCTAAGGCTTATGGCACTTCTACAAGTGGAAGACAGTGACGTCAATGGAATACCTGCAGTGAAGCTGCTTGCTTGGTGACAACAGGCTACTGAAGCACTGCCAGTTGTAAATATGTGAACATGTGCAACCTTTTACCATTTTGTAAAGTCTCTCAGAATGTGTTACTGTGACTATCTTGCTAAATAGACCTGCTAAATCAACTCAATCTGAAACTGTAAAGGGGATTTTGCAGGAGTGTTACAATAATCTGTCTATGTAAACTACTATTTTTGTTTTTTGGCAGATACAACTGAGAGTGTATGCAACAGAAGGGAGTGCACCTGTTACCCACTACATCCACATCCACATACGCAGATATGATCTTTTTTGGCCAGGGATGTCTTTACAGTCTTTCTGTTCTCATAATAAGATATTTAGTCAGGGGTTTTGTGCTTTTGTGCTCAGAGCAGTGTTAAGTGATTATTTTCATCTCTGAGCTGCTGCATGACCCCATGTAATTCACAAGAGGGCAGCACCTGATACCCAGTCCTATATCGCACAACCTGGGAATACCAACATACCTTCTTTTTTGCTAAGAACAACTGCCTAATTTAAGACATAGCAAGTGATTGCAGTAGTTTTCACATTAATTACTCTCTTCCTTGTTGAGGAAATGACCTAAACTTCCTTTCCCAAATTTTGTGGAAAGCAACTTTTATGCCACAAACCATATTCTTCGACCTTCATGCTAATGATTCATCCCCATTTTGTCTTTACCTTTGTTGTTGCAGGCAATCCATTTAACATTGTCAGCAAATGTCATCTCTCGTCCAATCAGATAGGTGAACACTCGAACCTGCAGAAACATCAAAGTACTTTATATAGTGAGATGCTCATTTGGTACTCATATTTACATGATGTGCATGTGTGCTTAGGCAAGGCAAGTTTATTTATATAGCACAATTCAGACACAAGGCCATTCAAAGTGCTTTACAGGGGCAAGATTAAAATACCCAATACACGTTAGAAAAGCGAATGAATAAAACATTTAAAAGCGAATGAATAACATTTAAAAATGACAGGTTAAAGAACATTTCCCTTGTGCTTGTAGTTTTTCATGCTCTTGTGTATATTTGTGTGTCATACCCGTTTGTCTGGCCAGTTGAATTCTTCAAAAACCTTCTCGAAGTCCTCCATGGCTCCGTCTGTTATCAGCATGATGGCCTGGTTACACAGGCTGCCCTGGCCCAGCGCTGTAGCCTACACCCACACGCATGCAAACATACAAGTTACTTGATCTTGCAAATTTGAACAAAAGTAACCAGCTGATGTGGACCTGGCAATTGTGTAATGCAGGTACTGGAACTCATGATATAAGTGACTTTTGTTTCACATTTATTGTTAAAAACATTCAGTTGCTGTGGTTGTATGCAATGAGTCACAAACCGCATTGAGGATGTTGAAAGACTCCTTCATGGCTTTTTTCACTTTGCCCTCTCCTTTTACATGAAGCTCATCCACCAACAGCTTGAAATGCTAGAGAGGGACACACACAAAATAAACAAAAAGACATTGTCACTAAACGGTGGATCTTTTTTCTTTACTCTTTTGGTAAATGCAGTTGAATGTAGACCACCAGAAAAAAGAGGAGAGAGAGAGAGAGATTGTGAGGAGGGAAAGTGAGTAAGTGTAAAGGAGGGATTATCCCCGGCTTCCTGGCACACTGACCAATTACAGCGTAGTCACTACAACACCAGGAGGTAATCAGGATTAATCAATGCATGCTCACGCTCACAGACATCCGTACATGCAATGATAAAAGGCCACATTGTTGTTGGTTCCTCCTCTGTGTAAACTGGCGATAGAAAAGCATTCATGAGACTCAAAACAGAATCTGATATCCCCTTACAAATACAAGCAAATTGTAAATTATTGAAGTTCTGTACAAACACAACACAGATTGACAACTGAACTTAGACAGCTGCTCAGCATTTTGTTTTCACTTTGTATGAAATACAGTGGTAGTTAATGAAACTAATAGTTGTTTCAGAATGTAAGAAGTCTGCCACAAAACGCAAGATTGTCTCCCTATGAGTGTGTGCGTGTTCCAACAAGAGTTTATACGCAAGTGTGTCAGCCAACATCTGTAAGCCCATTCTGTTACAGCCTGTCTCTAGGCGTTCCACCAATAGGATCCCTTGCCGGCAGGTCATGTGACCTACTTAAATTGTCAGCGACCAGCGACCTTACCTGATCTGCGATGATGCGAACGGTAGTGAAAGTAGGGCATGCATCCAACACAGAACACACACACACACACAGACACACACACACACACACACACACACATAAGCACGCAGGCACACACAATGACTGAGCAGACTGAGCAGGTGTTGGCGTATGAAAAACAGTAAAAAGGGGGGAAAAGGGGGAGAAAAGAAAAAGGAAAGCAGCAGGGAAGGAATTAGATAATAACGATGTTGTACATAAAAGGAAAGAAAAGATGGAGAACGAAGATATAAGAGGAAGAGAAGATGCAGTGAAGTGGAACATCTGCATTCGTAAACACTAGTAGAATAAGAGCACAACAGTCAGCGTTTACAACACACTGGTTCTGAGGGTTTCATCGCGAATCACTTAGTCCTCTAACGAACAAATTAAAGCCTTGATGACACACATTAAAGCGTGTAGACAGTGTGATCTTTGTCTTTGGAGGATCAGTGAGATAACAGCATACTATTAATAGGGAAGCAGAGGTTAAGGATATTAATTAGCTGTGGGTCTGTGAGCGTGTCTACTGTAGGTATGTGAGAGTGTGTGTGTGTGTGTGTGTGTGTGTGTGTGTGTGTGTGTGTGTGTGTGTGTGTGTGTGTGTGTGTGTGTGTGTGTGTGTGTGTGTGTGTGTGTGTGTGTGTGTGTGTGTGTGTGTGTGTGTGTGTGTGTGTGTGTGTGTGTATGTGTGTGTCTTTTACCTCTCTGTTATCCAGATCAGCTTGGACCAGTGTGCCCTTGAAGCAGGGCTCCACGTAGCGAACATAGTCACTGTACTAGAGAGAGAAAGAAAATATATAACTCAATATAAAACGTTATTAAGAGTAATGAAGTTTTATCACATTAAATCAATTAATTATCAATCCCTATATCTAAATATCCCTTAATAACAGTATATTACACTGACTAACTCCATCTGATTCTGTCACACAAAAACTGTTTCATCGTTAATAATGTGAATAGAAAGTCGCAAATATTTGAATTGGTTTGTGTTTATATGAAAATAGTACATGACGTTTTTACTTTTTTAAGGTTTCTGGTGTTTGTTGTTTTTCACATGTTAACATTGGAAATGTTGGTTTGGAGTTGAAATACCGGGAAACTGTGTGCTCGATGACAGTATGATATTCTTGTTATTCTTTTTCATAGGGGGCAATATTCAATTCACGGTTCCAGAAAAGTCAAGCTCAAAGCCAAATTACAGTTTGTTATTTAAAGCCCTTTGTAAGACTGAGGATGTCTCATTTCAAGAGGCATGGTCACGCTATTGTAAGGAGTGCAGCTTTAAATTCTGTGCAGTAACGGCTTAAGGGCAGAGGATTTGGAGAAGGCATATGATTACACACACAGTCATGACGGGATAAACCAAGCTTATTACGTCGATATGTAGTTGTAGGGCAACGCTAGGACACAATCCTAAAATCACTTAAAACAAAAAAATAAATGTTTAAGATTTGAAATCACTAAAAGAAAATGTTCTGGTGTGAACTGAATATTTGATATATGCATGTTTTCGTGTTGTCATGTGTGTATGTGTGTATAGTTCTGTTTAATTTCCCCAGTGTCTATACTGTATAAGATGGTTTGTGAATTTGTGTGTTAGGATGTTAATCTCAGTCACGCTCATCAGGATTTAGACACCTTCTGCCTCCGGTGACTCCAAGACTACTTAGGTGTATCTATCTCTCTCTGTGTGTGTGTGTGTGTGTGTGTGTGTGTGTGTGTGTGTGTGTGTGTGTGTGTGTGTGTGTGTGTGTGTGTGTGTGTGTGTGTGTGTGTGTGTGTGTGTGTGTGTGTGTGTGTGTGTGTGTGTGTGTGTGTGTGTGTGTGTGTGTGTGTGTGTGTGTGTGTGTTGTGTACTTACAGCTATGATGTTTACAAAATCATTTTCTCCCAGTGTGTCCAGGATTGTATTGATGGTGTGTTTGGCTATGGTCAATCTGAGTCCCTTCATGCTGCCACTGACATCCACCACAATTACTACATCTTTAGGAGAGGTGGCTGCCTGGATATACCTGGAAATTGACAAGAGACAACATAGTACTTTGTTTATTTTTCTATCACAATGTCAACCAAATTTTATCCGGCATGAAAAGACGGGACTATTTTACTCGCTGTCTAGTACAGACAAAACAGGTAGAGGTCAGGCCTAATCCTTTTATTTCTTCCTCTGTTCTTCCGTCTGTGCTTCTCTTCATCTCCTTATCATCACCCCACTGAATGACCAAGCTCATTAACATCAAGAAGATTTCCAATGCAGCAGGTACTGTCCTGTTCCTCGATTTCAGCCTTCCAGACAGAGTTCCTGGAACCCTACATGATCTTGCCTACCTAACAGTAATCCAACTCTATAGTACTACTCGGAAAACCGTTTCCACAGGATTTATTTTGACAAGACATGGTGGGTGTATGCCGGCTCACTGTCACGGTTTAGTGGGACCCTTTGACAAAATCACTGACATGCACTGATTGCGCCAAATGGCCGCTGGCTCAGAGTTTCAGCGCCCATAACTGGGTTTTGGGGCTTCAGGTTGAGATGAGTTGTCCTGGTTCTTCAGCCAACCATCCTTCAAAAGGACCACTACACTACACTACACTACCTTGCACTTACAAACGAAAACTAAAACGTTTCAAAAGGCCCGATAAAAAAGTAGAACTGATCTTAACAGGAATGTAGCCTTACCAGTTTCTGTTTCTGCTATCAAAGGTCACCACACCGTTTTCATCTGGGATCCATTGGATCCCTGGAGTGGGAGCAGAAAGAGCAGTCAAGATAGAGATATTCAGAATCAGAATCAGAAATGTAACACATACAAGGAATTTGTCTGATGGTGCATATCAATGAACATACAGTAAGCATAAGGCAACAATTAAAAATAGTAAATATAAAAGTGTTAAGTTAAAAATATAATAAAAAGACAGGTATGTGTAATCATAAATTCTTAAAGATAAAGGACGGTGCAATTATGCCAAGTCGGAATTTGCAAATAATCACAGTTTTTGAACTTAAGGGTTTGTAAATATGACACATTGATTATGAAGTCTTACGTTCATATAACGTGCAGTGACTGTAGGAGGAATAAAAAATAAACAAGTCTGCAGGGAAATGGGGCCTGCTGCCTCATCAACAAGTTAAAAAAAAATGCTGACACTCAGATGGCGATCAGCTGACTGGTTGACTGGACAAATGGCTGCACGGATGGATGGCGACAGAGCGTCAAATGAGGGAGAGATGGATGAGGTAGCAGATGAGTAAAACAAGCTGTGTCACAAATCCTCGGCTAATTACCCCCTCACACGCACACACCTCACGCACACACCCCCACAACAGGAGAGAATAAACCAGCAGCCACATCACAGCTGAGACTGAGTCATGGCTTTTTTGACAGACAAAGACGTCATGCATAGTCAGTTGCTGTGTAGCTATGCTGTTTGGCTTACGCAGCTGAGCGTTTATACAGTATAGAGCTCTGTTTCAGTTTGTCTTAGCACTGTGCGGTTGCAGGAGAAACTGCATTTGAAGGTGAACTCATTTTTTGGGAAGCATTAATGACATAGAGTACCACATGTAGGATAATCTGATGTTTGCGCACCTGGGTACAGCCTGAAGAAGCCTGTAGAGCTGCCAAAGTACTGCCAGGTGAGAGTCGGATCCTTCTGGAAGTTTTCAATGAACACGTCGTTCAGAGCCTCAGACATGTAGGCTCCATTCAAAATATCTGGATCTACAGAAGGAGAATAAATGACATTTATTTTCACACTGGCAACCAGACGCATTGTACATTGCAGTATGTGCAAAGGGAGTGTATCCATTGTGCCTTCATCCCACCGTACCTCTGTTGTAGACATTGGTAGGGACTTGTATGTTACTCTGTATTGTGCTGACTGGCAGATTGTTGAAGTGTTCATTTTTTTCCAGAGCAAATTCTCCCCCCAACGGAATTGCATTCCCGTCCTCATCCACTGTGTTGATCAGCAAGGAGTTGTAGTAGTCAAACTAGACAGAACAGTAAATGATGCGTTGATGACAAAACATTAAAGACATAAAAGAGGGACGATAAAGCTTTATCTTTATGTTTGTCAACCTGTAAAAAAATCTGTTAGCTTCGCATATTCACTATAAAGAGAAGATTTGTATGCATACAAATAACTGACAAGAGAAGATCATCTTTGATACAGTTATGACTATGCTGGTGATATGTTCTGCACTGATAGTACAGTACAGTAGACACCAACCACATACAACTAAAGAAGGGGTACAATACAAATATAGAAGAAGAGTATATTTGGGGTATAAACTAGCAGTAACATACTTTTTCTTCACACAGTAGACATATTCGGGATAAGATAAAAAGTCCCAAAGTGTGCAAAGAGTCGAATGTCCCTACATTGAAGCATATCAACACGTACCTCCAGTGTTTCATTGTACTCGTGGTAAAGGTCAGCATCCTCCGCTGCTTCTGCTAACCTCTGTGATAAAATACAGCATGTTAAGTAAGTATACACTCGAGCCCATGTAGGAAAGATTAGCAGGTCCAAGATTATACTAGGCTAAACCTTATGCTGTGATTCAAATCTGCAAAAAAAAATAAAACATTTGATTTGATCTCTGTTCAAACAAGGTCATGAGTGCAAAAGAGCTTATGTCAAATCGCTTACAATAAGATGTGTGTGTTTGCTTTTACAGAACGATGATGCAACGTACCTTCACAGATTTCATCTTTCTCCCAAGCATCTCCTCCATCTCCTCGGCAAAGTCTTTCACAAGCTCTGAACCGTCCACCTCCTCCATCTTTACCACCCCCTGGACGTCCTTGTATTTCTTCAACACACACACACACACACACACACACACAGTAACTGTATTAGTACACAAGGTATTTTTGTAGTAAGTACTGATTGCTTACAGAGCATCCTTGTATGGAGAGTGTCATGTCATCTTTTTTTTTGTCAATAAAATAAAATACCATAGAGAGTAAGCATGGGAGATCCTGGGATTATACAACTACACCTACACACACACACACACACACACACACACACACACACACACACACACACACACACACACACACACACACACACACACACACACACACACACACACACACACACACACACACACACACACACACACACACACACACACACACACAAACACACACACACACACTTACAGTTTGGAGTACAGAGCCCTGACATCATCCCCTCCCCAGACCCTCACTCTAATCTGCAATATGACAGAGTGATGCCATGAAAAAAACTAAAAACATCTGATGCACACTGAGCCTTGTAACTGAAATAAATGCATGTTGTGATGATTGTATTGTGCAATTTATAGGTACAACAGTTACACTGGCTGTGTCAAATTGATCAATCAACAATTAAATAAATGAAAACATTTCTTACTTAGCCATTGATGCAAACAGTAATACAATTACACTGCATATTAACAATGACCTATTCATTACTTTAATGGGATTCATAATATAGTGAGATGTTAATATGTTTTTTTTTACCTAACCTTTGTTTCTCCAGTCAAATTACAGCGTGCAAAGATCACCAAAGTGGTCAGAATGAAATCTTTAACAAAACTTGAATTAATGTGTTTTAATGTTTACAATTCAAACCAATTAGACAAAGTCTCGAGGAAATGGAAACTGATTTAGTTTTCAAAATAAATGAAGTGGTTTGTACATAGAAACATCTTATCAATCTCATGTTTAGTGCCTTTGATTGAGCTGAACATATTGTTCTGGCTGCTAATGGCGAGTGTGTTTGTTCAGTATGGCACACATATATGTAATATAATGGACCCTGTATTGTTGTTTCCAGTGGCTTCAAAGGTTCATTTCCTGCACTGATGATAAGAGCATCAGTAGTGGCGTCAGATGACAGATTTACTGGTAATTGTTTGTTTTGGCAGTTGACTCTTGGTGGTACTATTACCTACAGCAAAATATTAAGACATCTTACCCTTCTTTAACTCTGTAGGCTAAATAGGAGTTTCAAAACTGGAAAACCCCAGAGAGTTGGGAAAAGGTCATTCCAGTTACACATTTTGGGTAGCTTGTTGACCAAGTAAAATAAAAAAAATAAATCAATATGTAATTCAAATTAAAGGTGAAGTAAGCGGTTTATTTATGTTAATATAAGTGTAAAATCGCTCTTTATTCATAAAGTGATCAATTACATAATGTGCGCGTTTCATAAAGCCGATCTCTCAGTCAGCTGCTCTGCATGTAATCGGCAAATAAACTTTTCGGGGATCCCAAAATTAATATCCAATCACAAGAGAGAACGCTACAAACCGAAACCCGTCTCACTCATCATCTCACTGCTGGTGCACGCCAGAGCAACACATGGGTGAATGTTTATGCGCTTACAATGGCGGAGCAGGTAAAAATCCTTCCCAAATATCATGTTTTATCACACTTATGGATCTGAGATGATGCTAGATAACTCGCTGCTTGAAGACCGCAGTGCATTAATGTGGTGACGTAGGGACGAGCGAGGGGACTGCTAACTGCAGTAACTGACAGGAAGTTAGCTAAAAGAACCATTCCGCTTACAGCACCTTTAATATATATATATATATATTGTTTTCACTTCCACAAATGCTGCTTCCATTACATGGGAAACAGAGCCTTCTAAAGACAGATTAGAGTGACAAACAGATATATAAAAGTTCAAAAGGATGATAAAGAGCAAGTGACCAAAAAAATATCTATTTTTCTAAAAAATGTAAAAGAAGCAAACAATTTTTGTATTATCTTCAAACAGTCAATATCCCATTCAGTTTACTTGGGCCATAAAAGAGTGACTAAATGTTCCACTGATAACGAGAAAGCCGATCGATTAGACAGAGGTGGGTGATTAATGGCTTCTTGTCTCGGAGATTAAACCACCGCGCTTGGTGCTTTTTACACACCACTGACTAAATGAAAAGACAAAGTGCGCTGCTAGGAAAACCATACAGTATATAAATAATGCTAATACTGATACTGTTACTACAGCAACTGGTGTTAATGCTACTTCTATGACACGGCAGCAGCTCCTGCTACGATACCATCACTTTTACTGCTACTATGTCTGGGGCTGCTTGATTAAGTTAGTGAGGATTTTACATCCCGCGTGGATCTTACTCTGTAAAATTGTTTCAACTGGCTAAACAAAGAGGTTATCTGAGGTTAAACCAGTCTACAATACAGGCACAAACGCCAAGCTGCATGCTAGATTCTTTTTTAAGGCTGTAAAATTTAGTTTGTTTGGCGGCTGGATTGGTGGATGGTTTGTACTGTTCGTCATAAAAATTGCAGGGTAAAACCAAAATAAAGATACATGTATACTGCAGATGGAGATGATCTGTGTGTGCGTGTGTGTGTGTGTGTGTGTGCTTGTGTGTGTGCTTGTGTGTGTGTGTGTGTGTGTGTGTGTGTGTGTGTGTGTGTGTGTGTGTGTGTGTGTGTGTGTGTGTGTGTGTGTGTGTGTGTGTGTGTGTGTGGCAGATGGTAGTTGGGCCTGCTAGGGATTCTACAAGGTGGCATGCAGAGGAAAACTGCACATCCTAATTACTAAAGACAGACACATGCACACAAACACGCACACGCGCGCGCGCGCGCGCGCGCGCGCGCACACACACACACACACACACACACACACACACACACACACACACACACACACACACACACACACACACACACACACACACACACACACACACACACACACACACACACACACACACACACACACACACACACACACACACACACACACACACACACCTCCTGAATCTCTAAGGCATATTCGTAAAACAAAAAATTAACAATTCAATCAAATTCCACTCAGTTCACATGATGTTACAGTATGTCAGCATGCCATTTTACTGTATGCGTTGGTAAAACACAATAATGGGCTTAAAATTCATGCTGTAGAATTAAACAAGCAGAAATGAATGAGCTTTTGTCATATGGTTTTCCGGGAGAAATTAAAAGTTACGTGTGTGTTTGTGTGTGTGTGTGTGTGTGTGTGTGTGTGTGTGTGTGTGTGTGTGTACCTGTAAATTATGCGTGTGATTATGTGTGCCAGTGTATTTATGTGCTTTTGAATTAAGTGTGTCATCACATTGGTCTCTGGGCCATGATGTGCAGATGTTGAGTGGAAACTGTACGCGAGCCAGTAGTGTTCCTATTGGCTGTGTGAGTAGCTGGGAGGGGGAGAAGATACAGACTCAGTCCGTCTCGGTCTGATGTGTGATGATGTCATCACCTGCCATCCAACCGTCTCTATCGCTGTGAACGTATGTCTGACAAATAGTAAATCTGCAAGAAAAATGTGGCTTTAAAAAAGATGGAAACTGACTGTAATCCATTGTGAGGCCCAACTGTATTATGTAACTTTAAAAAGCTGATAAAATAATAAGCCTGGAAAGTGTGGATAAGAATACGGAAAGCCAAATCAAAGTATTGTATGTTAGGAATGATCGATAGAGGCCGTCATTACCTCCCCCTCAATGTCAGTCAGTGTCTGGAATGGGAAACATTTTTCTTTTTGGGTATATATTAATGTGTTTCTGCAGCTCTTTTTAGCAGAAAAGTACATTTGTGTGTCTGATCAACGGTGTGTGTATTTGTGTTTGTGTGTGTGGGTGGTTGGGTGTGGGTGTGTGTGGGACGGGTGTATGTGTTTGTATGCATTTGTGTATGTGATCTCTTACCTTCTGCAACAGTTTAGCTCCAGAGTATCTGGTGGACAGGGCAGCTATCTCTTTGCCAAAGGATACGGCCCACTGCTGCACCCTGAATGTGGAGAAAAACAACATCAGTGACAGATATTAAAGCTATTCTTACCTTTGTAGAGTTTTTACACTTATTTTAAATGACTTTAAAATGGTATAAATAAGGTTTTTACACTCTAAAATGCATGGTAGACCCACCAGGAATAAAAAGAAACAATTATTTCAGTCTCATAATATTAGGTGAAAACTACAACCAATCAAATCGTTCGGACCGAACGATTTAATTGGCCGACAGACCTGTCTGTTTGCCGTCTGCTTGTGTACCGCGCATTCGTGCACGCGCGTCCTCAACGAAAGGGTTTGTTTTGATTCCACGGCAGACAGTAGCCTAGCGAGTAGCGACCATTGTAGAAAAGGTTACAGTGTTGTTATTTCTTGTTATTTTTTACAGTGTGTTAAGCTGTGTTTTAGTGTTGGGCCGTGACGTCAGTCGGCCAGAGAGCCAGTTCAGTAAATTTCCTTTCGCTTCTCCCTCGGTGAGATGTGTGTGAGCAAGTTGCCACAGTAAGCCATCATTCGTGTTTATCTGAGTGTAAATGTGAATCACCCGTGTGTGAGTATGTACATGTAGTCCCGATCGCTGTTATAAGTTATAGTTTGTGCATGTTATTAGCGGCTGCGATTCGCGAGTCGCAACAGCTGTTCAAACGTCTCCTCACGAGCGGAGTTTAAGCCTTTGTTCTTTTTCCGCGATCTGTATGCGGCTGTGCCTGTGAAAGAAGGAAAATAAAGAGCGGATAAAACCCTACTCCTCCTCTCCTAGTCTCATTATAAGCATAAGTGGTGTTCTGGCCGACATATCTGAAGTGAAACCAGTGATACAAGCAGATCAGCGTGGTACCGGTAGCCTACTACAGCCACCAGTTTCTTCAGCCACAATATAACTCACTTTGTGCACGGAGACAGTATTAAGCAAGTAAGTCTGCTTGTGTAGCCTAAATTAAGTTTCTTCAAAAACAAAACAAAAAAAACAGGGATAGGAATGAGGGGGTGGGGCTGCATTGGAGGAAGGCGGGATATTATGATTGTGCTGAAATGCTCAAACTCAAATCCATCCGAACTGCTTTAATCAACGTGTTTATGCAAACAATGCAAGACATAAAAAAGGCAAGGCAAGTTTGCATGGCACTTTTTCCACAAATGTATTTGCCTGAGGCATACAGGGCATTAAGACAATACACCCTATAAAAATGGTTAAGAAATAAACGCTTATGAACCCTTTATGAATTGTGGATTTATAATAATAATAACCTCTATTTGTATAGCACCCTTTTTTGGCTATTTGTGTTAAAAGGCTTTTCACCTATATTCAACAGTTATGTCAAGGCGAACATTGAAATACAAGGCCAATCATGTTGAGAGGTTACCCTGCATTCACTAATAACAGATTAAATCAGATTACTGTTAAGGTGACAGTAGAAGCTGACAGTCCGCCCATCCGTAGGGTCACTCCGTGCTATATAACATGCAGTAATTCTACAAATCCTCCATGTGGATGCAAGGTAACAGAGGTTAGAGCGTAGACAGGATGTGACAGATGGCTCAGCCTATGGGGAGTCGGCCAGCTCGCAGCTAGTTTTGGAAGCAGTGTTGTCACGCTAGCCGGCCAGCCTCGGGTACTAAGGATTGGCTAGTAGTAGTAAGAAGTGACTTGTTGATTTGTTTTTTTCTGAAATGTAACTGTGGGTTCATTCTAAAATATGAGGATAGATAACACAGACTTATAATATAGGATACAATAATAAAAACCATAATATCAGTTTTTAAGGAAATGTTCTAAGGGCTATCTAAGGATCTCTTGGCTCTAAGGCTTGAAATGAGTCAGATCACTCTGATCGTTTAAGGGTAGTATCAAGAAGTTTTTTTGATAGATAAATGAGGCAAAGTTTCATTTAGATGGCTGAATTTGTTTTTTGAAACCCTGCCTGTAGTGCATCTAAGACTGTATGCTGTTAGAACTTGGGTCAAAGTAGACCAAAAACAACACAGTAAAGGGAAGGCAGCAAGAGAGAAAATACTTACAAAGAAAGTTATTATTTTGTTAGCCTAATTGAGAAAAATGACTAAATCTGAACTGAATAATAGCCTTCCACGGGGGTATCTGCATTACACACTCAGAAATGGTGCTTATTTCCCAAGTTGTCACTCCAAAAATGTGTCATTGGCGTTGAAGTCTTATTGTCCGTTATCCCTTTTCCCCATGGCAGCGGAGCACTGTTCCTTGAAAGGCTAAAGATTTGACCTTCCTGGCCTGAAATGTTGTTGCCATATCCCGCTGACTTCCAGAGCCGGAGGGGCCCTGCTGCCAAATCTTCCCCAGGCAAAGTGAAGCAGTTTTGGGCTCAGTGACCTGTGTTGGCCAGCTGAACTCCGCTGCACTCAAAGCTTTAATCCCCATCAGTCACACCAGCCTTCCTGACAACACGCACTCTGTGTGAGGACAAACCTCACACATACTCAAAGAATATATCCTGAAGCTGCGTAATCAATCTTTGCTGTCATGGTTTTGGTTGACAAATCTATTGAATCTATTGGTATTGTTGACCATACTACTTCAGTATGTATGACTTCACACAGATACAGACACAGACACATACTGTACATACACATACACACAGACAGACAGACAGACAGACAGGCAGGTACGCACACGCACACACACACACACACGCACACACACACACACACACACACACACACACACACACACACACACACACACACACACACACACACACACACACACACACACACACACACACACACACACACACACACACACACACACACACACACACACACACACACACACACACACACACACACACAGTTAATAGGCTATGGTGGACTGCCATCACTGTATCGATATGTCAGCAGGAGGTTTAAACTGCTAAGGGGAAAGAGTTTCATCCAGATTGCAAACAGCAAACAAACGCAGCGTTTTCATTCCTTTTTGAGGTTAAAGGCTACTGCAAGTCCTGATGCACAGTTGTGTTTCACTTTACGAAGAATAGTATCGGCCATTATAAGAAACATCAATGGACCCTTGGCTTTGGAAGACTTCCTGGCTTTCTTAAATTCATTAAAATACCAACAATTGGCACCTTTCAAATGATATAGGCCTACCAATAGCAGATGCAACATTGGATTTGATAAATTAAATAATACAATCATTAGAAAATAATAAATCTCCAGGGAGGGATGGTTACCCAGCATGACTGTACAAGATGTTTAAGGAAGAGCTCTTTAACAGACTGAGCTCTCAGATAAAAGAAACAACATAGGTTCTTAAGAGGTTGTCTCTGGACAATTCAAGCATTGTTTTTATGGAGCATTGATGCTGTAAAAAAAAATCTTATATATTATGTGTATGCTGCACAGCTTGGTGTGTTTGGGAATGGAGAGGTGGAGAATTTCCAAAATCGAGTGAAGTATTTTTTATTTGGGTACCATGAATTCTACATTGAACCAATATATTATTCCCAAAAAATAAGTTAAAGCAAATCTCTCCAGGTAAGTGAATGGTGAGATCCAATTCACAATCAAAGGGTATGACAATCAATCCAACAGTTGAGATTTCAATCCGCACCTAAGTGGTGGAACAAGCAACCAAATCACATTGCTGAACCCAGAGCAATTACACTATCATAGCTAAAAATGTAAATTAATAATATCAAATATAAAATACATTTTCAGTCATGTAATAAGTGTGTAAAGCGTATGCTTAATGTCCCAATGTACGATGGCAAAATGCCTAAATTAGTCTAATATTATATATTTAGTATAAGCCAAATGTTTACGTCAACTTCAGCTTACGTATTTGGCAGTAGCTGTAGAGAGGCTGTAGGATAGTTTGGCATTTAGTGACAGGTGCAGGTACCATACGGCCCATATGTATCGGTATGGAGTTTTAGGCCAAAATAGAAAGAACAGTATTGAGTCATCCATGTGACATGTGGTTTCAATAAGGCTAACACCGCTACACTTGCCAGGGAGTCCATGGGGTAAATACCGGATAAAACTGTTGATGTAATGTCTTAATAAAGCAATCGCGTTGTGGCCATCTAACTTGTATTTACTTTTATATGGGAGTATGTTGTGTCTCTTTGTAAGTGAGAATGCGATCTGAGTATGCAAGTCCATTACATAAAGGTATCCAATAAGCTGAATGTAAGTAAAGTCTTTGAAGATTTGCATTCCCCCCTCTATTAAATACAGTAGATCGCAGTGAAAAAGATTCAGGCGCAAATGAAGTGGAGATTTTTTCCTTGATAAAAACAAGTAAAGGCAGTCAAGTTAAGATCCCTGGAAAGAATACTGTGCAGATTGAATATTTGAATTGGTTGAATCATTTGAAGATAGTTTTATGGAGCTCAAAAAATACATGTGTTATGTGTCAAAAATCAAACAAAATGTACATAGGAAAGTTATTCTCTCCTGCATGATCTGCATGTGTCCTTGTCAATCTCATTCTATGGATAAAACTAAGTGCAATTATAGTTATTTCGATGTACATAGCTTTGACACTGACAATAGAGATTGATTTGACTGAATGGGTTCCTTTTGATGCTCCCTACAGGGTAAAAACCTATCAACATAAGGGTTTTCTATTGCAGCTGCACTCACGTTTCCGGTGGGATCTTCATCTGGCCGTCGACTGTCAGGCACAGCGAACCGGTCAGGATAATCCACAGCAGCATGGTCAGCCTCGCTCTGTGCAGCGGCCCACTTCTGTCTGATTTACTGGCATTCCCGGCCTTTCCACAGCACCGTCGGTTCATCCCTGCAGCTGCTGCCATATGCATCAGTCCAGCAATTGTTGCGAGCTGGCGCCAAGAGAGAAAAAAAAGGATGAAATTAGGACAGCTCAAAGTGAGATTAAAAAAGTACCCTGGTCACAGTGCAAACACAGAGAGAGGGAAGCATTAAAAGGTGAAATGGAGAAGCCTGTGTCATTGCAACAAGAGTAAAACCCCTGGAGATGGCTTGAGTACAACCTGTGAAGGTTTAGTGTCTAAAACAACCTAAAAGGATACTACTTTGCTTGTATAAATGATACAATTTTAGAGAATAAATCAGATATCTTTCCTGAATTGTAAGCATTTTTATTCGGCTTGGAGGGGACAAGGTGAACACACAGATGGGTTTCCGCACACCAACTTTCAACACAATACTGACAGGTTTCAACAACATTTAAAATGACAGCATCTATATTATAGCCTATATATAAAATACATATCTTTGCCTTTAAAAAGTTAATCTAAAGGATTCTAAAACATATATATAAAAGTACCTTAAGTACAACTGACACCACTGTTAAGGACCTTGTATGTGCAAGTGGCATACCTAGATTATTAAACAATGTTCCATGACAGTGGTGAAAGTGACCCAACACAGTAAAAGCAGTTAAAAAGCTTCAAAGAGTAGAACTACAGAGGTAGGACATTATTGCCTGTGGGTTTGTCCCTAAAACACAATGTATGTGATTGATTGCTAATACAAAAATACTGTTTATATCTCTGTGTCATTGCAAGCTTTAAATTTGAGCATCTTTTAATACCACAAGGAAGGGAAATCTAACGTGCAAGAAGTTATCCACAATTTGCTTCAACCTTGTAAGTATAAAACTTGCAATTTTCTCAAGACAATCATGTTTACTTCAAATCTTGAGACACTCCATAGACTTGTGGGGAGGCAGTTTGGAGCTGCCTAAAATAAACAGGGATCCATGGTGACATGTAGGGAATCTGTCACAGTCTGAAGCCTTTAAAACTGCTTTTCCTGGGGAATGCGAAATGGAAGCGATCCCTTGTGCAGTCCCACAAACCCAGGGTGCTAATTCAAAGGACAAATTGGAGGCAAAAAAAAAGAAAAAAGATTTGCAGGAAGATTAAAAAAATACTTCCCCAAATCATTACATAAAGAGAATGGAAGTGAAGATTACTCACTAGGTCATGTGGTCAATGCTTTAAAGCCATTGCCTCTTAGACATGTGGATCCCGGAGAAGAGTGCAAAGATCCGAATAGGACAGATAACAAACTACAAGTGTCTGATTGAGGGTTTGATGTCAGCTCAGCTGGTTACCCCGGCACACAAGAGAGTCTAGAAAGCATTTGTCTCCAGTGTCAAAGGTCATTTCTACGCACTGGGAGTCATGACGGAGTTTTGCCATATTATTCCTACACCTCTTAATCCCGTTGGTCCTCCTCCCATGATTATCCCAGTCTCTCCTCCATGCTCTACAGGAGTGATTCTCACATAGAGGAAAGAAAGGATAGTGATAAAAAGAAAAACTGTCTTCAGTCGTCCTGGCAAAACTTCTGCCTTCCACGCGAGTTCAGTCCTTAATAATCAGAGCGCAAATTATTTCCCAAGCAGGACATGAACAAACACATATTTTCCCAAGAGACTTCATGCATATCTGGCCATCCTTTTTCTTTTCTTTTTTCTGAATGACTCCTTTTTTCTGCTGACCTCACATCCTGGTGGATCCAAACCAAAAAATTCACGCAGTGCCCGGGACGCTTACACAAGAGCGGATGGAGAGTAAGAAAGAGAGTGGAGTAATGGAGTGATGAAGTGATGGAGTGATGGATAGAGGGACTTCCTCTCTCTCTCTCACCAGCGTATCGCTTCCAGCTCTCCGGCACCAGTTTATACCATAATCCAGGCAGGATTAAACCCCTCCTCCCTCCCTCCTTTTGCACTCTCCATCCCTCTCCATCCCTCTCCCTCACACACACACACACACACACACACACACACACACACACACACACACACACACACACACACACACACACACACACACACACACACACACACACACACACACACACACACACACACATTAACAGAAACACTATCTCTCTCCAACTCTCCCTTATCTTTTCTCTAATGCTCATTGACCTACTGTCTTTCCAGTCCTGCTTTCTCTTTCTAATTGTATCGCTTTCTCTTTCCTTAATCTATCTCATCAGCCTTTGCTTTACCTGGTATTTCTCTCTCTCTCTCTCTCTATCTCTCTCTCACACACACACACACACACACACACACACACACACACACACACACACACACACACACACACACACACACACACACACACACACACACACACACACACACACACACACACACACACACACACACACACACAAACACACTCCTATGCTTTTCTTCTCCATCTTTCTCTCTGTCTGTTTTTACTGAGAAAGACAATAGATGGAAGAAAAAGTGGCAGTGGCACAGTTTAACTAAAGTAATATGTCATGGGAGAGAAAGAGTAGGATTGGGGTGAAAGAAAGACAAAAGGAGAGAGGAGAGAGGAAAGAGAGAGAGAGAGAGAGAGAGAGAGAGAGAGAGAGAGAAAAGGTGAAAATTGGAACAGATGGGAATAGCTTGGAAAGGATGACAGGAAGAAGAGACGAAAAGAAACGGAGCAAAAGGAGAAGGAAAAAGAAGAGACTCCTGGCAGGGTGATTGGATTTGTGGAGGAAGACCTACCTGGCTGACACAGCATTATAATATAACCATGCTGGGACACCTAGTGGACTCTCGTTGCCTTACACACATGTACATATACACAGACACACACACATGCAAAGACAATATATCAGGGTACCTCAACCTTGATTTATCAACTCTGTAAATGTGTCCTATATTGCACATCCAATGGTCTTTAAGTTAAATAGGTTTTACAATTATTTTTGTTTACCCCCCCCCCCCCAATTCATGTAGGAAAACTAAGAAAAATGGATTTAAAAATACTGTATATACATATTTCTATAGTTGCATAAAATCTCACATTAATCTCATATTCCATTTCAACTACCCCAAGAGTAATTCATGTTAAAATGTGCAGTATGCTAATGGTTTATCTCCCTGGGTCAACCTGCACATCATTAGCAAAAAATGTGTCTCTAAATATATAATTTAACATTTTTATTCTGATTTTGTTGCTGCTTTTTCCAAATTATTTTTCAAAAATGACTCGCATGGGCTTTTCTGACGCATGTTTTTCATCTATTGCAAGTAGATTTTGACCAAAGCATCAGCCAAATTAATATAACGTTATGTGATTATCAGCCATAGTAGCATTTTGACAGACAGGTCACTCGATTAACATTTTCAGTTTTCTATTACAAGCAAAACTAAGGTTTATTTTTTCTATTTTTGGTAATGATCTAGGGTTACAACTTTCCATTCTCCTGTTTACAGCTTTGTATAAATTGTTTGAACAAGTAATCTTGTGTTTATTGTTCAGTGCACAAAGCGAAGCCCCAATGGCATTTTGAACCATACGAGAGCTACAGGGAAGAAATGACACTAAAATGACGTCGACAGCTTAAATGGACTGTCTGCTGCCGGGGCCCATTAAGCCACATTCAGCTAAATACCAGGAACACACAGTCATCACATACACAAAGTCAACACACACACACACACACACACACACACACACACACACACACACAAAAACACACACACACACACACACACACACAAAAACACACACAAACACACACTGGACGAACACATACCATACAGTGTGGGCTCATGTGCACAGCTACAACAAGCTAACATGCACTTGCATATTATAAGCATTTAAGTACAAACACACACACACACACACACACACACACACACACACACATACACAGTAAAACATCTGCTCATGCCATTATGGAAATGAAAAGTTAATAAAGCAATCTGGCACATAAAGACAAATCGGTAATACGAAGAAAAATAAATTACAGATTAAAAACATAAAAACTTAAAAAACGCAACATAAACACATAAAAACAACATAAACACAGGCAAGCAAACATGCATGCACATATTGCATATGTATAACATGCACACACATCACCAGCAGTTGTTTAACAGCTGTGGGACTATTCCTCCCCCACTGACCCAGATCTCTGATGATGGGGATGAACTCGTAGCCCCCCCCCCCCCCAACATGGATGAAGTCCATGTTGGAGGGGGGGGGGGGAAGTCTTGATTGTTCTAATGGCCAAAAGAAGTACATTTTAGAGCAAACCGATGACTTTTAGAGCGGAAGGACGTCTACTGCTGCGACTGGGCAGCATATTGGTGTGTGAATGCGAGCGTATTTCTATATACTAGATTGATAGATAACCTGCACATTTCAAGCATGCTGGAGTGGATTAAAACAATTAAGTTCCAAAACAGGGAAACTTGCGGCAACAAGAAGACTTAAATAAAGCAAAATTATCCTTCAAGCTTGCTTAAAAATCCTGTGGCATTCACATACTTATAAGCACTTTCAAAGTTAAGTAAATAATTTATTTTTAAATCAGCAGCGGTGCACTGCAGGAACATAGTGTAGCATCACCAAAAAGTTTTGCAAAAATTCCCACTAAAACATTTGCTAAATAAATCCGTAACCAAAATGACAAATGTTAATTTTATTTTATTTTGATTAAGGCTAATCTAACGTCTTCAGTCTTGTCTTTAATTCTCCAGCCTTCAAAGCTTTTTATTTACTATATTGTTCTAATTAGGAATTTATTTTAAGATACATTATTTTCGATCTTTTTTCTGTTTTCATATCTCATTTTTCCCACATTCTAAGCGCTCTGTATAATAAAATACTAAAGAAAATTGAGCAGTTTCACTCACCTGTGCCTCTGTAGAGCTAAATTATAGTTGTCCCACTTGTCTCGTCTGGGTGTAGGAGACTGAAAAGAAATGACATGAAAAACGTATGAGCACAGGACAACTCTTATGAATAAAAGCCATAAAAGAATACACAAAACTACAAACCAAACCAATAACAATGTATAGAGAACATCAGTCCATGAATCAGTGTGGTATAATTCATCAACTCTTGGACTTACAAAGGAAAACCAGTTAAACCAACACGACATCCTCCATCTGAGAATACACTGGCAACAAAATTGCTTCGGACTGCCTGTACAAAATGAGGACCCCGCCTCTCGTTGACACACACACACATACACACACACACACACACACACACACACACACACACACACGCACACACACACACACATAGAAGAAATTGATTAGTCTAAGCCAGGGCTAATAGTCAGCCCTTACTTTTAGCTCTATCAGCTAAACCAATGGTCTGGAACTTCCTAGTCTCAGTAGAAATTGTGTGTGTGTGTGTGTGTGTGTGTGTGTGTGTGTGTGTGTGTGTGTGTGTGTGTGTGTGTGTGCGTGAGAGAGAGAGTGAGAGTGAGTGTGTGTGTATGTGTGTGTGTGCGTGCGTGTGTTTATAGAAGATCTGAAGGTCCTATCAACATTATAAAGGTGCTGTGCATTAATACGACCCTCCTAACAATACATTTTATACACGTAGCCTATATCAGTTGAAGCTGATTCTGGTTTTGGGTCTAAAGCATCTGCTACTGTACATGTGGATGTACATGTTTTATAAGACACTGGGAGTTGGTTGAGAGAGGAAGCAGGAAGGAAGGAAGGAAGAGGCAGCAAATTTCCCCCAACGTAAGAAAGAAGGAAAAGTGGGCAGCAGAATCATTGGACTTTGATCACTTCACACTTCGTTTCCTATGAGTGTTTGAGTTCCAGCCTGTTATTAGGGAGCCATTAACGGCCCTGATAACATCAACACTATTAGTACTAATGGACTGATATGACAATCTGTCACACACACAGAGAGAGAGAGAGAGAGAGAGAGAGAGAGAGAGAGAGAGAGAGAGAGAGAGAGAGAGAGAGAGAGAGAATATCCTCAATTCCCAAAGTTAACCAAAAATCACATGTAATACTAACAGGCAGTGAGGACAGAGCACCTTGTCTGTTTATATAGAGAAACATTCTGTGTGTGAGAGTGGCAGGTCATTATCACCACTGTCCAGATAGTCTAAGGTTGCCACAGGAGACCAGCTGATGACCTCATCCGAGGGGCAATTTTTCTGATGTGGTCGATAACGCCAGTCAATGAATCAGTCCGTTTATTATATGTGATGTGCTGCCACAAGTGAAGCATCAGCATCAAGGAGAATATGTTGATGTGCATTGTTTTAGGTTAGCTTGCCTGTTGAGGTTTAAGCATTTGTTCTATACATTTTATATCACATTTTATGTATCTTTATACATTATGTATTATACATAAAATGTATTTGTAGTATACACGTTTTATGTATCTTGTGTTTCACCTGGATCAAGACTCCTCCTTGGAACAAAAAAAAACTAAAAATTGTATTTGTTATTTTGCACTGTCAAATAACTCAAATGTTATTTTCTTTCTTGTTGGAATGTGTGTAGCAGTCTGTAATTTTCATCAAAAATGTTGCTGGAAACCAAGTAAAAGCCAGAAAAAATAAAACAGATAATGCGTTCATCGTGATTGGCAGAGGTGCCAAATACATTGAAATTGCAGACATCAATACCTTCCCCTTTCTTATATCCAGTTTATCTTCTTCTTTAAACTTTAGTTTACTGTCCTCAACTCAGCTGTTTCTTCTTTTTCCATTTTAATGCTGTTTGTTTTTCCATCCATTTGCATTTGTAGCTGACAATTTTTATTTAACAGCAGGCTTGGAAGGCTTCAGATCAGGGTTATTATTGGACATTGAAATTGTTAAAAATGTCCATTTTGTCTTGAGTATTTTCGGCAATTCTCTCCAAAGACAAATAAAAAAATGTAGGTTAAAATAAACAGTTACAACAATGTCACCACAATGTCCATTTAGAAGCTGCTTCATCTGGGGATGAGGATCATGTCATTTGTTGTGAGACTGTTTTTTCAACTGAGTGAATTTTTCAACTGAGTAAAATATGTTATTTAAGTAACTCCTCTACTCTTAGGTCCCGGTAGAAATGAGAACTCCCCTGCTTAATCAAATTAACACCTTCTTGTCAGCAGCTCTGCTTTAGTGGCTTGTAATGTGTGCTCAGAAAACAAACATCGGCATCGATTTGATATGGGAAAAAACTCATGTTGTATGGAGTGTATTAGAGTTAATTTGGCATGGTCTCTAAGTAGTGCTTGGTGTGTAAAAAACAGTTTACATTATGTTACACTATTGATTGTGGCAACGATACAACGTTAAAGCAAAAATGAGCGCACCTTAACTGCCATTACTGTTACTTGAGGCTGGATCAATCTTGAAATATAATAACATATAAGCAGTCAGAGATGCAGAGAAGCAGATGACAAGAATGACAGTAAGCAAACACAAAGGCAGTTTGACATCATTTAATATCCAATTAAAATATTTTCCAGTTTATGTAAAAGAAAAACATTCCTGACCAACAAAAGAAAATGTAAAATAAAAAATGTCCCATTAACATTTCAATGTCTCATATTTTTTTAAATGACTGTAAAAAAAAAAAAAAAAACGGATGACCTTTGAATAGAAAATACAAAACTGTATATGACAAATAACCGTAGATATGTTCCATAAGAATGTTTTTTTTCTATTAAGATCTTAGCTGTAGATTTAATTGTAAAATAATTATGCTGGTCGTTTGTACTAAAACAACAATACATTTTGCTTTTTGAGTACAAAAATAGGAAAAAAATATTCAGTTTTATGTATTCTCTTGTTTTTCGTTGTTGCTGTTTATGTGTAGTCTCTGGTATCTACTGTATAGTCTGGCTAAATATAAGTTTAGCATTAGAGCTAAATAAAAACTGCAAACCCTACCCTTAACGGAATAAAAATGATTTTTAAACTGACTTCTCTGTGGTACTGAATAAGGGACTTGGTGTTATTTCATACAGTACATATATAGTGTAACAGTATTATGAAAAAGCAATTTCTACTTTACCTGCTTTGAGCACAAAACAATAATGGATATATTAATTTTCCTAGAAATAATTTTCTCATTATTATCTTAATTCTCCATTTGAACAAGCAATCTTTTATGTAACTGGATTTACCTTCAAAAGCAAAGTGTTTGATCAATAAACTATTGTATTATTCCTGACGGGAACTTGAGAAAGTTGTTTGTTTGGAATGTTCAGGAGTCTTTTAGTTGTTGTTGTTAAAATAAAATTAAAATAAAATCCTGACAGGATTATCAAACCTTTAAACTGTCCAATCATATAATCGACAATCTGCAAATTATTAAAAACACAGGTACACCTCCGAAATAGCTCTCTGTGAGGTAGTGCAGATAAAGTCTCCCGTAATTTCCTTGTTAGTTCTAGTTATCACAGCGAGTGTCTGCTGAAAGTAGTTTTCCTGGATAGTAAAATACACATACTTTAAATCCCTTTAAACTAGAAAGAAATTAATTTTAAATAATTTTAAATTCAAATTCAACAAACTCAATAACATTTTAACAGTGAAATTTTCAAATGTACAGAAAATAAAACATGTTTAACGTGTCTAACACTTCATTCTATAAGTGAAGTCGGTTTCAAGTCAGTTTTAGCAAATCCTTCAGCTCTAGTTCTTTGGGTAGGAAGACTTGTAATGCCTGGAAGGCCTGCTGATGTTGGACCACTGAGTAAAGACCAAGACAAAAAGAAGTTCTACAACCCGTGGTGAAAAAAAAAATAGTGCAAGTTACACCTAAATTGAAACACTTGGGGAAACGAGGTTGCAGCATATTTTGTCTTCACTGAGAGAACTAGAGTACACATTACAGTACACGCTACATTTTCCCCTCAACTTGAGGTGAGGTCTCAACTTTATACTTTTGCCACATTTTGACAAAAGTTAGTGGTTCTCAGCTTAAGAGAATTCGGCTTTTAAAATAGGTTGAAAGGTTGTGTTTTTCTGACATGGAAACAAACACATTTAAACTTTTTGATAACTGCTTAATTGTTGCAACCAGAGAGAGTTGCTTTGAAGTTTAGAGTGTCAGGATGTCTGGCCATACAATACAGAGGAGATACAGCGAGTGTATGCGTGTTTGTGTGTGTGTGACAGGAGGAGGGCTGATCCGGACGAGGAAGTGGTACATCCATATTAAGTGTAGGAATGAGCCTGCTGTGGACAGGGTGTATGTATAGACAGAGGGTGTGAAGAGTCGTCAGTACTTGCTGCTGGAGTCGTTAGCATAGCGGCCGACGTAGGCTTCATAGATGGTGTCCAGGAATGAGCTGTCACTCTGAAACATACGAGCATGGATCAATATACCGTACATTTGTGTGCATGCATGTTCATTTGCACATAGGATTTTCCCCATGGCCAACCACTGAAGAGAACAGCTAAGAACAAAACATAAACAAAACAAATGAACAAGTAATTTCAGTAATATTTTTTTTTACCTGGATCAGATGCAGCAATGTGCCTTGAAGCTGGCTTCTTGACAGAACTCTTAACTCCTCCTGTGGCGGAGGTCTGGACAAGGTTGAAGGGTTTTCTTGGACAGCCGCTGCAGACAGCCCAACACTAAATTTTGCCTGAGTGAACACACTGGGAGAGAGGAGCAGGTTGGGGGCCACAGTGGCTGGTATCCGCTGGGGGGAGATGACCTGGAAAGATAGGGAAAGTTAATGGTACTTCTTAATAGTTTATAGTTGTTCCCAGTGACTATACATCTGTGGGAACACTGTCTTGCTTCCACCTTATAACTTTTTAAATCCTCCATGTTATCAAGTGCTACATTTTGATTTGAATATTTTGATGTGAATCACTTAACGACATACAAACCCAGGGACCTGAAAATAATAATGAACGCATATAGTCAAGACAAAGTTTTACTCTTACCTGAAACTGCAGTGCAGCTTTTTGACCTGCAGTGGCTGCGGTCTGGTTTGGGATGGGGCCTACTACCGAGCCAGCACCTTGTCCTTGAGTGGGCGCCAGAAATCGAGGAGCCAGTCCCGGACAGAGTCGGGGGGGGTCGTGGGGAGCCAGGCTTTGCTCCTGCTGGACCAGCTGCAGCTTTTGCAGGAGCTCATGAGGCGCCACGCCAGGCAACTGGGAAGACAGAACTGAGAGGAGACATAAGGGACAAAATGATTAGAACTATTTGAACAGCTTACACAGAGAAAACAGGCTTGGCAGAGACGTTTTAGAATTGAAGAAGAGAAATAGGGATAAATACATGCATTCATATATAGTCAAATACCTTTGAGATTATTACGTGCATATTTAGCATAGTTTTGTTACATTACAGAGGCTTAATCTGTTATATTTTACAGAGATAGTCAATAGATTCATCAATTATACACTCAATCACTAGTAAGCAGACACCATTATTGAGCAGAATCGTAATATTCCAAAATATGCAACGGCACCATGATTGTATGTTATGCAGAAATCTGAATGATACATTTGTGAGTAAATGCAAAAAAAGTATTTATTGAAAATGTATAGGACTTATAACTTAATGGGTTCTCTCCAATATAAAGGAATTTATGTGCACTGTGATCAAAATTATTGCAAAAGCATTTTGAAATCTGTGTAAAGATTGACTTAAATTCATGTGACACAAAATAGATGCTGATTATACCTTGTGATGGCTGAAGGACTTGGACATTGTTCACCTGAGATGGCAGCAAACCTGGTAAGCAGGGAAAAAAATGGTTACTTATTTATGAACTCTAATTTATTTCTTATTTCATCATTTTCTTTATGAAAATTTACTTTACAATTCTTCTTCTTGATAGTATCAAAATGTGTCCCACCTGTTGCCTGTGTAGTCGAAGCTGATTGGCTATTGTGCTGTGCCTCTAGTTGAGCATTAGAAAGGCTGAAAAACAGCTGCTGGCTTTGTTGGGCTTGAAGGTGGGAACAGGGCACAGAATCCACCATGACAAGCTGGGAAGAATGGGGGCTCTGCTGCAGAGGAGGAGGAGGAGGAGGGTTGGAAGAGGGGAGGAAGGAGGGATGAGGAGGTGGCTGGATTTGGAAAAGTCCCTTGAGTGGGTCAGGATGAAGCAACTGTTGCTGTAGTTGTTGCTGTTGCTGTAGTTGTTGCTGATGATGATGATGCAGGTGCTGCTGCTGCTGATGATGAAGATGCTGATGGTACAGAAGGTGATGGTGGTGATGCTGCAGCGGGACCCCGTTGTCACATAGCCTGTTTTCGGGGGATTCTGAGACACTTTGAAGGACGCCTCCGACCACTCCAACCCCCACGGGCCCCACCCTCTGTCCCTGCATTAGCTTCTGGATAGCCGGGCAGTGCTGAGGCTGGTTCTGTTGTTGTTGTTGTTGTTGCTGCTGCTGCTGCTGCTGGATTTGGGTGGCAGTGGGTCTCTGTATCAAACCCACAACAACATTTCCACCACCACCATCTTGTCCTCCAAGTGCCACCATAGGCCCTCTGTCTGGACACGGAGCCATGACAATGCTCCCTCCCTGCGAGCTCAGGCCTCTGCCGGGGTTCAAGGTGTCTTCATATGTCAGCGTGCGGGCGACAGGAGGGCGACCGGCCTTTTCTGTTGACGACTCAGTCCCGGGGGCAGCGGACAAGGCAGGGACCGGGCCAGGTTTGGGTGCGTGGTGAGGTTGAGAGCCAAAAAGAGTGGCCAGAGAGAGAGGCTTGGGTTCAACACCGTCACTGTCCTGGATGAGACAAACAGAGAAAGAAGTGTAAGCGAGATAAGTTAGAGAGCACAACAAACTTCTGACATGTTTTATTTATTTATTTACCAATTTGGCTGACTGCAAAGGTGACTTAAATAAAATGGATTGAGGAATGGTTCAGATAAATGCCATATTGAGCTTGTAATGCGCAACAAACCGTTTAGTTTTAAACTTTAGCCGATCCCTGTGGACTAGATAAGACTCTCTTCCCATGCATCAAACATGCTATTACAAAGGGAATCATCAAGGAAAGACGGTGTAATAAATGCAACCCCTTAAATGAAATGGGAAGTGGGTGCAGGTGTTTTACCTGAGAGTTCGGTTTAACAGGTATAGGTTTGATCAGGTTGGGTTTTCCACGGAGAACACTGCTGCCACCAATCTCCTTTGGCTCCGATGTGGATTGCCCCTGTGTGAGACATGTATGGGAAGACAGACAGAGAAATGAAAAATGTATGATTAGTGACTTCAGAAGATTAGAATGATTATGTACCACTACCCCCTATTGGTCTGTAGAACGTAATGCAATTTGTTAACCCCCCCACTCCACCCCTTAAAGCCTGCAGAGTCTTTGGTGTTCACCTACCTTGTCATACTCAGTGCGCGCTTTAGTCAACATCTTGAGTATGTCAACTCCCTTGGCTTCACTTCCGCTTTCTCCTCCTCCTCTGCTTTGTCTTTCTCCTCCTCCAATCACTCCTCCACCAATCACTCCTCCAACTACCCCTCTCCCTCCTCCTGGGGACAACCATCCACCCTGAGACTGAGCCAGGGTCTGCTCCTGCTGGGTAAGACTACACAACACACACGGCCATGTGAGAATACATAGTGGAGCATTTCAGTTTGAATAAGATTGCCACTTTACCTTTACAACTAATATATGTTTCTAACAACTAATAAAAATAAAAATGAACACATTTGCTCCCCATTGGAACCGATTCAAAACATACTACACATGTAATTTGTTGGACACTTGTTGGTTTTTAAGCCCCAGAGACACAGATCCATTAATAAACAGCTGTAGTCTCTAGCATGTGCTGAATAATATATGAAACATACACTCTCGTTCACTCGTCCCCTGGGTAAAGAACCAAATCTAATTTTGAATCTGTTTTCTTAAAGTGCATACATTTTGTGGTTATACAAGGAGCACTTACATTTTCATCCGCTGGGCAATGCGTTGGCAGTCTTCCTTATCATAGAACCAAATTCCATGGATAACCACTGGGAGAGTGAGGAAGAGAGGGACAAAGAGAGACAGAGAGAGAGAGAGGGTTGGAATTTTTTTTTTAATAATCTAATATCTCACAAAGGTCCTGGTCTGGAGTATTTGATGTTAAAAAATAAAAAGGTAGCAATTGAAGTAATGAAACTGCCTTTTGAATTTTAAGATGCACCTGACAATAAGGTGGACGGACAACGAAAATAGTTTCTTGACCTGCCATAACCTTACAATCAAATCAATGCACAGACAGGCTGTCGTACAACTCTGCTGCTGCTATGACATCAGTGCGGGCCTGACTGACATGTAAACAGTTTATTAATAGTCCGGCTGGGTCTGAACCCTGGGTTTAAAATGAGTCATTTCCCAATGGGAACAGAAGCCAGCAGTGCCATTACGGGCCCCAGGAGTCTCTTGAATTACATAAACATGGTCAACGAGGGCCGAGAAAAGGCAACACTGACATCCATTTGTCACAGGACTGCGCCGTATTAAGAAAGCACGTTGCCTGACATTACACAGGAACTCTTTTTATATTTAGGTTCCACTGCTTAATTAACATATTTTCAATTCCAGTCAGTGAGGAGGGAGTCATAACTTTTCCCAGTAACAAAAAGTAGTATCAAGAAATAAAATAAAAAGGGAATGTCTTAAATGAAGTGTCCAGATCCCACAAACTTATTTTATTTATCCATCCAAATAAGTCAACATATGAAATTTAATTATTTAAAAAATCATTACATTTAATTGTAGTCAATACGTGTTCCAATGGTGACCATGAATGTTGGTACGAAAAATTACCTAAAACAATACTTTTTCTAGATTCACTTTTTCCCTGCAAAGTTCCTTTTCAAATTTTTCAAATGCTAAGTTGTGTCTATTCACACATAGTGGAACAAGAACTTCACAAAATAAAGACTTCAAATGTAAAAAAGAAAAAAAGCATGACTTAAATCAGTTATATCTAAAATGAGATGAAAGGAGGAGAAATCTGACAGTGGAAAGTCGTTGTTGCTAACACATTTGAGTCGATAACAATAAAAAGTGTTGAGGTTGGATACCAAGCCCTAATCACGACAGCATGACGTCATCTCACACCTCGACATGCTTACATTCTAACGTGGATCTCAAGGAAAGTTAAAGCCAATCCCAAAGAGGAAAAGTGTTAAAGATATGAGAAAGTAAAAAAAGGAAAGAGAAACATGTCTGAATGGAGCGGAGAGGCAGGATTTTAGGACAGGGAGAAAAGATAACAGGGAGCAAAGTGGAGTTACCACCACAGTTACAGGCACACACACATTCCCACACACAGATATGCACAAAAATACACACACACACACACACTTGGCTACAAACGTGGTTGGACAAGCCACTGAGGTCAGGATGAGGAGAACAGACAGCGAGGGAGAGGCAGAAAAACACACACAGAGTTGAGCCTGGGAAAGTCAGCCCAGTACCAAATAAGTAACTGCAGTGGGAGACTGGCTGCTGGAGCCACAGCCACTTAGTGCTCACTGGGGATGAGACTGTTTGACAGAGAAAGAGAGACGCACAGTCAGAAATGGGGAGAGAAAATGAGCGAGACGGATATAAAATAGGAAGAAGTGAGGTGTATTAGAGAGGAGGTTATCAACAAGTCCATCGGAAGGGAAATATCTGCTAAGCCGTCAGGAAACAGCGACGGAGCTCTGCCAATGAATGAAAAATGTTGAAACGAAGTGAATTGAGAAGTCTATTTTTTTGACTGATAGGGGAAAGGAAGAGCACAGGATAGAATTTGTTTAATAAAGTAAATCATCACACAAGTAGAAAATAAATAAAAACTCAACAAGATACCCCCCCCAAGAGAGAGAGAGAGAGAGAGAGAGAGAGAGTCAGAGAGAGTCAGAGAGAGAGAGAGAGAGAGTCAGAGAGGGGGAGAGACATAAGGAGAACTACAACCAGTAAAGCTGACACTAGAGTGGCCGTGGCCGCAAGGTTAAGTGTCCAGGGTTAATGTTAGAGAGAGGGGCTTCAGTCGGGACTGAGAGAGATAGAGAGAGAGGGAAAGAGGCAGAGGGACATCTGAACCGAACAAGTTGAAGGAAAGATCCTAACCAAGTGAACTGGACTGCGAGCCGCCGTTGAAATGTCATGTGGGCAGATCACCTCAACAGAAGGATGACCACAGGGTTCAGACCACTATTTCCTCACTGTGAAATGTCCATTGTGAATACGACGGCTTCCCTTTACAGTTTGAACGGGGAAAATTGGAAACTTCTGCAATAATCACACCACTGAAGTTGGTTATCGATCCAGGACTAAAGCTGTGCGGTCCTCTTCAAACCCTCTGTGACTACGACGGACCAGCCAAACAGCACACATTGTATGACTCACGCGTGATCTCTGCTGTAGACCTACAGTGACTCTCTGACAGGACTCCAGTGGGACTTTGATGTATGAAGAGACTTTTTTTATAGTAGAACTTTACTTTTTAAGATTTTTTTTAGATCTGGGAAGCCGTTTTAAAGTCATATCCCATTTTTACATTTTGGTTTGAAATCGCATTTTCAAGAAGGTATTTAAATGCACTTTCATAGCACAGTAACTGTGTCTGTCTGTAACCGAAACTGTGTTACTGGGACTTCTCAAAGAATCCTTTTGATATTTTGTCTAGCAATAGTACAGTTAGAAATGCAGACATATTTGTAAGTAGATGGATTAGGTGTGCTTTCACTGCAGTATGTGATCAGCGTTGTCGGGAGAGCTCTGTCCATCAGTCATGAGGAACACTGTTGATATTCTTTTAGCCTATATTTAGGTTGCAGGAGATTTTTAACAGGGGTAGGTGCTCTTACAGTAACGCTGTACACGCACACATTCTTGCAATTTATTGTTGTCTGAGAAGAACCATTGCTTCCTTTGTTAGTAGGAATGGAATTCACGACATTGGAGGAGAAGTAAATATTGAGATTTGCCGCCACAGGAAGTCTCTTAGGACACATTACACATTGTCATCTTACACCTTGAAGCATTCATCCTGAGGCTTCACTTAGCTTTGGCTACTGTTCTATGGAGGCTTTGCCACCTTGGGCGTACCTGACCTGACTAAAGGAATATTTACACAGTGCTACCAATTCCAGTAGTGCATCCTTTGCTACATCGGAAGAAAACTCTTATATTAGGCATCACCTTCATTGAACCTTTGGCCAGATAAGGAATTACTAGAGCTGCAACTTTGACTTTACATTCTAGAGACACTCAAAGCAACAATTGCCAGCGGAGCCATGCTGAGAGGCCTGTTTCAGAGGAAACCTAAACATGAGAGACTGGAGGAGGAACCCGAGGTCAGATTTAAAGGCTCGATGGTGTCGGAGACAGACCTGGGATATACATACGTCCGACCTGGAGGTAAGTCTGTTCACACACTTGGAGAGCAGAATGCCAAAAAACATCAACGTTGGAGTGCTTATGTCATATCCATTATATGTTGCTTAAGTGCATACACCAGATACGCTCGTCGCTCACCTCCACATTTTAACCACGGGTTAAATATGAACGCTATTACAACAATACATTATTTCCATAGTCCATATATCTGTTGATTTATTTTTCTTGACAAACTAATGAATCATTCCCATGTCTATAACATGTCAGAAAAATGTGGGAATGGCCAGCACACTTTTCTAAAGGCCAAGGCGACAACTTTTAATTGCTCATTTAGTTTGATCAAAAGCTTTAAAAAAGAAAATAATTCATTGATTATTCAACTAAGTTTCAGTCCTTCAATAAATGAACAACTCAAAACATTTGGGCTCTGCTTCAAAAGGAATACTAAGGACAGGAGTATAGAAAAATAAAGACACACTTCAGCACTTATACCATCCAATATAATTCCAAACCTGTATGTGTGGATCAATGGCACGGGAGTACGGACATAACAATCACCGTCCTGCACATAAACTATGAGACAAACTGTGAATACTGTAACCTAAACTTTTAAAGGGTGTCTATTATTTGATATTGAAATTAGTTTTAACCAGTCAAAAGCCCCAGGAATATATCGGGACACTGACACTGCGTAGGTTAGGGGGTCAACTCCATTTGAAGATAATGGGGCAACTGAAACACTGCTTGTGAGATTGTGGGTGCTTATAGGAATGGAATGTAAAAAGCCTTCCATCAAAACTTCTGCGCTGGGATAACTTGCCAGAAGAATCATGACTGAATTTCTCTCCCTTGAATCTTGCCCTGTTCTGCGGTATATCTCCACTGTTTATTTTTAGCCAGCGGTGCCACTTTGTGCCAACTGCCATTCCAGGAAGTAACTGCAGCACTGAGGGCTACATGTTTGTCTAATGATAAGATTCCACGACCCCTTTTCCACACAAAGGTCACGACGACACAGTGGGACTGGCAGCATTACCAAACAACCCGGGGCCTAAATAGCCTTACAGAGCTGATGTTACTAGCCAGGGAAAAAAAACAAGAAAGAAAAAAAAAAAACTTTTGTTGATCCGAGATGCTTTCCCTTTGATGTAGCATTCTGGAAAAGATTCATCCACACACCACACATACCAGCATCCAGTAAACGCTCAGTGATCGTTGGCTTTCTCATGCTGTATTTGGAGGAGGCTTGACATTTCCATTGTCTCCGCAACCATCTGAGGTGCTCCTGCTTTGGTTACGCGCACATGTGTTTTGTCAGTATAATCTGGCTCAATCCTGTCACGTATCTGAACGCTTAAAAAATTAATTTAGGGTCCAACAATCCTTGTTAATCACAGTAGCTTTTGCTGATAAAAACTCAGTTTGATAACAATAACCATACTGCATCTCTCCTTTTTTGGGCGCTTCATTATCCGTCTTTAATCAGCGCTATCACTGACCATTAGGTTTGCTATGCACCCAAACCCGCCCACTCTTTAACTCAAATAACCCCTATTTCCTTTATTATCAGAGGAAATCATCATCATCTGAGACTGTGATTACTAGTTTTATGAGTTTTTACATTTCTTTCCTTTCCGAGACATGCGAGTGAGCTGCTCACTTGCAACTCATTCCCCCATTACCGCAGTTCTGACCACATCGAGAGGCCGGTGCTTCCACAGATTAAATCTAATGTGTCCGGAATGCATATAAAAAAACTTTAAGAGTAAAAGGTGCTAAAAGGTCACAGAGAAAAGAGTTCATGTCATAAACGTTATATCTCATTGAGCCCTTCAGGATGCTTAATAACGGCTATGTTGTATAAGCATCGGTTAAAATTAATTAGGTACTACAGAACGGGAATCAAAGCTGGCGTAAGGAATCCAAACACAAGCATTCCAACCTGCCTAGTCTTAACCGAGCCTGATGGAGAGTGTCAGACCATGACAGAGAGGGAGGGAGGGAGGTCTGTGTATGTCAGCGATTCCTGAGTGAGTGTGTGTTTATGTTATCAGTGACTGTTGTGGTGTATCTAATCTCCGCCCCGGCTGGTTCTGTAGTGCTGTCAGGCCCTTGTCCCACAGGCGCACTCTGCAACGTGTTTGTGTGTGCGGCTGGGAGCCAGATGTAGGTCTCAGACGGAGACAGGCTGATAGAACTGGAGTCACCGCAACACCTCTGCTCCCTTATAAGGAATTAACGTTTCCGGCTCAAAATTGGGTCGCTCTATCAAAATTGTTCATCTTTTATCTAACTTCCTCGCTGTGGGTTTAGATACACCTGTCCTTTTTAAGTGCGATGCTATCACATTGTTGTCGAGGTCTTCAAAGTCTCAAAGATATGGTCTCATGTGGATTCTGAGGTGAATTATACACAATCAAGTGTGCATAGTTTACAGGCAAGTTAACAATCAAAAGAGTCATAATACCAGAAATGTGATTGAAACAAAAGGATTCCATTAAGTTAGAGCCTAAAAGTAACAATGACTTGTTCAATTATTTTCCAAGCTCATTTCAGGTTATACTTTTTCTCTCTTTAACGCTCTCCCTTTCTCTTTTACTTCATTGTCTATATCGATGTCAAACCATGTGTTGCTGCTTGTGAAACACAGCAACTTTTTTTTAAACAATTTAGTCTATGTGACTAACTAGCTAGCTAGTCCTGGGATATACTAGTCATCTAATTCTCTGCTGTCTTTATTCTTATTTCTTGAATATTTCAAGATATTGGCCGAAATCCAACATACAGTGAGGAACACACACTGAAAGTGTTTGGGTAACAAAATGGTCAGCCAAGGCATATCACTCTGGTACTGATAATTAGGATTCCTTTTTGATGAATATTACACTAAAAGAAAGAGCATTGGGTATAAAACTACATTAAATACTGTTTGTCTGTGCATATACTGTGCTCAACATTAATCATCAACAGGCATACATAAGAAGTGTGTCTGTGTGTATATGTGTGTGTCCTTACATCGCACATTGCGGTAAAGCAGGAATGGGTGCTGGAGTTGGAAGTCCAGGTCTTTGGTGATTGGCTCTGTCAAGTTCTCCATGCTGAGTCTGTTCATAATGGTGAAACCGTGCCTGGGAGATGCCAGTCTGAAGAACACAGGACAGAGCACAGAAATACATACAAAAATGAGTCAACTCAAAACAAAAGGCACTTCAGCTATGTTGATTCACAAGATACGTATACTGAACTTTACTTTAAATAGTTTGGCATGGAAAAATCTTTAGACTTCAAGATGTCAGCATCAACTTTATTACCTTGTGTAGATAAAAAGGGTGCCTTCCACCTCTGTCTTCTCCTAAAAACACACACACACACACACACACACACACAACAAAAATAATTATTGGAAACTGATTAAATGAATAAGTGGTCAGACAAAGTGTTTTTAAACATTCGGGTCCCACCATACTTAGGTGAAAGACGAGTCAGTGTGATACGGATCTGCCCAAAGCTTAAGACTCGTCACTGGGACAGACAAAATCAGATATTTTCTAATAAAAACTCTCCACCAAAGATGATTGAGTACAAAGCCAGGGTCCCTACAGTTAGATGACTTTATGAGACTTTTCACAAGCCACTCGGAATAAAATTAAAGACTAATTTTACAATAACCACCAAAAACCTAAAAAAAAAAACACACAAATTACTGTGTGTTAGAGAATGTTGTTTTAAAAATAAATGATTCAGCCCAATAAAAAAGTAAGATGATCTAATTGAAATGTTTTATTTTTTTTAATTTGGCATTTAATTATTTTATTTTAGGTCATTCGAAATACACCACTAAAAAGCCAAAAATAATAATAATGTGTCACTTAAATGTCACAACGGATCAAATCACGATGTTAATAAGAGAGGCATTTCTAACTTTTTTTTAAAAAACAGATCCTGCCATTGATAAAGACATTTGATACCAGTTAAGGCCTTGTCTTTGGAAAAACTTTTTCAATACCTTATAAGACTTTTAAGATTCTGTAGACCCTGAAGACCAAGCAGTTGAAATGAACTTAACCCCTTCATGTATAGTGGTAACTACAAGGGACAGGTATTTAAAGCGAGTTTCTTGTATGCATGGGTTTTGTTGGTAGTGTTACACATCAGTGTTACACCACAGTGGATTTTATATTATTATAATATTTTGTAAATTGTATTTTATAGTTTTCACATTATAAGTCATTTTATTTGTTGGTATATTACTCTAGTTGGATTTTTTTTTTCATTTTTAACTTTTTGCCTCACTCTCCTGCTCAAGATAAGGTGACAGAAACCACTCCTGCAACTGTGCATGCATTTTTGATATAGAAATGGGCTAAGGTCACTCATCCAGGTTAGCTTAGGTCAAACACTGGTAGTCAAGGGGAGCAGGTCAAAAGATAAACTTTACAGCATCACAAAACGCTCCTGTGGGCTTGATGTGGTTTATTTATCTCGTTATGTCGCTCTCACATACATACGTGTCCATCACAGGCACTTCCTGGTTTCCTTCCAGTATGTATTTCGTTTTTTCATACGAGTTTTTGACCTTAGCTAACCTGGATGAGCGACCTCTGGACAGGAACGGTTTCTGTCACATTTTCTTAAGCCGGTGAGTGAGTCAAAAGCTTCAAATTAAAAATTTTGAACTATTCCGTTAACAAAAATGAAGTTAATTTTGTTCTTCGATAAAGAAGGAGGGATTCATGAATACGTTTGCTGTAATTCGTGCATGATGGGGTCAATTGTCTTCTGAGGAACACAAGAAGTATTACAAATATATTTTTTAAAAGGGGGTATCATCTGATGGCACAATATTCCAGAGAAGCAGAGAATGGGGATTAAATGTTGCTATCTTTGTGGAAAACAACTCTTTAGGCCCTTAACGACCACATCCAGAGTTTACTTAACCAAGTGCCCTAACTTTAGTTAGGGCAAATGTGTCAGTGACAAAGCGCGCTTACCAGGGAGGATGGTGAAGCTAAGCTAAGTTAGCACATGAGCTCCTTAACCAAGATTTCAGGCTTACCCATTCATTTGCCCTGTTGTTATAAGTGTACAAAGCAACTTGGCTGGCCACGTCCACGATGTTATTGATGTAAGGGTCTTGTCGCTGCAGGGCAGCCAGACTTATGTCCAGTCCTTTGGCGGGGGGACAGCTGCTGCTGCTGCCTGCAGAAGTCGCTGTCATTGTTCCAAACGGAGAAGTTAGCTCGCTACCTTAGCTTCAGCGGCTAACGAGTCACAGGAAGGTGAGATAAAAACCGAACCAGCAACAAGATAAACAAAGATAATTAATTCGCAACTGCACAGTTATTCTTTCTGCAAATAAAGAGCCGTACATTTAAAAATGTCAAGAGTTATCGAGTTCTAACTGTCAAGAATGAGTTTGTCAGCGGCCATGTTTAGCCAGAGAGATTGTAAACAACCAGACGTGAGTAGTTGCGTAACTTGCGTGGCAGGCTCGGAGATTTCAGTTCTATTAATCAAATTGGAGAAATCGATGGAGAATTGCTCCTTTTAACCTAACACCAGGGATTTTCGTTTTTGATGTCTTCAAACCGTTAATATGACTGTGTTTTTGTTTATGTATTATTTTTGTATTTACATGGATGTATGTGTCACAGTCCTCCCATAGTAGATCTGTCTGCATTTATATTTTGCTGGGTTCCTTAAATATATCCTTTTTCGATAGCCTACTTTATGACCCAGTTATTTACTTCCATAGCTAATTTCTAAGTAAGCAGCTGATGTTTAACCTTTTTGTTTCATTTTTGTATACAATAGCCTAGGCCTATATGCTCCCAATCCATAGTTATGCCTACATTTCCAACAAAAAGCACTAGGGGGCATCAAAGGGGTGGATAACACATCCATCCATTCTCAATCCATTTACTGTATTGACTTGAGTTGATATGAAAGCCCAAACAAGTGTGTGTGTGTGTGTGTGTGTGTGTGTGTGTGTGTGTATGTGTGTGTGTGTGTGTGTGTGTGTGTGTGTGTGTGTGTGTGTGTGTGTGTGTGTGTGTGTGTGTGTGTGTGTGTGTGTGTGTGTGTGTGTGTGTGTGTGTGTGTGTGTGTGTGTGTGTGTGTGTGTGTGTGTGTGTGTGTGTGTGTGTGTGTGTGTGTGTGTGTGTGTGCATTTTTTTAGTTTTGTCTTATTTGGAAGGAAAATCCTGTGAACAAGCAGTTACACCATGTTACACAAACTCCCAACATAATCTTTATGTTTTTCCAGTAGGGTACATTCACCTGCAAAGAGGAATCACTTCACTTTGCAGTTAAACACAGTTCGATATTTTGTGCATTTTCTTTTTGTCCTGCATAAGTCAAAATGAACAGTATGTTTTATTCATGAGTGCCTGCAGATGATCTTCCATCTATTTCGCATATGGGCTATGAAGTAATAAACACACAAGGAAATGCAGCATCTTCTGTGGAAAGTATTTAGCCCCTTGTTAATGGCACACCTTTGTGCATAGTTCAATGTTCTACAAAGGTGTCCTCACTAAAATTCTTGCCACGGCTACATTTCCCCCATGCTCAATGATTTAAAAACTTGTAATTTTCTTGTTGATGCAGTACAACAATGCTGCTGTGTATATGCAGTTATGTAGAGAAAGTCATTCCTCTTATTCTTTGGTGAACTCGGATGCAACATTTTAGCTCCTGTGAATAGTGCACTATAGCTCAAAGGGTTCCGAAATTAGACGTTTCCTTCCTGAAAGGAGTACGCAAGGACAGAACAGTAACTGATACAGGAACAGGACTTGTAAGATCCTGAAATCCATATCAGCCATACCACAAAATATCAGTTGGATCACCTGACAGTGAATCTCTATATTCAGTTCAACATATCCAGTTGTGTTGCTTAAGGGGGATATATAGCCGCCTCTTCAAGTGGACACACATAAGCCCATTCAGTCCATAGGCATTCGATAGTGGATAACTTCGTATCACTCACTTAGTAAGACTTACAATCAGAAGGAAGGGATAACATCATTAATGCAATTTTTTTAATTTTTTTACTGAATTAGCACTCTTTATAATTATCTTTTTTTTAGATGCACTCTTCTTATCCTGGTGTTTTGTGATTGTTATTTCAGTGATTAGATTTAGATTTTCACAGAGATGTACACCAGCTGGCGTGCATCCATCAACAGCCACGCCAGAGTGTCCTTGAGAAAAACAATGACTATTAAATTACTCAGTTTAAGCAGCACTGATGAAAACATCTGCCTTTAACACTTGAGACAACTCATCTTAAAAGTGAACGAAGGACACGTCTGACTCCCCCATTAATATGAATAATATATATGAATGAATAGGCAAGTATGTCTATTCCTTTGTGAGGGTATTGTGCTGCATGTGTATTGTGTATGTACCTGATTTAAGGTATTTATGTCAATGGGTCAGGGTGGCATCTGTTTGTGTGGGATTGTCAATGAAGAGGCTAATGAGTTATACATCAGCAGGTCAATACTGTCAATAGCCATGCAGTCCAGATTGAGTGCTTGACTCGGATTGGTGGGGATAGGCCAAGATATGCACAGGATTGGCTCACAGGGGCGACTGTGGCTCAGGTGGTAGAGCGGGTCGGCTGATGATCAAAGGGTTGGAGGTTCGATTCCCGCCCTGCCACTTGTGTCATGGTTGTTGTGTCCTTGGGCAAGACACTTCACCCACCTTGCCTCGTGTGAATGTCGATAGTAAGCCTGCTATCAGTGTATGAATGTGTGTGTGAATGGAAACGTGGGAATGGGAACAGGTCTCCTTTGAAAAAGAGTCTCCGGTCTCAATGGGATTTACCTGTATAAATAAAGGTTAAAAAAAACAGGCATGAAGGATACTGGGATATGTGTGTGTTGTTCTATCTAGGGGATGGGCGTTGTAACTTCTGTTTCCAAACTGGGAATAAGATGTCCACCTCTGCAAAATCAGAGTTCATGTTTATTTTGCCTCAGAAAGGCAAGCTGAAACCACAATGCCAACTATTTATAGGTGCGCTACATACCAAACAGCAACAAGAAGTGTTGAGTTGACCTGTAAACACAATTTCTATATTCCACATTTCAGTCTTATTTTCACACAATCTACTGTATGAGTATGTTTTGGAACATGCCAATTACTTCAAACAGATTCTCAAATTAAGTTCACATTTTCCCCTTGAATTTTTTAAGATGAAAAAAGAGTCATAATAATAAACAGTACGATTGTGGATTTCATTTACTTTGTCATTTTACATAACCAAATTACACAAACCTTATACAAATAATGGATAGGTAAATACATAAACCAAGATCACCCAGTGATCAAAAGAAACTGCTTTGATAGTTCATGTTTCAAAAGGTTTTATTTTATATTGCATTTCATTTTAACCTTGTAATCTTTATTTGTATCGCTGATGAATTAGGGGAAAGGGGGGGGGGGTATTATAAAGCCAAAGCAAAACAAAAACAAGGAATAATTTATGAAAAGGCAAACTATTAATATTTCTATGCTTGCTAGTCCATATTAAGTGCATGAATCCAATTTTGGTTTTAGTTAGTAAAGAAAATTCATTTATAAAAGTCTACTACCGAAATTCCACATTGTAATGCTGAATAAGGTGGATTCCCATTAGAATGAGCAGCATATTGTTGGTTTCCCACATGCAAAACATTTGAGTGTGTTTTTCTGTACCCAACATTCCCAGAGACCAACTGAGCTTTAGAGTCAAACACACATACAAAGGGGGCCGGGAACTACAAATATAGAACAGTCCTAAATAGCATAGATATTCCATGTGCAGGCTGGATTACAGTGAACATTGGTGTGTGTGTGCGTCAGTGTGTTTGTGTGTGTCCCCTGGGCACAAGTGTCTGTTCCCACGACCTGCCCTCCATCCGTTCTCCCTTCTTTCAATCCTTCCTTCCGTGTGTCCTTCCACTCAGCAACTAGTGGAACCAAACAGAGGCTGGTTTGGCGAGAAAGTGAAAGGGAGACTCAGACATTATTACATTATTCCACTCAATCTCACATCTGTCTCACTATACGCAACAGGTCCGATTAGCCAGTCCACTCAAGTTGTGGAAAGTAACTAAGTGCATTTACTTGTACTTGATTGCAGTACTAGCGATGGTTCTGTTACTTAATGATTTATATTTTACTTCTACAACTACACGTCAGAGCAAAATATACTTTTTACTCCACTTCACTTATTTGACAGCCCCTAGTTACTCGCTACTTTCTAGATTCAGATATATTGCAATGCATTAATGGTTCATCCAGTGGTTTCTATCCTTTTGGGCTTAGTTGTTTATTTGCCAGTAAAGTGCTACCAATGCAACAGCACGTCAGTATTAACAATTTAACAATGTATTACAGTTATGTGTTCTTGTGTTGGTCACAAAAGCCATTTTTCAGCAGAACAAGAACCTAACTACTGAAATGTTGCGTTATAACTAAATATAACAAATTCAGTGTGTGCAACACAAATATTCCCATTCATTCAACCCAGCAGTTGTTCAATTGTATACTTTCCTGCCAAATATAGAGCCGATTAACATGCCATCTGCATCACAAAACGATATATTGTTCAGTAAAAGACAATTCATCTGTCAAATGTCATCAATAGAATCATGTACGATTTGTCTCCCGGTCTTTGTCTATAGTGACATGTGTAGACAAAAAGCTTTCTTCCACAGGATGGTGGGCAGTGGTTTTGTGCTATGGCACTGAAAAAAGTGAACGCAGGCTGGGTTGAGTCATCAGATTCAGACTCCTGATTATAGCTTGAAGTGAGATTGACATGAGGCCTGCACATTGTGAAGTTCGTATTCAGTGTCGAATACAATTATATGGGATGGCCAGTGCTATAATTAGGATCTGAGAATGCTGATCGCTACCTTCAAACCATCCTGATCCTGTATTATGGAGCCAAATTATTCATGTTTTCCAAAGCATTGTCATTCCCCTTTTATACATGAGTGACATCTTAAAGTGGGACAAAATAAATGTTTTGGAAGTATAATTATAATAAGACTGGAATTGCTTTTAAAATAAACAAGGCCAAGATCCTTCTGAAGACTGGTAGATGATGTTATTTAAAAAAAAAAACATATATATATATATATATATATATATATATATATATATATATATATATATATATATATATATATATATATATATATATATATGTGTATATGTATTTTATCAAGCTGCCTGTGGAAAGCTTTTAAGGAAACAGCCCAATTTAGGAACCGACGTGTTATTCGTGCAAGCAGCTCTGTCCAAAAATCTGCAGTAGGAGCTATGGAGCCAAATGACTCAATGTCATCAAAGCTTGATCCAGATCTATTTAGCTAAGAGCTGATGTTGAGCCTAATTTCATTGTTTTGTTACCAAAGAAAATGGGGGCCAACGTCTCCAGAATTTTACTGCGTTCTCCAGGGGCCAGGACAAATTTGTTCCCGGCCTAGGGAACAATGTCCAAGTGTAGGCCTACCTCACCGTCCTGGCAAAGGGAAACAAAGCCTAATTGAATTGTAAAACATCATTTTCATTGTAATCTAAACAAAAAGGTTCACGTTCAGTCTTTGAGCATTGACCTTCACGGGCCCTGTCTACTCCATGACATAGTTGAGTCCGTATATTTACCCAGAATCCAAAGATCTTAAAAATGAGCCGCCATGCATGTGGTTTCTCCCTGTTTAATAGAGCTGTGAAAAAGATCAGAGCCTCAAATCATAAAAAAACAGATCTTTTTGAGCGTGTGTAAACACAACCTGAGCCAATGAAAAGGAATGGGGCTGAAAGAGTCCAGATGTGCAGGGACTGTGGGCAAATCTGGAGTATGTATACAGTACAACATCTCCAATCTCTGTTTCCTTCTGCAGAAATTAGAGTCTATGCAAGGTTTGAGCCTGCTATGGATCATTATCCCTCTTCCTCTCTCTTTCCCTCTCACACAAACACAGTCACACACACACACACACACACACACACACACACACACACACACACACACACACACACACACCTCATCTTTGTCTTCATCATCGCCATCATCATCATCTGGATACCAGCCGCCAGCTCTCCACTGTTGCCTATACAGTCTCTCCCTCCTTCCTTCGTTCTCTCTGGCACACACAAACAGGCACACACACACACACACATCTGGAAACAGTCAAAGCGTCTACATGGGGAGGGGGGCTACCTCTCTCTCTCTCACACACACACACACACACATACACACTCTCTCTGTCTCTCTCTCTCTCTCTCTCTCTCTCTCTCTCTCTCTCAGTATCACTGCAGAGCTGAGCTGCAGGGGCAGCACAGGCAGAGAGAAGAGAGAGCTCTAACTCCCAATCAGTGAGACACAGACAGACAGACAGACAGACAGACAGACAGACCGAGAGACAGGCACACACACACTGACTGACAGACCCGCCGGAACCATCATGGACTGGATCAGGACAGAGCAACCCGTCTCCGGATGAGACAGGACGGCCTGGCTTCTGTTTTTTTGGGGGAACTCTGCTGCTGTAGATATACGTGGAATAACCGACAACCCATAGAGAGATTTAACCCCGTGCTATCCGTGATGGAATATTTACTCTCTTGTCATTTTCTAATTGTCCTCCTCTTCTCTTCCTCCTCTTTCTCTCCCACCACCTCCACCTCCTCTCCTTCTTCATCACTTCACATTTTGACACAGTGTTGAAGATGCGCACGAATGCGTCTTTTGCGCACTTCCCATTGCGACCGTAACTGACAGCACCCGTGCTTTGTAACCCTTTTGAAACCTTTTTCTTTTTCTTCAAACGCAACAAGAGAGAGGAGAGCAAGAACGAGAGAGGGAGCGAGCGAGCGAGGTGTGAATTGAATTGAACGCGGTGCTGTTGGTCTCATGTTTCTCGCCTAGGGCCCGGATGTACCGAGAGATGCACCGGTGCGTTTTCCCAACCGGTTCCGCCGAAAGCTCTCGCTTTTTTCTCGCATTCACCTCCATCATGGGGATTAGGTAATATTCACTTCAACCGAATAAACCCTCCCCATAAAAAAGAAGAAAAAAAGAAGAATACCGGAATACCCCAAAAAACTGTCCGTGCCAGACAGTGCTTTCTTCTTCTCCCCCCTTTTTTAATTTCTTTATTTTTGGGGGGTTTTTTTTTTTCCTACCTTCCCTCCTCCTCTCCAGCTTTTGCCGCTCTCTCTCTCTCGATCTCTTCAATTCACCCACAGGGATAACGCCGGACTACATTTATGGTCAATGAAAGCAAAAACATGTACATCCCGGAGGAAACCCTTGAGAACCATCAAGGTATGTGGTGTATTTTTTTTATTATTAATGTCTAATAGCAAACATGTTGTAACTGTGCATGGGAGAGGGAAGGACGGAAGGAGAGAGAGAGAGTAAGAGAGGTATGATGATCTCGAAATGGGGATGGGATGGGGAAGAAGAGGTGGAAGGGGGGTGGAAGGAGGGGAAAAAGGGAAAGGGGGTGTTAGCGTTCTCCTCGCTTTCAACAGATGGATGGACGCAGTTCCCTTTCCTCTACTTTCACTCAGTGTGTAGTTTGTTTAGTTCTTATTTCCCTCCGCTATGAGCAGTTTGTGCAGCAAGTGAACTCGTGCCTTAATCGCGCAACAAGGCTGCAGATATAGCCGCGGATAGATCTTGGTGGATAGGGCCTTTTTTATGCTCGCTTGGTTCAGTCCACACTTGTGGGTTTTTGACAGGGCCTCTCCATCGTAGAACTGTGCCTCGATGGGTGGGCAGTCCATATTTAGCCAACAGGCAAGTTGTAGGCGGGTGGGAGGGGGGCGTTACTGTTTAAAACCCAACTCCAGCAGCAAACGCGTGTTTGTGTAAATAATGTGGCATATGTTCTCTCCCGGTTGTTGTTTTTTTGTTGAATAAACTAAACTGCACACAGGCCAACGTTTCTGTGGTAACAGGTCAGAAATGGACACACTGCGCTCGTTAAGGACCATGAGCAGCGCCGACCGATGCGCGCACTCCATCACCATCGATTCTCCCCTTCTCCTATAATCAATGGTCGTATTTGTCACGTCTTAATCGTCTTAAAAGTGTTCGCGTCTGCAGGGTTCCTCAATAGCAGAGCGCGCGAGAAATCGCATAGAGATGACAGGTGGCAGTGGGAGGGCCTGCAGGACTCATTTGTCTGCTGTGAATTGGGTTGACGATGTGCTATGGGGGGGTGGGGGGCGTAGGCTACAGCGGGTGACAGTGACATGACATGACCGAAGTTTTAAGTGCTTGAAAGGCAAACATAAGAAGAGAGTGAAGAAAAATCCTAGGCTGTGGTTTTTCTTTTTACGGTGAGGAAAGGGTCTGTTTGCATTGCGCAGTATTACGCGTCGCGCCTTCCACCCACGTTGCAGAGAGCACAGCCCAGCATTGCACTGGTTTATGGCCGGCCGGACCTTGTAATTCAACCAAGGGGTCTTTTAACCGATCACTATTATCATCTGCGTGACCATCATCATCATCGTTGCCCTTCGTCCTCCACTTACATCACAACCACATACCTCTGCCTTGGCGACAGGTTCCATAGCAACAGGGAATGAGGAAAGGGGTGGCGGAGTTTGTGTGTGTGTGTGTGTGTGTGTGTGTGTGTGTGTGTGTGTGCGCGCGCGCGCGTGTGTGCGTAGCCTGTATGCATGTGTGTATGCGTGCATCTGTGTCGCAGCGAGGCACATTCACCAACAGTTTGTTCCGTGGAACAACTATTCGTATAGGTTGCAAGCTGTTACCCACAGAAGCTGCCATCGTGTTCATCCATCCCAAATAGTTTGACAATATAGACAATTCAAACAGAATGGATTCATGCTGAAGGAGGGCAGATGTGTGTGTAGCCTACAGTCTGTGAGACAAATCGCAGTTACCTTGATCACTATGACACAGTGATGATGTCATCGTTGTCTATTATTATATTTTTAGAAAAGGAAGGCATTTTTTAGTCCAATTTTTTCAAATGAGAAATGGATATCATCACCACCATCGTCATGAACGTTGCTACACACTTGCCAGCCAGCAGAGGAAAAGTAATTGACAACCCTAGAAGACGCAAGTAGATCTTTATGGTCAACAAGTACATCATTGTCATGCTCTTTCACTCTTAACATTAAATTCCTTTCAAAATAATATGGTCCCTATAGCTCACCATGTGAGGATCAGCGCCACTCAGACGTTATTAGTGCCTTCTCTTAGGCGACTGCTACTTCATGCCAGCCACACGTCCAATAAATCACTTTCAATGTCAAAGCAGAAGATATTCCAGCTTGGTTGTGTGAGTTTACAGCATGAAGCTACAGCGCAAATACAGCAAAACAATCGATTAGGCTTGCAGATGCTCAGTTTTTATTTAATTTGTCTACTGGAGGAGGAGGTCAAATACATACAATGAAAACATGACCTGTGAAATTGTACACCGGACTTCTCCAAATCAGCATAGCTTAAAGAAAGTACCTCATTTGATGAACATTTTAAAGCTGCTGGATTCATGTCTGAAAAAAAAATCCATATCAGCATGATGAAAGAAAAGTTTAGTCCCAGTTACAGCGAAATTTGCAGCAAAAATTGATCTGAGACTGAAGTCTACTTGGGTGGTGATTTCAGCACCACGGACAGTTCATCCTTCATTGGTGTATTGACAGCTCCTTGACAGCTATTGAAGAGTTACAGAGACAGACACTGGCACCGTTTGTGTTCTGCTTTGCTCTCGTAATGGTATTGCCAACTTCACAAACATGGAAAATGTGTCATAGCAGACTTTTGCAATTATTTATTTTAAATTGACCTACATAATCCTTTTTTCCTCTTTTTGTTTCAAGGCAGTAGTGAAATATTAGGGGGGTGAAATCTATCAAAGGAGGCACTTTTTTCATGCAGATCAAAGACATAGCACTCTGTTTTAGGATAGTTATTAGAGAAACCAAAAGCTTCAACAGTTGAATTGTTTTTAACTCCAGCTAACAGTGTTTGCCAAGACAAATAAACCTTATACACTGCTCTGTAGCTGACCCTGACCCCTCTTCTCTCTTTGGAGGGAGGCAACCGAGAAGAAACAAATAAAAAGAGAGCAGAAAATACTTCAATTTATGTTACAGTTCCTGAAAAACCTAATGCAAACTTGGTCATTCCTTTTAGATTTCCCCAACCCTTATCAGTGAGTTTTCATCTTTAAATCTACTCTGTAAGTCAAACAAACACACATGGGGGGAAAATACTCACATGTATCATCTCATGTCAATGTATGTAGAGCAGGGAAATGCTTTGGAGCTCGGGAGCACACACACACACACACACACACACACACACACACACACACACACACACACACACACACACACACACACACACTTATTACAACAGCAGTTTTCATCAGTGTGATCAGTGAGTTGATTTTCCCCGGGGGCATTCTGCCAGAGGCCTGATACCTCCGTTAAGGATATTAATTGGTTTCTGATGGTTACACTGGGATGCGGGCCACCTGCCATATCACCTCACCCACTGACTTTGCTTGATATGCTCATTGATTCTATTGAAGTCCCCTTAAAAGACATGCTGCAGCAACCACTGTGTGTCTTCTCACTTAGAGCTGTTGCCAGGTGATGTCTCTGCAGAGGTTTCTCAGCTCAACTTCTTCCTTTTATGAGCTGGACTTTAAGGTCGACTTAGTTTTGTTACAAACTGTTAAAGCCGATTATGATTAAGGGAATCTTACTCATTTGCTATATTTTCTGTTGTTTGTAAAAACAGGTGTCAAACTGCTTTCTACAAGTAAAGGCAGCAACTAATCAAGTATTTATTTCAAATGTGTTTTAATTAGAGTCCACAGGGGCAAAAATCTGGGCAATTAAGCACACATATACCATCACTCAATCCAGTTGTTTCACAATATCAGGTCGGACCCTATTCCTGGCCAGGTGGAAGAGAAAGGAATCGGGCATAACTTTTGTCAGACTTTGTCACCACTGTCTAATAGCTACAGCGTTGAAAGTTTGCTTCCAAGATGATGATCCTGTAGCCTAGGTCTGTGTTACATCCATGAGCTGTTTTTGCACCATGATTGATTCATTTATTCTCTAACTTGTCCCTTTATTTTTCGTTACATGGTTTTGTGTAGCAAATAATAAAGATCCCACCTTGTTAGTGTGTTGCAGTCGAACATGACCTACCCGCTGCAATCTCACTCGCCAAACAAAAGCCAGCCCAATTAACTTGAAATTTGCTTTGATGCATGTTTATCCATTTTGTTTTTGTCTGTCCATGCTTCTGATTAACAGAGAGGCAGAGACGTTGTTTGTTTTAAATGGTTGTTCCTTGGTTTACAGAGAATGTTTTTTACCCTTAAATAATTCAGTGCTGAGGCAGAAAGGCTGCAGTAATAAGGACAAATTGTTGTGAGTGTGCTCTCTGCTTCGTGCTCTTTTTCAACTTTTTCTCAAGTTCATTCAACCACAGTCTTCTGCTGCTGCCCACTGAGCAGCTTCACCAGAGGAATTGGGGTTTAGTTGTTGTTGTTCGTAGTTATTTTTTATGTGATGTGGTTTTCCAGTTTTAACATCACTCTTACTTGCAACAAAAGAAAACAGCATGTAGACAATGTTATTTTGCCATCTGAACTTAAATTGTGACGATAAATAAGTTAGCAACTCGCTTCTGTGGCCCCAAAGTGGCTAAACGCATCTGGTAGTGCTGGTTCAATACCAGTTAGAGGATAGCAAAATATGATTAAATGCTATACTGGACTTCAGAACCTATAATTCCTTACATCAATGACTCCCAACAAGTAGTTCAGAATTTCATTGAGCAGACTTACATAGGGTGAAGGGGGAAAGAGAAGTTTGGGGCTCCCTGCTCAAGCTGCTGCCCCCGCGACCCGATTTCGGATAAGCGGTTGAAGATGATGATGATGATGAGACTTACAGAGGACAGTAGCTACTTTTTGTGTGTTTAAAAGAGATGCGTCAGTCACCACAGCGAGGTCGTAGCAGCTGTAGCGGAGGCCGCCTTTTAAGAAGTTCAAATCAGCGCCTCCGAGTGTGTCATGGCTTTAACTTAAGGATGTGACTCAACAACATCTGCTCTTTAACGTAAAACACCAACTGGGAGAGAGAGAAAGAGAGAGAGAGGGAGAGAGAGAATTAGGGGTGGATGGAGGAAAAGAAGGATAAAGGGAAAGAGAATAGAAGAACAATCTGAGAGCTACAGATTGCAATAGAGGAGAAGAGGGATGGAGAGAAAAGTGTAGTGTGGAGACGGAAAAAAAGGACAGTCGGCCAATTGAGAGGAAAAGGGGGACCTGTAAGAGAGAGGAATAAAGGGATGAAATGAGCCAGAAACAAGAGAAAGAGGGAGGGAGCCAGAGGGACATGGAGAGAAAATGAGGGAGCACAGGAGGAGGAGGAGAAGCAGGGAGGATTATCCATTACTCCGTCTTGCTTAAGCCTCTGGTTGCGTATTGGAAATCTATCCGGAGGCTGTCCTCTGCTCTTAGTGCTATCGGGCCCTCAGTCTTCATTTCTGGTGGGGCAATATATACGCCAACACCGGCAGCACGGTGTGTGTGAGAGAGAGAGAGAGAGAGAGAGAGAGAGAGAGAGAGAGGGGGAGAGTGTGTATGCAGTTGCAATTGGCTGCCTGCCCATATGCATCGTGCCTGCTTGACTGCCTCCGTCTGTGTGTACACTGTAAATAATTGTTCTGTAAAATAACAGTAAAATGCTGGCAGCAGAGATGCCAGCAAGTTACTGTTATTTTACAGTACCCTTACTGTTAAATTAATCTACAGTATTTTACTGTAATCGAAAAAACTGTATATTTCTGTATTTGTTTAAATTTACAGTAAGATACTGGCAGCAGAGACGCCAGCAAGTTGCTGTTAATTCTACAGTATTCTTACTGTTGAATATTTTACAGTTTTTCAAAGTAAAAGTGAAATGCAGTATTTCTCTGTTTGAAAATAAATTAACATTCTGATTAGATGGTTGCAAGTAGATAACTGATAAATGTTTACTTTAGACAGATGTAATGTAATACAATAACTCAATGTAGCAAATTAAAATATCAAACTTCTAACATTACACATGTTTTGTTCTGTGGCCTAAAGACATATGCATATCATACATTAATATTGAAGTGATGCAAAATAAGCAGTAAACAACTTAAAATATTGTGAATCAAACAGACTTTTATTAAGGGCAGTATTAACAAATACAGCTATACAATTTTGATTTATTTAATGCAATGCATTCTCTGTTAAACATCTATATGATAATTTGGGAAACTCATGGAAGCCTTGTGGTTTACCTCTTAAAATAATCATTTGAGGTAGGCTTGTCTTTTACCTCTTAAAGATTCTTTTGAGATAGGAGCATTCTTAGCTCCAGAAAGAGTCTGAGTGTTTGTAGACTGCTGGTATCTGAGAGGAGTCTTCTGGGTCGGGTAGAGATGACCATCACCTTGCTGTCATTGCTCCTCCATCTTGATTTGATCCAGTGTTGAGACTGTAAAACAGCAACAAAAAATTTGTCAAAATATATCTAGAATTGGGAATGTACAGTAACAACTGCTGAAAAAGCTGATGAAGTCTGTTGTGACTAAATGTTGCTTCATCACTCAATCAAAAGTGTAGTAGTGAGAGAGAGAGAGAGATGAGAGAGAGAGAGATGAGAGAGAATGCACTGACCTGATACATGTGTATTGACTGTATGACTTCTTCTGGACCCCCACACCATGTCTTCTTGGAGGGAACTGTTCCCCGGATGGCCTTTGTGCCTCTCTCCAGATTAAGGCTATACCATTGAAGCAGCTGAAATCAGAATAGTCAAAGATTAGACACTGACTGTAAAAAATTAACTATTTTATGGGTTCAAAATTGACAATATATTACACTTGAAACAGTTGATATATTAGGCTTCAATTCAAATGTATAGGTGGCATGATATGATAATCAGCTCCACTGCATCAGCTCTTAGCAAGGAGCTAAAGGCTATCCACTAGCTAAAAACAACCAGTAGGCTACTACTCTAAAGACTAAGACTCTAAGACTCACTAATGCTCAACACTCTTAGGTTTGAACATACATGGACTCTAACATGCGCTTAAGTATAAATGTTTGAGCTAGTTAACTCATCTTCACTGGTAAACAATATTCTAAAATCACATACTCACTTAATAGACAGGCTGCTGAGCATTAGTTTAATTTCAAACATTATCTAAAGCCACATTTTAAGAGTAAATAATTGATCAGAAACATATTACCTTAAAATTTGTAGACGCTCCACTCGATCAATGCAGAGTAGACCTAATGCTGGACTTTGTGTTGATGCGTAGCACATGTCCTTAGAAGTTTGTCCTATCTGGAATGGCTCATTTCAAACTAATGTTCCTGAAAAAGGCCGTTGCCCGCCCACTTTCCCAAAAATACTGTAGTATACTGTAATTTAAAACATTATCATACTGTTAAGGGCTTCTGAGATGTGTTTTCAAATGTACCTTCCCACAATGCATTGCTAAGTACAGTAAAGAACCGTAATACATGAATACAGTAAATTACTGTTAAAATTTGGCCGTAAATTAACAGCAATTGCTTACAGTGTATGTATGTGTGTTCAATCTCTGCTTAGTTTGGACATGTGCCTATTTGACCGACCGCTCTAACACACACACACATACACACATACACACATACACACACACACACACACACACACACACACACACACACACACACACACACACACACACACACACACACACACACACACACACACACACACACACACACATACAGACACACACTCACACACGCACATAAAAGAATAGAGACACACTCTCTAAGTATATTGATTTGCTTGAAGCCCCCAGTGAAAATAATGACCTGTAGCATCCTCTTCAATACTCTCCCTCTCTCTCTCCCTTTCTTTCTCTCCCTCATACCTGTTTCTTCCCTCTTTCAGACGCACATTCTGTGTCTCTCATCACTCACCTCAAGTAACCCTTCAATCATATGTGTCCTCTCCTCTTGACCAGCAGGCAACATTTAGAGGCAAGAGGTTTCGATTTAATAAAATATTGTTTCTCTGTTGCAGGGCGCCTTCAGTTACTCATACCATGCGTTCATATCAATAGGCTTTACGAGCAGGAGACTTGGTGGACATTTTTGCCCTTGGTTTTCCTCTCAGGCTACTTAACATCTGTCCCAAATTCACATGTTTTTCAGGAAATTAACCATTTGCTATATTTTTACTGAAAGATGACAGTATAAAACTAAATATTTTCTTCATAAAAATCTAGTACCATCTCGAACATCAGTAATATGACAGGATGCTTCCCTAAACATAACAAGCGCTCTAACCACTGCGCCACAAGTGCCCCCCATTGCTTATTCTTTTAAGCCTTACAATTTTACGAGTGTCATAATGTTCTGCTTGTTGGATAAAATGAATTTGTATAAAAAGGATGACCTATCATACCAATATACAGTACATATGAATTTTTTTCAGATTTTTATTTCATTTTGACAGCCCACTTTTAAAACCAAACCAGAAGTGAAACATTTCCATCTCCCGAGCCTACGTGTTTCATGTGAACCTTTGTGACCTCCCTGAGCAAAAACTCAACAAAAACTCAACAACTGCGTGGCTCTGCGTTTGTATGTTCCCCAGGTTAGCAGGAGCATACAGCAGTCCATATTATTCATGCTCAGTCATGCATGTCCTTCCCTCTGTCTCTATCTTGTCCGTCCTCTCGTCCCTTCTTCCTCTCGCCGCCTCACAAAGTGTCTTCACTCGTGTTCTGTTTTTTTGCCCCTTCTTTGCCCCCATCAGCTCCATCACTCAGCTACTGTATATAGCTGTTGGTTCATTTGAAGGTTTATATCACTCAGCCAGACCAACCGCATTTCCTCCTCTCTATGAATTAATCAGTCCATCTGCCTGCATTTACTGTAACAGTCTGTAGAATTCAAAGTAGAGCTAACCACCGGAAAGCATGATACAAAACACCATTTATTGTCCCGGTGGGGGAATTAAGACTGTAAGCCTATATTGCACAAAAAGCACTGCACAACACAAAGTAGACAAACCACAACTCCATGCACTTACAAGAACAACTTGTCTAGTGATTTACATTTGAAAAGAGCAGAAGTTAACATAGTAAACTTGCTAGCCTACACTGTATGCAGGGATTCTGAAGTTGCGTAGGCAATATAAACGAATATATATATATATAAGGAATATAAGGGAAGTGTGTTACAGTAACAAGGGTGAAAGTAAGTAAATCTAGGTTATTATCAACCTCATATAAATCCACAATATCTTGTTTTTTTAAATACGTATATAAAATGCTAAACCATGAGAATTTGGGACTATAAAATGGTAACCATGTGTTTTCTGCATTCTTTGTTCACATTTTGTGAGTCTTTGTTAACAATCTAGGTTAGGATCACATTTTGAGAACACATGTGTGACTGTGTGTTAGTATAGTGATGGTTTTTGTTTTGAGGTTGTGAGGCTGAAGTACAATTTCAATACATGTTGATATTTTTATTTTTATGTAAGCATTGTATTCCGGTTCAAAAGCTGCTATTCAAATCTGTCTTGTTTATTTGTCACTTTAACGGAGATAGGTGTGTATGTTGTAGCTGCGCAGAAAGTTCTTAAATCTGAATTATGAACTCACATCAGTTATGCAACAGTGAATCCTAGTGGCAGTGAATCTCAGTTTTCTGCATAGATAGTATATACAAGGTTTTCTGATTCTAAAGAACAGCGGATAACATGGAACAAGGATGATGGAGTTGTTGTAAAGCCGCATTGCCACACACTGTCCGCCTGAGACACATCATTTTGGTATTGATTGCGCTTGACAAGCTTGACACGTCAATTTGTCAAAAGTTGTCATTTATTAATCCCAGGTGTTCAACCCCTCTCCAATAGAGTACTTTGAAGTGAAAGCAACAGAGTGTTTGACACTTGAAAATTCCAATGCTGACCGTTTTGTCAACTAAGGATTGATACTACTATACTGGTGTTTTTGTATACTTTACATTACCGCTGACCAATTGAAAATGCATGCTGTAATAATAATAATAATAATAATAATACATTTTATTTATATAGCGCTCTTCTCTCACTCATGCTGTAGGGTTTATGTGTCTTGAATCTATATTTTCTACCATCCAGACAACCATCCGCAGACCAGCCTCTGTTCATTATTGAAATTCCAATAGGTCTCCTTTGTGTTATGTCTAGTCAAAGTCGATGTCAGTTGCATTGTGTCGAGGCTCTGAGTGTGGACAAATTGACTTGGCACTGCTTTAACCTCATAATTATAACTTTGACACAAGTAAATGCGGACTTGACATTGACTGTGATGGATTACATAACTCAAGCGAGTTCTCAAGAGTCTACTAATTGATTTTCCTTGCCGCAAAGAAATGAATGCAGTATAACTTCATTACGACATTTCAAAAGACAGAAGCACACTTTGCAAAGTGGTTACCTTAAAAGCCCCCTAAGGAATGTTGTTTTCCCTGTAACATCCAATAGGGATGCACAGCCCTGCTTCAACAGGGCTGTGCTTTGATCAGATTTGATTGACAGTGTCCTGGCAACAAACATTCAATAAGAGATATATACAGTATAAAAAAACACAACATCAGCTGTCATCAGACTTTGATTCAAGTATTGCAGAATCCTGATTGGTGAATGGAAAATGACCAAACATAATGTTTTCTTGTACAAAGTATAGGATCTGAAGTAGAACTGCTTCAAGAGCACAAGATGATAGAGTACAATGTGTTTTAGGGACGTTGATGTCATGTAAAATTTGTATGTACTTGATTTCTTGTAACTGGGCTAAAACAAGCTCTTTATTTCACTCTCATTTTGAAATGACACTTGCCTTGGCCACAGTCTTTCTTTCCCATACTGTATCTCTCACTACATTATAGTTTAATTACTGCTCGCCAGCCATAGCCCAACTTTGACCCCACGTTACACTCCACTGCACATGTATGAAGTGTCAATAGTTCACACCCACTCTGAACAGAAAGTTTTACGCCTAACTGTATATCTAGGAAGGCATGCCTTGCCCTTTGTTCGTGCTGAGCATTCTGGCATCTTGGGGCTGAACCGTGTGAACTACAGGAATGATGAAACCACTGTCCTCATTAGCGGCTCTAATCCCACACACTCACCACCACACGCACGGTTATCGCATAGTACACTACGGCTTATGCACGAGTAAATGCTGCCTTCCACGAACACACACACACACACACAAGCAGTAGAGAGAAAGAGAGAGGGAGAAGGAAGAGTAAAATGTATACAGAGGAGAAATAGGAGGAGAGCGGACTAAGGTACGGTGGTAGAAGAACGTTAGTCACCACCAGGCTCTCTGGAGGAACACTTGTACTTCTTCATGGGAAGGTGTGTTTGTGTTTGTGGAATAAACACTGACCTGCGTCCTTAAGAGGAAATGAGTCCTAACAGCTACATGCTGCTCTTACTGGAAGATAACAGTCGTAATCCTTCTCTTTATGTGTGTCCGCTTTCTATTTTTTTTTAACCTGGTCTTCGGTTGTTGATGCAAATATTGTTACAAATTTTGTTACGTATTACATATTTCAAATACTTGTATTGGGGGCAATTTTGTATCAAAGGAAGTGAGGTTGGAATAATGTAAAGGCATACTGTATGTTTCTATCAGGCTCTAAGTTCCAGCCGCCTTGTTAGTCAGGCCTCTGGTGGGTTGCTCATGGATGGATAGCATCACTACAGAGAAGGTGGTCCGTTGCCGTAGGCCTGTACACACACAGACCCTCTGCTGTGAGCATCCTGCTGCTTGGGGACAGCACCCAGGCAAGATAGATTAAACTAAGAGTGGAGTGATGCAGTTTGTATTGGTGTCTTTTTCTGCCCCTGGGTTTGTGCAGATGTGCATTTGTTTGGGTCCCTGGTTTCTTCTGTGGGTGTTCTGTGAGTGTCTGGGGCCAATAGCTGTCAGATCTCTTCTTGCAGCCGAGAATCATGGGTAACAGAAGCCTGTTGTGAAGCCTTAGGGCAGCAGGCACTTTGTGATACTTTTTCTCATTAGAAAAGGGTTAAGCCGCACTTCAGCATAAGAGAGGGAGGGGCAGTGGGTCTAAATATGCCATCTTTTTAGTATGTTAATAAAAACTCGAACATTAATTGCAGGTCTGTCACAGCACTCGGACTACAGTCTCCTACATGATTGTTTAACACGCTACCCTCCCCATCCATCACCACTGTCTCCACTTTCTTACTTTCCACCTTGCTACATATAGGATACCTGCATGTCGTTGAATGTTGGAATTAAATGATAGTCTTAGGGCGCTAATTCATCCAATGCAGACATACTTGGCTGTTTTGAAAATGCTGCAGGTACATTGTGTTTTGATCAGTTCTGATCAGAAATAGATGTTTCCATTTATAGCTGGACTGTGCTTCTGTTTAAGACATTGAAGAGGAAGTAAAAAATGCCCTGAAGGCCTCTTTGATGCACTTCTTTGATGTAGCATTATTCTGTTTATCTCCCTGTAATCTCATGACAAGCCACTGATGCACAGCAACACTTTTCATAAAGCTGGGGGATTTATGGCAGACAGATTGATCAAAAGGACGGTCAAAAACCACAACACCCAGAGGGCAAGAGATCCAGACTTTGAGCCCTTAGTTTGAGTTAAGCCCCCCACATAACACAGTGCTGTTAAATTCTCATCATTCAATTTGATAGAGGATTTCATTAGATGCCCCCTTGCCTGATAAAAGTCCATGACTGTCAAACTTTACGACCGCAGGATTCCTGTCAAAACCTTACAGTCTTGTACCCTATTTTAAATGCTGCCTTCCAGAAACATTATCCGACTGGTTTCACAGGTGGAGTACTAACACAAAACCAGTAATCAGATTTTTTATGTATATTCTCCGTAGCTGCTTGCTTATGGTTCCACCCATGCCAACTACATAAAGAAATGTCACAGAGGGATCAGACCTATCAATAACTTGATTAACTTGGTGACTGTTTTGAATAGTGCCCATGGCAACGATCACCAGCTGAGTAGGATTAGCTGTTGAAAACACAAACAGTGAGTAGAATGACCTATACTATGCACTATTCTATATTAATGTTTCTGACCTCATTAGTGTATATAGCCTTGTTCTCTTTCTTTGTCTGTCGTTCTGTGCCGTCTGTCTGCATTGCTGCTGCATTCTGTTCTGCTCTCTTCATAAGTCGTTACCATAGTGACCAGGGCTTGAGAGGATGAATCTAAGGTCAGAAGACGAGTCTTCCAAACCATTTTTATTTAATTTATTTTTAATTCTCTCTTTCTGTCCTTTTGCTTTCTACCTTCTCCAATACTGTCTTCCTCAACATTTATCCAGCTGTGTGTCAATTTCCCATTTTACTTCCTCCGTTTTTTCTCTCTCCTCTCATCATCCTGCCTTTTCTTATTTAGACAAGGGTAAGGTGTTCCAATATAAAAATGACCCAACTATATAGGCCACGAGAGTGTCCTTGACTTTCTATGTGTGTAAAAGAGAAGATCCTGGTGTGTGTGTGTGTGTGTGTGTGTGTGTGTGTGTGTGCGTGTCCCCTGCCTTCCCATCTATCTAGGCCAGTCTTGATAGTGCTCCATGGACCACTTCCCCACAGACCACAGTGTGTGCGTGTGTGCGTGTTTGTGCGCACGTGTGTGTGTGTGTGTGTGTGCGTGTGTGTGTGTGTGTGTGTGTGTGTGTGTGTGTGTGTGTGTGTGTGTGTGTGTGTGTGTGTATGTGTGTGTGTGACACAGAGAGAAAGAGTTAGTGTGTACGTCTGTATAGAGCAGTCCACTTCCCAAAAGACCAGACTCACTTTCACACTCTGGAATCATAATGGTTAAAACAAGGTTTGTTACAGGACTTTGTGTGTGTGAGACAGTATTTATATCTGTAGAGCTTCGTCTATAATCAGCTCCAGAGAGTGGAGGAGGGGGTTTTAAATGGCTAGTTTAACCATTTAGGATAAAGCTTTTATGTGCATCTGTGTGGCTCTATGAACGGTAATGGTCCTCAGTGGGTCAGTCAAGCCAGACCACCCCTTTGGTCCAGACTAAAATATCTCATAAACTGTAAGATGGGTTGAGAAGAAATGTGGTACAGATATTCCTGTATTCTTCACTTAGCAGAGGATGTATCCTTTAGTAACTTAAGTGATTCTCGGACTTCTCTACTTGTGCCTCCCATGAGGTTGACATTTATGGTAGTTGTGATTTATGTCGACAGCTACTGGTTTGATTGTCATTATTTACGGCTGATGTTCAAAGTCCCTACAGGATCAATTCTACTCATCCAACCCCATCAACAATGAGTACACTCTTTTTGTAACATTTTGTTTGCCAATTTATCTTCTTCTCACTCAGTTTTATTGTAAATTAGGTTCCTACCTCAAGTCGAAATGAAGGTTTTGAATTGATGAATTTATCCAGTACTTATATGACCAAAGATCTGCAGAATAAATTATATTGTTTAGAATAAATTAGTTAAAGTGAGCATGCTAACACCAAACTGTGATGATAAGATTGGTCAATGTTGCTTGATAGCTTAAGCATTAGCATGTTAGCATTGGCATTATTAGAATTCTGAAGAAGTTTTTTTAGTCAAAATCAAAATATATACGACCAGCTTCGCAGAGCCGCTACATCGCTTAATGTTTTTAGGTACAAGACATGCTTAACGGTATTGAGTTTTATTTTCTTGTGCGTACGTGGTTGTTGTGCATTTAGGCCTATACTTTTCATATATTTTCACACACACTGAAGACAGTCTTTCAGAACGCAAAGCGTCTCCATGTCAGCCTTTCTACGTGCACAAAATTGATTCTTCGTGTGCGTCTGTGGTTTATACCAAAGTCACCCAGTATGGAAATTAGTGAACGTGCTCTCCCGACTGAATGGAGGTAACAGGCGTGGTGGCAGCTTGGATGTAACTGTGGTATTTTTCCTCTCCTCTCTCCACCCTTTACCCTGGCTCATCCCCTCTTCACATTTGTGATTTGTATTCTGGATCAATATGTCTGAGAGAAAGGGAGAGATGATAGGGTTTTTTTTAGGGGTTGTCTTGGCGCCTGTAGTGATGTCATCAGAACAGGAGGCGCGACATTGTCTGTTGTCATGTCAACCAAAAGAGATTCGGCTGGCTCATAAAAGCAGAGCGATAGACAGATAAAAGGAGAGGATGGAGGGATGGAGAAGAGAAATAAGGAGAGTACAACAGTAAGATGTTGGAATTTTAATGTTAATGCTTTCATTTTCCACGTGAAAACACAGCCTTATCTTAATGTTACCAAGTTAATTTCACACTGCAGACTGTTTATTGTTGCTGTTTAACACCTTGAAACGCCGCTCCCTTGTGTGTTTTTCCAGCAGTAGACGGTGTAAAATGTCATAGTTGGTCCCCTGTGCGTGCATGAGCCGTCTGGGTTGCTGTGTGATAAAGTTGATGATTAATGACATTACCTCAACGTGGCAGACGGGTAACCATGGCGATACCAGATTAAACAAACACTATGTTCCTACAGAGAGAGAGAGAGAGAGAAGGAGGAAGGGTGGGGGCTGGGGGGTTCTGGGAGATTCATTGTGATTGGTGCAATGTTCAGATAGGCCAGAAATCAGCTCAGAGGGTCACGTCAGTCAAATATAATGTATTGCTACCATGTCAGGAAAGAATGACGTAACAGCTTTTTCTATTAGTTACTGGAACTGTTTCATGGTCATTGGTGTGCTGAGTGATTCAATATCCTTTGGTTTCTGAAAGCTGTAACAAAACCACATAAAGGCTAATGGGAGAAAATAAATCCTTCTCTGTCATTTCCTCTGATCCCTTATCTATTCCATGTCTTTCTGATGTGCCTCCTCCCTGTTTATGTCAGCTCATCCGTTGTTAGAACCAATCTTCTTGGGTTCAACGTTTTTTTTTCCCCCTTTCCTCCCTTCCCTTCCCTTCTCTCTCCTCGGTCCCTCAGCTCTTCTCTCCTCCTCCGACTGCGTTGAACTCTGCTGTTTCCGTCCCCCTAGTCTTCGTGCTAATGAAGCAGAGATCTGCTCCGAGCCATTTTCCCCTCCATCAATATTCTATGCCAATTACCAGGGTTGGGTTATTAACACTGACACAGGAAAAACATGTCGCACTACTTAGCCCTCTTGTTACCTCGCACATGCACACACATGTATATTTATGAATAGTATACACGTTTTTTATACACACACTGACAGTTGTTTAAGTTCATGAGTGATGCCAATTGATCATACATGTAATATCTCCTCAGTATAATTTAGTTCAGGGGTGACAAGTTTGGCAAGAATACATGTTTAAGGGGGGCTTAATATCTTCTATTGGGAGACTCTTTAGGGTCCGTTACAACAATAAAAGGCAAAGATTATGTATGTGACCCACAAGGGGCTGCACTAGATCTAATGAGCTGTTCTGCTAAGCATGTTGACCACTATTGGAACACTAAACAGTATTTTAAACCTCCACTTTATGTATCATAAGTATTAATGCGGCCTACATTCATTTGTCTCTTTGCGAGGTGGAATTTGTACAACTCTACTCTGCTATTAAATATGTACACATGGCTGATGGTGGCTGTTACATAAGCGGATTCCGGCTACATGCAATTATAATGTGTTTGAATATGAAGTATGTGTATTTCTCTAATGTCTGTTAACTATCCAACTTGAAACTGACTTCACCGCGGTGGAGAAATGACGGACTATTGAGCGGTCAAAATAATGGGCAGACAGAGTTGTGGGTAGTCCCTTCTCCTGGAATAGCATCTTCCATGTTATCAAACACAACTCTCTCTCCACCCTCTAACAAAAGCCCACTGTAGCAGCAGTGAAATAAATTTAATTTCTTCCACATTTACCTTATGCTTATGATAGTTATTGCCTGTTCTAGGTGTTCGACATGACAGCAGGATGCAAAGTGTTGATATTGCGGGTAGTTATAGCACAGCAGCACAATTGTGCAGATTGGATCACAGATGTTGAGGAGCTTGGTGAAGTATTGACTGGTGTATGGTGTTTTCCTAATTTGCTGGAACATGAAACAAGAGAGAGAAAAAAATCAATGGTCTTTGAAGAGCTATCACCACAGATTCTGAAATTGAATGTGCCTAAATATGGTCGACTTCACTTATGTTCACAGTAGGAGTCCCATTAAAACAAGCACATCATTTGTGAGTAGCTGCAACTGGTGGGGCCCTATGAGGAGAACCAGGCCATGAAAGGAAGTCCTGCTTGCTGCTGGCCAGTAAGCATGTAGCTTTACTAAACAACAGTGCTAATAACAGGCTGCTCATGTAGACAGCCATAGAGAAGGTGTGGAATTCACTTTAAGTGAATCTGATCAGTTCATAATCTAGAACCATTTGAAAGACCTCCATCTTTTGGGATCTTTGGTAAATGTTTTGGAAATATTTTGGACACATGACGCATGACTTACACAAGCTGCTAGTCAGAGCTGATGTATTTGTATTTCTGACAAATGGAGGATCTTCCAGAAAGAAATACTTTAGACCCCGACCCCATGTATAAAACACTGCCTTGTATGATTTAAAAGGCTCCGGATTTAGACTACAGCTGGCTAAATTTGATGGATGTATGTTCCAGCATTCAACTGTCCAACTATTAGCCCTTTCTCTAAATATTAATCTATTTTATTTAGCCGGAAATGTTGCACTGTTGCTTAAATATAGCCTACATTTCCCAGTTTGCATTATGTCTGTCACTATACTCTCTGTGCTGAATATAACTCAGAGCTATAACTTCAGAAGGGTTTACATACAGTAGCTGCCATATTGAGATTTTTTTCAGCAGCAGTTGTTGTGACAAGCAAGCCCAGCGTTTGGGTGTTTGGCAGTTCAGGCAGGCAACAGCAGCCAGTCTCACAGTCTGAGCCAGCTGCTTGTTGACTGATAGAGGGCTTCCAGCAAACACACACACACACACACACACACACACACACACACACACACACACACACACACACACACACACACACACACACACACACACACACACACACACACACACACACACACACACACACACACACACACACACACACACACACACACACACACACACACACACACACACACACACACACACACACACACACACACACTCACACACACACACACACACACACACACACACACACACACACACACACACACATACACACACTCAGAAATGCACACCCACATGCATATTGTATAGATAATACACAAAGGTACACAAATATCAGCTTTATAATCTCTTTCTTCCTCTCATTCACTCACTCTCTTTTTTCTCTCTCTCTCTCTTTCTTCCTCTCATTCACTCACTCTCTTTCGCTCTCTCTCTCTCTCTCTCACACACACACACACACACACACACACACACACACACACACACACACACACACTCACACACACAAAACGCATAAATACCAGAGGAGGAAACAACATCTGCGGCATCTGGCCAATCAAAGCTTTGATCTGGGGTCACATCACAGCCATTTTGGAGAAATGTGACTGTCATCTGCCCTCACTCATGTGTTTGTTTGTTCTCCTTCAAAACAAGCTCGGGAGGAAGACAAAAAACGCTGCCTGTCTTCTTTTATTAAGAGCAAAGTCAGTGCTCGGCACCCTCTGTCTAAAAGTTAGAGTGTCTGAGTGTGTTACGGTGTGTGTGCATCCAATGTGCACTGTAAGTCAAGGCATCTGGTGGCTATCAGAGTTAATCACCCAAGCTTCCTACAACTGCCTAACAAGCTCACACAAAAGGCACACAATGACACACAGAGACACACACAAGGTATTCATTGGAACATGACAGCACATTTAACATGGCATGGGCAGCAACATAATGCCAGCCAAGTACAGCACTGGCCAAAGCAGCAGCATTTAGAAATGGAGGGCAGGTAGAGGCCACAGGGGGGGAAAAAAGGAAAGATTGACGGATGAAGAGATGGAGAGAATGAAGGTGGAAAAGGAGGGTAGGCAGGTGGCAGGATGTGCGAAACGGGCTATCTCACATTTGGGCATTGAAGAATAAGGACTCGATAATGACACAGCTTAAATAGATGTGAACGGTGAGGTGTGAAATGGCCGGACAGCAAAAGCAAAGTGTTCATTTAGGTGAATGAGTCAGAGGAGAAACACATGAAATCAAACCAATCTGACAAATAAAAGTCTGTTTGAGGAAAATCACGTTGGGGATCAAAAGGGGCAATAAAAATATCTATATCTATGCAGAGTCAACGTCAGCTTTACTTTCACAGGAGTCTGCCATTTGGCCAAGGACTGCTCATGGTCACCCAGGGTTAGAAGTAATTTGCGCGGCTGAGTCAAGGCAGGGCAGTACTGTCGGGGAGAGGACAGGTCAGGGCCTGGAAATGATAAATCCACTTATGAAAGTGTTCTTTTCCGCTGACACTTTTCTGCAGCCACAGTCATCCTTACTAGGACAGATACAGTGCAGTGCAGTGGGCTGATGGCGGACGGCAAGTCAACGATTGTCAACGCCTGACTTGTTATACTTGCTACAAATATAAATATCTCTTCTGAATTATTCCATTCAAGGAGACATTTTTTTGTCATATGTTTTTTCCATTTGCGCCAGGCTCTTTTTGTTGTACTCATTTTGTCCTCACCGTTTGGCCATCTGCTTTCCCGGACAGAAACTTTCCATTATTGATTAGCGAAAGCTGTAATGTGACTTTTGTCCAATGCCGGGAGCACGGCCCATGCAGTCGTGTCATGCAGGCTCTGTGCTGCAGACAAGTAGTCAGGCAAAGTGAAGACAGCTGTATTCCATCTAAACTGTTTACTGTCAAATAGACAAGGTCAGAACACCTGGTGCAAGCAGAATGTGTCTATCCCTCTGTCTGACTCTGTCTCTCTTTTCTGACCCTCTCCTTTCCTCCCCCTGTCTCTCCTTCAGCTTCATCCTTCTAGCGGTCATGTTCTCCATTTCCTTCTCTCGTATTTGGTGTTTACAGGGGGGGAGGTTCACATGCCACATATTTGTAGGGCTAGAGTGAGAGCTCTGTCGTGTATATTTTTCTTGCATAGCTCATACGTCCTACTGGTGTCCTCATTTGTCCAAGTCTGAAGAAAGGGCAGCCTATAGTCAAACAACATATGGACATACAGTACATACAGTAGCTGATCTGGCCAATGAAAACTATGTATCTTAGTATTTGGTATTGTTGATTTTTTTTCTGGGGAATTTTCCCAACTTTGGAAAAGTTTAGATTTCACTGAGATACATGATATTCACAGGACAGCACATTAGGGGAATGTTTGAAGTATGTTGTCTAATATAGATAAATAAACCTGTTGCATCAAGCTGTGCCTCATGCTGGGACATTTCATACCAGATGCAGTCTCTTGTTTGTTTTTCTTTTTGTTATGTCAGTATAATAAATCTCCCGTTAAACACATTAGACACACCTACAACATAATATTTTATTCTGTCCCTATAGCATTCAGTACAGAGTGATAGGTAACATTTTCATGTGTTGGCCTGTTTTTTGTTTTGTTTTGTTTTTTAACGACTGTTTATCACGTGACCTTAGAGGCACAGCTTTCATTGGTCAGATATTGCAGATGTCTTCTACTCCCATGTGTGTCATAAACGGTGCATGTTTGTGTATGACAGATAATGTCCTGAGCTGAACTGTGCACACACTGAAACAGATATGAGACGTCACGAAGATATATCTCTAGGAAAAAAATGGTTCGATGAAACAATTAAGTCTGTTATGAGATGTTTTTTTTTTTTTGTGGTTGATATTGATCGCTGAAGTCAATGTGAGTATTGGACTTTGATTTGGCTTCTTAAGGCTTACGTTGTATCAGAGATAAACAGACGGACAGACGCAGTCAGACATGCCGACATTGATAGAGGGACTCTGTGGGAGCACAATATGGAAGAGAAAAAACGGTCCCACCACCTTCTGTCCACTGCTTATCCCTAGACAAACATACAGAAGACACACACACACACACACGCACACACACACACACACACACACACACACTAACACAAACACGCCGCTTCCTCCTGGGATCAGCGAGAGCATCTGTGCGAGCAGTATAGTCGTAGTAAATCAGCATTTTCCTCCTAATTGACCTGCCTGCTTAAATAAATTTGAAAATGAAAAAAAGCAGCTTGAGCACAGAAGTTGCTTGTTGAAGTCAAATAAGCAACAACCAAAAAGATAATAAGAGGAGAGTGCCTCATGTAAATTAGAAATGTATTTTTGAATGGAATTTCAGAATGATGAATATGTTAAATGTGTGGGTTTCATTCCAATTCAGTTAAGTAGAGCTACTTTAATTTGATACATTTTCAGTTCTTGGTCATAATTTACGATCAAGCTCCGAGAATTTATGAAGCACTTCATCATAAACATAATAAGCCCTTTTAGCACATAAGGAAAATCTCCATTTCCGGATGTTTATATCTTGTACGGGTTTGATTGCACTATACTGTACGGTGATTGAAGCCATGTGTACATAGATTGAACTAAGTGTATTCTGTTTTTTTTCCATTACTTTTTTCATCCTCATTTTTGATTAGTTGTCCATTATGATTTTTTCCTAACCGCTTCCTTCATCTTTTCACCTATCACGTCACAAAGTTATTATGTGATTCTCCTCTCTGACTGTGCCAGCTTGCCAGGCTTTGATTGGGCAGAGAGAGAAACACCCTAGCAACAGCCAGCTGATGGATTAAGGCTCTAATTGGGAAGAGAAAGTCATTGCGATTACACACATACACACACACACACACACACACACACACTTTTAATTAAAAAGGAATCGGAAAACCATAAGTCAACTTAGTTTCTCTTTCTGTGCAAAAGTGTTACCGTTTATGTTACCCCCACGCACACACACACACACACACACACACACACACACACACACACACACACACACACACACACACACACACACACACACACACACACACACACACACACACATAATTCTGTCACTCACTCAGCTCCACTGTAGGAATTGAACCATGGACGCCTCTCCCTCACACAGTTTTCCCCATGCCCCTCCATCATCTACATTAATCAGCACCGTGTGGAGCAACTCCACGCTCATTGCTCCTTGATTAATCCATTAATTATGAGAAAAACTCTGTTCGATTGTTACTGAACAATGTGAGTGTGTTTTAATGTGTGTGATTGCATGTACTTACCATTCAACCGTGTGAGTGTGTACACATTTGACCTTTTGTATACGTGACTTACAACAAACAAACACGCCTAAAGTTATACATTATGCATATATGTATGGAACCACATGTTACCCTTTAACAGGTGTGTGAGTGTGTTTGTGTGTGTGTGTGTGTGTGTGTGTGTGTGTGTGTGTGTGTAGAGGTATGTGGGTGCGTGCGTGCACTGAATACATTATGCGATGGGCTAATAAGTGGTCATGCAGGCAGACCTAGCTATGCATTACAAATCACCACATCTGGTTCCTCAAGGTGACATTCAGTTCTGCGTTCACCAGGAGAGGGGTCTGTCATCGCCAGTTTCACTTTTGTTTCGAGTCTTTTAACAAAAAGAAGAAAACCTTAAAGCTGTGATTTGAGAGGGGGTGGTTTTCTGGAGCTAACTTTGGAAACTATTACGCTTTTTGTCTTCAGGCAAAATAGCAAGTAAACTGCTTCCACACCTGTTCAGGTTAAAGGCTTCATTTATAATCAGACCCACAATTCACATATATCTGCTTTCATAGAGTTAATATGAAATGTTGTCTTCTTTGCAAGTACTATTTGTTGGGAAAATGTGCTATGTCCACCTGTGTTTATTCACTTCTGAGCCCCAATTGCATCATTTGTGTGATAAATGATCAAGCAGTATAATCAATCTATTAGATTTATGGGTAGCAATAGCAGCAGGTAAAGCATAGTAACTAACCCTTGAAGTTATGCAATACCTCCAGCCTCTTTAGGGTCTCCACCTTGTTGAACTTGGACCTGGCCTAAATACCAATGCCAAAGTGTGGCAACCAAGTGTCAGAGGTCCTCACCCCATCACCCCCAGAAAGAAGCTAATTTCGGCCACTTGTATTCACTTACATTCACAAGCCAAAAGTCATGACCATAGAAGACAGTTGGGACTTGACAGTCTTAACCCCAAGATACTTGACTCCCATTCCACTTGTTGCTATAAGGTAGCAATCCACATTTTTCCAGCAGAGACATTAGACTTTGACATGCCGACCCTCATTAGCACTGCTTCAAGTGTGGCTAGGAGTATCTCCAAAGCCAGATAGCCTAATTTGGAATGATTATTTGGCTGGGTCTTGTCTGGTTGTGCATTGGTACAGATGTATCAGGCGACAGGTTACAGAGTGTGTCTGCACATTCTGTACTTCTTTCCTTCAATGTATATCTTTCCTTTTTTTCTCTTTCCCTTTCTATCGTTTTACCTTACTGTTTCCTTCTATTCCTCCTCTCTGCCATCCCTCTCCTCCCCCCTCCCTCCCTCTCTCTCTTGCGTTGGATTATTTTTGGGCTGCCTGGTTAATTTCAGAAGAGAGTCATGCTCAGTGCCAGGGAAAGTGGAACGCACATAAAGAAGCCAAAAGACAAACAGAGATTTAAAAAATGTATTTTTCTTCCTTTCAGCCTCTCAGCACGACACTGCATGAAAGCTCTGTCTCCAATGTCTGTGTGCGAGTGTGTTTTTGAAAGTGTCTAGCTAAATAATGGTATTTAATTGGCCTCTCCTCTCCCCAGCTCTTTTTTTGAGCTCCGCCTTTGAAAACATCTCCCTATTATCACATATAATCAAGTTTGTTATCAGCATTTGAATGACGTTTTATTTTTTATTTTTGAAAAGAAAAAAGATTGGTGTGTCTATCCTGTCAGCTGATATGTCCATCAACTTCTGCGCGACATGCTGAAGTGTCCTTGAGCAAGACGCTGACAAACCTTCCTAATCACTGTTATTTGCTTTGGACGGGAGTGATAATTAAACGCCTCGAATGAACTCCCAACAGTTTTAACGGCTCTCCAGAATAGATTTTTCCTGCCCTTTTGCCCGGCAGCACAAAAGTTTGGGGTGTAAGAAATTATAATTCAGCTGGCAGCGGGCCTAATGCTTGTGAGTGCCGGTGTTGCGGTCAACAGTTGTGATCTGAGAGCCGACAGATTATGCTGCATTACAGGCAAAGAGGATGATGGCAGTTATTAATTTAATAACAGCTAATGGAAAGATAGCTTGTGTGTATGTGTTGGATTTGAAACGTGTGTGCTGTTCGTGTAGATCTATCATGTGTACCTGTGTCCTTCGCATGTGTGTGTGTGTGTGTGTGTGTGTGTGTGTGTGTGTGTGTGTGTGTGTGTGTGTGTGTGTGTGTGTGTGTGTGTATGTTGTGTGTGTGTGTGTGTGTGTGTGTGTATGTGTGTGTGTGTGTGTGTGTGTGTGTGTGTGTATATGTGTATGTGTGTGTGTTTGTGTGCTGGTGTGTTTATTCCCTGCTGGTTAATGCTAGCTCTACTTTAGGCTGTGGCTCAGCGTGAGTAAGATTTACGCTGTGTGCTGCGCTGACCTAGCTTATTACAGACTCTGCAACTGTGTGTGTGTGTGTGTTTGTGTGTGTGAGTGAGTGAGTGAGTGACAGCAACAGGTTACACTTTAGATGGTCTCCGTATGTAGGCAGCACATGATCGGCTTAGGTGACAATACACTGCAACACACACACACACACACACACACACACACACACACACACGCGCACACACACACACAGGTGTTAATATCCTCTTGGGCAGGTCTGACTCACAGTCTACTCTCACTATCTCTCTCTCTCTCGCTTTAAGTTGGTGACTCACAGAGAGGTAGATTGCCCCCAGGTGTCATGGCGTAAGATGAATAATTCACCCAAAGGACCCCTCGCGCTCCCCACCCTCCTTTCCCTCTTCCATTCTCTTTCTCTCCCTGCCCTTTATTTCACCCCCTATATCTCACCCACACTCACACTCTCTTACTTTTCTTCCTCCTTTCTTTCTCCTCCTATAATTAGTCTGTGTGTGTGTGAGTGAGTGTGTGTATGTGTGTGTTCGGAAAGTTGCAGCATATGTTGTTCTGAATCAGACAGAGAAAGAGAGAGTTTTCAGGAATGGAAAGCATGAAGAGAAAATGACACGGCCAGTAAAAGGTTGGACAAGAGGAAGCAAAGTTAGACTTTCAAGAAAATAATGACAGTGAACTCCAAGATACAGATATGAAGAGCGGCAATATGAAAGTGTAGTGTGTGTGTGTTGTCGAGTACAAGCAATAAGGCGCAGTTTTTATCTCTTGTAACCTTGAACGTGGTCAGCCAGCAGCCAGCAGGAGGAACATCTGGATTTTTTAAGTCACACTTCATGCTTTAGTCTTGGTAGATGAAAAGTAACACTTTTCTCGCCTCACATGCAGGTTGTGAGAAGTCAGGCTGTGATTGCACTATGACAAACACCGACACAGTATCCTCATTCATTGCAGTGAGACTGCTGTGTCACCAAAAACAGTTGATGTAACGTAACGCAACTGTTATCTGGCAACACACTGCATTTTGTCAATCAAACACAAACAAGCTGGCAATATTGATTGTTCATTATGTTGGTTAATCTATCGTTCTCACATCATCATGGTCAGAGAAATGAATCTATCCACTAACAAAGACCACAACAAATGTGTTGAATAAAAAGGTGTAAGGTGAAGGCCATAGTGGGATGAAATGTTGTCCAGCACAAAGGTGGGCAGACAATTGGAAAAGGATTGATGATAGGCCAGAAGGTGAGGGAATCAAGCAATACAGAAAGATGTAGAGGACATAGAGGCTTTGTGGATTCATTGGTCCCCCCCTGTGGTTGTGCAAATGATAGAAAAGAAGGGTGGACAGGATTTGGTACTATAGTGGGGCATGTTCTTTAACTTGGGTTCTTCAGTTAAGTGAATCACTTTGTGTGAGTTCTTTTAAGTTAAGCAAAAAACTTTACATAATATGTATCAGAAAAGTCACACTGCTGGGCACACTGGCTCATTTTCCTGTTTCACATTCACACAGCACAGACACACATTCACACCTGGGAGCCTCTGTTGTGCTTGCTTAGTGGTGCGATTAGTGGATTCACTCTGCATATCTTGTAAGGGCGAGTCGTACGCATTAGCAGTCTTGTAGCTTCCCGACTCGCTCATCGGAAGTCATGGTGCATGAGCTAATTCAACCAAGACAAAAACATGACGCCAAACAGTAATGACATATTTTATTCCCTCTAACTCACTCAAATGCCAGGATTTTATACCTTCACATATCACAGGTAAAATATTTCTCCCTTTTTGTTTTGGATTTTGGTCTGCTTGTCTGTTTGAGACGATGTGGGCTCCAGTGTTCCAATTTTGCCTCCTTAATGCATCAATTAAATGTCAAACATGAAAGGCAAGACGAGATAAAAATATCTGTTTGAAAGGACTGTGGATGCTATTTCAGTCGGTCTGCATCTCACCTTAGCTTTGAAACCACTTGAAAAGCATGCTCTGTCATTTTCTCTTCTTTACTCACTGAAGCATCATCACAAAACATAATACCCTTTCTCTCCCTCTCTCTCTCTCTCTCTCTCTCTTGAAGACCTTGGATACTCAAAAATGTGCACTTTAATGCAAATACACGGCAAATACAAACATAATCAAATCCAGCGTAAGGCATTGAAGTGGGAAAAATAGGACCTGATGGCAGAAAAAAGGACAGACAAGGAAAGAAAGAGATACAATTGTCAGCATCCTTCCAAGCGACTCCTCAGTTTCTCTTCATTCTGTCAGGAAGTTCACTGAGTTCATTTCCTGCTTGGCGAGGTCACACCGTCCCTGCTGTGACATGATTGGGTGAACAGGTACCATCCTCCCGCTCTACCACCACACACACACACACACACACACACACACACATACATATTCCGTCTTTCTCTCTCTCCCACTCTCTCCTCGCCCTTTTTTCTGCCAGAGTCCCAAAATACCTTTAAAACCAATTAGTGGAATTCATTTCACTTATAGCAAGTTAATTATTTTGTGATGGATTGAAAAAGGGAGGAGGTGAAAAAGGAAAGGCAGGAGAGGAGGACAATGAAAAGAGCAGAGGAACCTGAGAGGAGTCCTAAGGGGAGAGCTAAACTTAGTCCCTCCTTTCAGTCTCTCCGTCGCTTCTCCACTTGTTCTTTATCCAATCCGTCTGTTTGTCATCCACTCTCTTTATGTCCTTTCTCTCTCTCCCAGAATACTCTCTGCTATCCCCCTTGAATTAGGCCCAACAAATGATTGATAACTGAAAACAACAAACCTTATTATGTATTGTTGTTTAGTGACACATCAAAAATGTCTTCACAAGAGGTCCATCCAGGGGTTTAGCTTGAGGACCAAAGACCAACATTGGACTGTCTAAAGCAGTGAAATTATGAGTATGCCATCTGTCTGGAATGTTGTGTAGCGCAAGAGGTTGCACTTTTTGTATTGGCTTTGTCTAATTGTAAGAGGTCAGGCGTAGGTATATGCGGGTGGATGACAAATTAAAGGAAAAAACTGTCTAATAATGATAATAACTCTTATCCAATGTTACTTTTGAACACGAGAAATGTGCTCATATATCATGTGGTGTTTAGAGTTATGATCATCTGCATGAACATTTTGTCTTTGTTCCTCAACAATTCAGCCATTAATTTTTTTGCTCCAAACAGAGTAAGTCAGGTGTTAAGTCGCCACAGTTTCATGGTGTGTGTGTGTGTGTGTGTGTGTGTGTGTGTGTTTACATGTAGCAGACATGTAAACACACACCTGGGTCACACAACATAAATCATTATTGATCTGAGGAAAGGATCCCGAGGTGTATGTTAGAGGCCACGGTGGGTGTTATGGTTTAGTGCCGTATGCAGTTACATAATGATGGTGGCTAGTCCACACACACACACACACACACACACACACACACATCACACACACACACACACACACACACACACACACACACACACACACACACACACACACACACACACACACACACACACACACACACATACACACCAAATTGTGTGTATCTGACGAAAGGATCCCTTTTTAGGTCTTTCAATTTTCCTGCTCTTTCCCCATCCGAACATTCTGTAAAAGCCTTTAAGTAATGCCCAAACTTTTCTGGCAGCAAAGTCTTTGATTGGCTCACCATTGTAAAGCGAAAAGACTGGTGGAAGTTTGACCTTTGTGTGCGCAATAATCCTCTGCTTTACAATGCCAGCAAGATGGTGCTGAGTAAGCTTATTACCTTCCGCCTAAACACATCCATTGTACTGACGCCTTTGCAAAAGACGTAGCAGATACATGTTGCACGCGCAGATGTCACACTAGCAATCTTACAGTGTATTTCTTACACGGAGGGAAAGAAAAGAGTCTCGAATGGAAAGGCCATTATGCCGTAAAAAAAAAAACCTAAAAAACACTGATGCAACATCTCATTCTGGATGCTTAGAAGCAGCAAGCTCTATACGTTTCTAATACGTGCCTTTGTTTTTTTTAGTGAATCATCGTCTTCAATTTTGTTTTGTTCAGGTATAAAACAGATTGTATCATATCCAGTTGCTGCTTCTTCTTCTTCTTCTTCTTTCCCTCTCTTCTCCTCTCCTCTAACCATTAGTATCCACAGTAGTCTGTGGTTTTCCCTAATTTCCCCCCTCTCCCCCACCCGCAGCAAGTCTGGGAAAACCTCCAGTTCAAAAACGCCACATGGCTTCCCAGTATTCCAGCTTTTTCGGATTGAAAGTGTCGAATTCCAGGGGAGACGTTGCAACGGTCATACCGTTACCGCTTTAGTCTCGGAACGCATCTGGGAAATGCTTTTAGCCGTGTGTGTGTGTGTGTGTGTGTGTGTGTGTGTGTGTGTGTGTGTTGTGTGTGTGTGTGTGTGTGTGTGTGTGTGTGTGTGTGTGTGTGTGTGTGTGTGTGTGTGTGTGTGTGTGTGTGTTTTATCAATTTTCCCATTACGTAAACAGGACAAACCAGTGACAAGCAGAAAGAAAGGTAGAATGGACACAAAAGCAGAGAGTAGTTTAAAATGTAAACACACACACACACAGGCCTCCCTACAAAGTGGAGAAAGCATGTGTGAGATGGCTGAGCTGATGGCACTTCAGTGTAAATGTTTACAATAGGACCCTTTGGTTATGAAAGAAGGAATGCACGATCGAAAGAAATGTGGTTTCAGCCAGCTATCTAATAGTGTAATGACTCAGAAGTACTGGCAGTCATGTGGTACAATTGTTATGTGTGTGTGTGTGTGTGTGTGTGTGTGTGTGTGTGTGTGTGTGTGTGTGTGTTTCATTGTTACAGTCCAGGCCTGAACATGAGCGGTAAATGAGAAGTCACTTGTTGTTTATTGAAATGTCTAACCTCCCAACTACTTAGCTACACACGCACACACGCGCACGCACATGCACACACACTAGCACATATACATATACAGCTCATACTGACACATTGTGTTTTTTCTTCTCTAGTCCCAGAATATTATGATAATTTGTCAGGGACACACACACAAACACACATGCGCTTTCAGGCAGGGGGTATTTTGCCTTGGCCTCCAAGTCTGCGTGTGTTGAAAGTGCTCCAAAGAGACTATACTCATACCAAGATGATCTGCTCACCCCATAACTGTATTATTCGATTGCTCAAGTCTCCTGGAAACAACCATAGACCCTCTTCACTTTTTTGTGTGTGTGTGTGTGTGTGTGTGTGTGTGTGTGTGTGTGTGTGTGTGTGTGTGTGTGTGTGTGTGTGTGTGTTTTTATATGTCTGATTGCGTGATGTGGTAATGTTGTCAGTAGTGTCCTGTTGCAAAAAAAGTGAGTCATCTTTTACCACTCTTGGTATTTTGTGTGTGTGTGTCTGTTTCAGTTTTTAGATTCCATTGTCTGATTTCTGTAAAGTGGATCAGTGGTGGCCTCATGCTTGTGTCTCCTATTCTCAAAACTAGGTCTATAGTTTCTAATAATCTCCAATTAAATCTCAGAGGAAGGATGCATGTGTGTGTTGTTGTACAACCATGTAAAATGCAACTAAAATGGACCTGCATACATGATCTCAACAAAACATTTTGATGACACAGTAGGTAGAGGTCAGTTTGGTTGCGCTGCTGTAACTGGGTTGAAAAAGAGTGACACGAAAAAGTGAAATGGAAAAAAAGGAGAGAGAGAGAAAGCAAAATGAAGGAGGAGAAAACGGGAAAGTTATAGGTGTGAAGAAAGAAACATGAAGCTACCGTAGCGCATGAGGATGAGTCATCCATAAGCTGGTGATGCTTCACGGACACACACTAGCGCACACTAGTACACACAAAATCATGAGTCCTTAGACACACACACACACACACACACACACACACACACACACACACACACACACACACACACACACACACACACACACACACACACACACACACACAAACACACACACACACACACAAATAAGCTTGAACACATAAGCAAACACACAATCCTACTGACTCCAGTACACCAGTCATCCATTAGTCTGAGACTGATTCCAGGAGACATGCGTGTTGGTTGAGCAGCTTGTTCCTAATGAGCCAAAATGGCCGACTCCGCGCCACAGTTTTCAGGCCAGAGCAGGGAACGGCCCTAGGGGCAAAGAAACTGGGCGAGAGGAAGGATCAGAGGGGCTGGATTTAAATGGAGCTCATTAGCTCATGGTAGCCATGAGAGGTCCCTGCACGCTGAAGAGAAACAGGCACGCACACACACACACACACACACACACACACACACACACACACACACACACACACTCACTTGCATTCAAATACGGACGGATTGTCTTGTCTATACACTATGGGCACACACGAGTGCTGCTCAGTTTTTTTTACAAGGGACCAGAGACATGCGAGAGGAGGAGAAAAAGAGGAAAGAAGCCTCAAATGTGGGGGGAATGGGGAAAAAGGGGAAAAGGGTTTGTTTCGATTTTGGTCGGATACGACGACTGGCAAGGTTGTGAGCCCTGCAGATGGCAGAGTGACTCGCATGTTCATTTGTGTGTGCATGCGTATGATTCTTGCCAGTCATACCCCCTTCCCGGCCTTCCCTGCTTGTTCACCCACTCAACATATGTCCTGCTCTCCTGTCTTCCCTCCTCATCCCTGATCGTTCCAATAATCATGTATTGTGTTGTGTCATTTCTATAGCAATTACCTTTGCGCGTACAAATGTGGGTGGTATGCATGTGAGTGGCCTTTATGCTCCATCTTGCTTCTTTCTGATGTATTTATATCCGTAAAACACACACACACACACACACACACACATGCCTTTTTCACTCTGCAGCCAAACTCTCATCAAAGCGGTGTTTGATTTCTTCTTCCGTTGCCCAGGCCCAACATGTCCCAGTAGGGTGGGGGCTATAAAGCGCAGGGAGGGGCTGAGTCGTAAACCCAGCGCCCCACTATGCCTTAGAACTATACATCTGACAAAAACAACAACTAATAGTCACTTTGTATTTGTCAGTCAAACATTTTGAACTCATCTTTAGTTTATGCAGAATTTCACATGAGATTTGTCATGTGCCTGCTCTACTTTGTCAGGGTTAGTGGAAATACGCGATTGCTGGTGAAATGCAGCTAATTCAAGAGAAAACACAAGCACACTGCCATGGAGATCAACATGAATTAGCAAATCAAATGCATATTCAGTTTTCACAAGGAAACAAAGCATACGACTCTTATCTATAGGAGTGTTTTTATAGAGGGATTGGCATCTGTACTGCTGTTTATTACCGGATACAGAGCTCCAGCACAGAGTGAATATGATCAGATTCAGTATGTTAATTTGATTGGCCAGTTTTTGGACTCATTCCCATTAGTGAAGCTATACAAACTTGTATAGTGTCTTTACTGTCAATGCCTTGTAACGATGCTGCTGTATGAATGAAGCTGACTGAGTTTAATTGATTTTTTGACTGATGTAGTGATTAAGAATTTGGCTAAATGCTAATTCGCTCTACTCTTTGGCCTACGTGTACGAACCAACAGGTTTTTGTCAAAGGACCTCAGAATTTGGCGGTCAATAATGAATAAAATCTGCGACAGGTACAAATATTGGTGAATTATCAGTTTGATCATTACTGTGTGGAGGTCTGGGGGACCACTTACAAAAGCTCACTGCAACCACTAGTCACACTTCAAAAACGAGCCATAAGAATAATCAATAAAGCTTGATATTATGATCACACCAACCTCCTCTTTTTACATTCCCGTATCATAAAGTTCAATGACCTGGTTGAATATCAAGTTGCACAAATCATGTTCAAAGCTAGAAATAAACTGCTACCAGGTAACATACAAAAACTTTTCTTTGACCGAGAGGGGGGTTACAATTTGAGGCAACAGTTAAACTTTAAGACACTGGCGGTACGCACAACTTTAAAATGTCATTGCATCTCAATTGGGGGTGTGAAACTGTGGAATGGGATGAGCACGGAGCTAAAGCAATGTCCAGACATGATCCAGTTTAAAAAAAGGTTCAAAGCAATGATTTTCATTTTTCATAAGGTACAGGGATGAGGGTGTGAAGTAAGAGGGTAATTATAATTATATGGATATATATATATATATATATATATATATATATATATATATATATATATATATATATATATATATATATATACTGATTGTATAGATATGTATGTATATATGGATATATTGATTGTTTATAAATATAAATATAGATATATGCATTATATAAATATATAAAATATAAAAAATGTATAGTATATTAAGTTGTATGTAATTGGCAAATATAGTATCGCCAATAGTACAGAGAATATAGATAAGAGAAGCGAATATAATTGTTGTTTTTGTTTTATTTTTATTTTTTTTTTATTTTTTTATTTTTTTTATTTAATAAATATTTTGATTTTTAATTTTTTTAAGGAAAGGGGTAGGATTAAATAAGTGTATACTTCTTCCTGCTCCTTTTCAGGCATATTTATTGTATTTCCATGCTTTTCATTTTGTTTTGTATGTGGATGTCTGAAATAAACTAAATCAAATCAAAAAAAATAAAAATCGGTTGTCGACCTTTGAGCTTCATGTTGCTTTAAAACTGGTGTTTAAGTCAGTAATTTGAAAGTAACCGAAGCCTTTTTTTTATAGATTTGCTTTCTTTTGCACAGTTTGAATACATTAAAACAAACTTCTTCGTACCTTTACCTCTGTTCCTGTGGCCCCACATCTCTTGAGCTATAAACCTAAACATTTCCTCTGAGACTGTGGCGATGCCAGATTGTCGAGCTCAACTATGAGAGCACATTCATTAGCTTTTTATGGCTTTGTAGTCTAGTCAATTAATCACGGGTGCCCTCACAGACGGGCACGCACTTTTCTTTGTTACCGTTCTTAACTCACACACACACACACACACACACACGCACACACACACAAACACATATAATTGGAGGATTGTATGGTGCGGAGACAACGATTGTGCGTCGTCTTCCCTTCGCAAATACATTTAGGGTTCAATGTAACATTTTCTTTCCAACTGTCCTGCCTGGCCAGTAGATTAGCATTTTACTGGCACCTTGTATATTTTGACTGGCCCAGGAGCAAAAAATTTATTTTTGGTGATAAATGATATGTACAATATTGTAGTTCCTTTTAGATTTGGTTGTTTTCTTTTAGATGAGATGTTGATATATTACAAATTATATACAGTGAACCACGTTGTATTTTATAAAAACACAAAATATAAAAATAGTAAAGATAGTGCAGGGCATTTGACCGCTCCTTGGTGTGTTGTACATCAGACCTCAACTTTTTTCCCCGACACCGACACAGACACAGACACAGACGCACACACACACACACACACACACACACACACACACACACACACACACACACACACACACACACACGTACGACACGTATTGACTCAACAGTAAAATGGCGTCACCTCTACTCTATGAAGTTTTTATTGGAGGACTCATAATTTTTTTTTAAATCTTTAATTGCAGTCCATTTATGGTTTTAGGGTCATCAGTGTTTGTGGCGGATATGCTTATTAGGGTTGCAAAGGGGTGGAAAGTTTCCGGTAAATTACCGGAAAGTTTCCAGAAACTTTCCACGGGAACTTTCGCTCGGGAATTTTGGGAATATTCAAAATTGGAAATTATAGGAATTAACCCATTGATGACTATGGCAATCTAGGATGCATGTCCTTAATGCCTGAGGGTTTTCTGAAAAAATAGTACGAATTGTCAAGTCTACCAAAACCTTAATATCTAAGCCTGTGTAGCACATAGAAACATGAAATAAAATACATTTAAAAGTTAAGGTTCACATGTTTCATTTAAACATGCTCCCTTAGCGCTTACAAACCAACAAATATTTCTAAAAATCGTCAAAATTAGATGAATTAAAAAATTATTAAATATTGTTAATAAATAGATGCAATGTGTTGTGTGATTTTCGTCAGTAGTCTATAGTAGACCTTGATTCTGTGCACCAAACGCCACTAACTGTTCTGTCGCCGACATAGCTGGCATATTTTTTTTTTTATTATTTTTATTTTATTTTTTTTTGATTGACATGATTGTCGGTCACGTGGTCTTAAAAAAATCAACAAAACCCACCTCATGTGTATTTGAACCAATGACAGTGCATTCAATGCTGGGAATGCCATGAAAATTAGATAAAGTAATAATGCTGCACGATGCAGCATCAGGCAGGTGAGCCAATGTGGCATCGCGCAGCAGCCGTCATCAATGGGTTAACAAAATGGCGGTAATTTAAATTTTTTTTTTTCATAACCAACCATAAATCTAAACTTTTAAACACTATGTTTGGTCATAGGCAGACATCCATGCAAAATAATACAATCAAAAAACATTACATTTGAACAGATTTATTTGTAAGAAGAACTTTATCAAGTTGATTATTTTATGAACAATCAATAATTTCACTGAACAACAAAAAGATGAATGTTGAGTAAATTATTACTCATCTGTCTGACCCCACCCATTCAATAAATAAAGTCAAATGCCCCCCCTACCATGTGATGGAGGAATGCACAGAGCATGTAGGGGACGTGGCCTCAGTACCCCTGCAGTAGGATGTGTGCTATGTGCAATTTGCCAAGTGTACTTGCATAAAATCTGGTTGTTTTAGTCAAGATTATGCTAAAATATATTGTCCCCAACTATATTTAAAATCAAAGCTTAAGCCTCTGTAAACCTGGTCTAGTAAAAATCAATTTATGATATCAAGTTGGGTATCTCAATAAACTTTAAAAAAAAATCTGATTTGAAATTAAATGTTCATAAATATATTAAAACTTAGTTGAAAAAACTGCTTTTTACAGTCTAGAACGTTTGCCAGGACTGAAATAACATAGTTAGGAGAATTTAGTGCATTTGGGCTGCTTTAAATTTAGTAAATTCCCGTTTATTCCCGTTAATTCCCAAAATTCCCGTTAATTCCCATAAATTCCCGTTAATTCCCATGGAAAGTTTCCAACTTTGAAAATTCCCGGAATTTTGCAACCCTAATGCTTATAATGAGGGTTTCTTTTTAATGACTTTAGCACTATAAAAGTTATTTTACATTACATTTGATTGGCAATGCAATATTCTACCTTAATACATTTCACAATTCAAGTTGTCACACTCATTCATATGTTCTTTTGTTTATGAACCTATAGCTTCCAATCCATTTCTGTTGATGAGTGGAGCTAAATAAAAGCTTCATATACTGTATAACACACTGTGTATTGCATGATGATGGCTTGAGAAGACATGCAGCGTTAACGTAACTTGCGAGGAGAAGGCAATGCTAGGAATTTTGTTATTTTTTATTATCCTGATGTGGACTTTTTCCATGTCCCATCACTGCAGGGCATATTTTGAGTAAACGCTGCATAACTGTTTAGTCCAATTCCATTTTTTTTTCATTAATTCAGATGTTTTTGTGTTTTATCTGGTGATTATGTACCAGTTGTGAGGCTTGGGGATGTGTGCAGAGCAGCAGTGTGCAGTGTGCTTTTGTTAGTAGAGCATATAGAGTCATTAAAAGGACAAGCATTTGGCTGTAGTTTATTTTTCTTTCATAAATGCCTAATGATTACATTAGCAATACAATTTAAAATAGATTCATATTAAAAGGTTATGGGGGATATTATTATGGCTTATTTCATGATGATTATTTATTAATGGTGTTTAACAGGTGGCTGTGTTTTTTTTAGCCAGATACTCCTCAAATGGGGCCTTTTAAAGTTCAGTAGCCGGCAGTCTAGAGTCTGGCCATTATGGAAATAAAAAGCCTCCCGAAGCAGCTCACTGTATTTGTATACTTTCTTTGTCTACGCCGGTGTAATAATGTGGAAAAGCAAGCAAGTTTTACAACAAACAGAAAAATAGCAGACTGAATGTGATGCTGTGAAATATAATTTTTTCACCCCTAAGATAAACACACAATATTCATTCTTGACTTACCTTGCTCACAGAAACGTTCCCAAAGGAGGCTGTTGAAATTGGAAATGTGCCCTATAGTGTTGTGTATCAGAGTGCAGTAAAATTAATTGTCTTTTTCCCCAAATAAATACAGTATCTTCCTTTTGAAATAGAATTATAAACAATTCAAACCTGCCATCTGTGAACAGTTAAGGCAACTAAATACATTACGTAAAATATATACAAAGTCAATGTGGCTCATCATTACATCATGACAAGCCGACAAAAATACATATTACACATTCAAATGTTCTCCACAGAAACAGCTCGTCTTCAAGACTTCAAGACTGATGAGGTTAGAACATTTAATGACTGACATCTTTTTCTTTGGGTTAGCCTGGATAAAATCTGTTCTCCCATGTCATCTAGTGGATAGTAGTTATTTAGGAATGCTTACTACATTAATACAACTCCATACACTCCTTCCTGGAAGCAGCCACATTGCGACCACAGTCCTACTACCGCTGGCTGCTGGATGATCCCAGTGGAGAAAATTAGGGTTACATTCCTTTGCTGAAGGGCAGAAGGGAGAGTGTGCAGTCTGTCACTTTGTCCATGCAGATTTTTCCAGGAATACTATTGCATTTTTAATGTGTGACAAGCCATGTCCTTTCACACTACACTGTCACCTCTACTTGACCCTGTGACAGCTGCAGCAGCTTCGTAAAAAAGATGCTTCGCTTATTTTTGAAGCCTTTTTCTTGGAGAGTCGTGCTTACAAGCTTAGGCAAAAACCATGAATCAGTCAAGGAAAGCAAAGAAACAACCTTGAAAATGTGATGTTCCTTAAACGATACTAGATTGCATTTTTTTTAAAGGTATGAATAGTAAAAGTACAGTAATTGAGATAGGGATAGCTTGTGGTGTGCATTAGTTCTTTAATGGTTATAGGTCATATCATATGCAGGTCGTACTTACAGTGCGCAGTCACACACAATGTATATTCTTTTTTTCTTTTTCTTATGTGGACATAAGATGAGCTCAACTATTGGTACAAAGTTAGTTAAAATAGCCCACTGCTGGCTATGTTCAGCCAAGTGCCTTTGCCATGGTAACCAGTCCACTGTGAAGGTTTATTTTAAGCGCAATGGAGCATGTGTGTTTTAACAGGAATGCCACGAGTTGCCCAGAGAAACTAGGAAAGATTGGAGGAAGTTCCAGTCTTGATTTTGTCCATATTTTTCCATCAAATGGTGTGTTTTTACAAGATGGCTTGAGGAAGTGAGCGGTGGAACGTGCGAGTGAAGATCTGGTGTGTTGCCAAAATGGTAACGTTAGCAGACGCCAGAGTGTTATAGCCATCAGATAGCCATCAGTGTTTGGATTCCTGCTTGTGATATTTTTAAAGCATGGCCGTACAATCAATACAAATCCAACAATTAGACAAACGGACCAGAACTATAATAATATTGAATAATCAAAAGTTACCTTTGTGATTTCCCATAGAGATGGGGTGGTAGACACAGAAACCAAAACCAGTAATTGGGAAAGAAAGTTGACTGGAATTTCCTTTTGCTTGTGTAAATATGAAGGTATGAAATATGTATTTAACAGTATTAATAAGAAGAAACAGATATGTTCTCATGCAGCAGTATAATGGTGCATAATCTACTTGATTCAGTAGATGTTTCTTTTGCTATGTTCTACGCTTTAGTTTATGTTCAAATAGTTTCGAAGGACAGTTTAGATGGTGTCAACAAACCATAAAATGTGCGACTGACTTTGTGTTGTCCTTTGTAAAATAACACCTGTAAGACACCCACAGTACATAAATGGGAGCCAACACATCTCTCATAAGTATTCCGGACACTGTTTGAGTATGTACTGCTCAGTTGGTTTTTATATTGCAATGACCTTTACTTGCCAAGGTTAGGTGTTCAATTCAGTGGGACAACACATGCAGAGAATGCATGCAATTACCTTGGATGAAACCATTGTTTAAATTGCCTGTGCCATACATTACAGGAGCTTGGGGAGGGCAGTATTGACTGGAAAGAAGAGGGCAAGGGTTGAATGAGAAGTATGGAGAAGAGTGACCCATCAGAAACAAATATGTTATCTTATTTTTACCTGAGATTAAGAGCAAAAACACAGTCACACAGATACATAACTTCCCCATTGAATTCAGGGGCCTACGTGCTGCCAAGAGTTTGGCTTAGGACCTATACCTAAACTACTATCTTTGTAACAGAGTGCCTGTCATGATGTAGTAGAGACAGAATCTGTTAATTCAGATCCCAGAAATGGGTTAAAAATGCGTGATCGTTGGCTATCAGTATGTACAGTGCAAACACAGACAAACGTGACCATGAATACTATATGTAAGGAACGGCACACAGAGAGAGACAGGTAGATAGAGAGACTGTTCTATCTGGGTTACTCTGGCCTCACATCGCTCCACTCACTGCAGAAGAATATTAATAAGGAGTTATTAATATCTGATGCATGCACGGTGCGTGAATATGTGTGTATGGAAGGTCGGCACGGAGGCGCCATGTGAACAAGCCTTTCCTCCTCCTCCTTTTGCTTCTCCTCTTCTCCTCCTCTTTCCACAAAACCTGCATCTCTATGACTTTGTTTGCTCGTTTTGCCTCCTCCTCACACTCACTGCCTTTTCTCTCTCACTCTTTCGTGAGTTCTTTGCTTTTCTCTTCCTCTTCTTTTTCTTTCACTCTCACCGGCTTTAACCCCCACGTTTTTTTTCTTCCTGTTGATCACAGTCCTTGTGTTTCAAGGAGGGATTCTGACGCTGATGCTGCAACTTTTTTTCAGAAATCAAGTCAGCTACTTGATACATTTTCTAGATCAGTATTATCTGATGGATGAAAAAATATATTTTTTGTAGTACTGAAAAAGTTGTATTTTGTAGCAGGACAGCAATGATGAAATCTATCTATTGCACTAAGCTGACATTATAAGTTAAGTCAGTATTGCTACAGTCATTCCTTTTTTTTGCAGGGGATTAAACAGTTTGACACAAAGATGACATACATCACATTGTCAACTTAAAGTCTTATGAATTTCAATAACGGTGTTGGGTTCTTACTGTTGTATTCATGTTTTTAATAATGGTCTGGGTTTAAAAAAATGCAACCTGCTGTTTTACACCTATTAATCCAGCAAATCAGAATTTTTATGAACTAGCTTTAAAAATCCAAACATAACTCAAGCCTGTCGTCTAGAATTTGTATAGATATCTGTACAAAGAAACCTTCAAAATCATGTTTAGGTATTGTGTATTTAGGTTTTTGGTCTAAGGAAAGATAAATAACCAGAGGGAAATTCACATCATGAAAATAAGACGTTGTTTGATTTGGCTCAGACCATGCCATTAACCTGCCAAGGGGGGTGGTTTGACTTGACTATACTTCCAAAGTATTAAACAGCTAAGAACCCTGCATGTCTTATCTTTGGCTCAATTTAAGTTAGCCCTCTGTGGATTTGCCGCAGTATGTCATTGTTATAACAATTGTCAATTGAATGGAGATAAATGGCAATTAGCTGCACTTTACAGTCCCTGAGAGCCACTCTGATTAATTTCCTGAAGCGGCAGAGTTTAATGTGAAAAAAAAACGCCATCAAGAGGGCATTGTCTTTAAATCTGTGTTAATATCCTCTTTTAACAAGAGACAAAAGCTGCAGAAACGGCACATGCAACCGAACAAGATCAAAAAAATCCTCTTTGACAAAACATTTTGATTTGGTAACATTATTTTTTGACAGAAAGTAATACTGTATCAATGTCTGGGCATGACACCAAATCCATATATAAGGGTCCCTTGTTTTACCTTTAGAAGACATGCAGTCTATTTGACGTGACCTCCAAGGAAAAAGAAAAAAGCAACCAATTAGTGCTCCCGAACCATGATTTACAGCTTCGAGGCCGGGCAGGGCCAGGCCGGGCTGTAATAACACGAGCAGGTCCAGATGACAGTGAGCAATGTGCTGTTGAATACAGAGCACCAATGCATAATTTATACACATGTATTCCCCTGGCAGGCTACTGTCATATCCCTCTCATGTGTAGAGGAGTGTGCACATACGCATGCACACTTTCTCATTTCCCCTTCACTTCCCTTCCCACTCCAGATACTATGTTGCAGTCTATTGAATAAATCCATACACGATAGGGTTGTTATAGGCGGCGCTCTTTGCAATGAAAAGGGCAATATAACGCATGGAGGCTCTTGAGAAAGAAATTAATTTTTAGCACCACAAGTACCTGATGTTATTTTGTTGTTCGAATGATCTAATTTATAACAGCAAAAAAGAAATGTAGCCCTGCTTTCACCTCTTTATGATGACAGGGCAAAATGGGACACAAAACCCCACATGTAACAGGCGGAAGGTGTGTTTACCGCTCTGTAGTATTCAGATAAATGAGAGGCACTTTATTTTCAATGTACAGTAAACAAGTATGCATTTCCCTTGACAGTTTGGTCACACTTTTGTCCATGAATAGTGAATATTCTATACAGGATGATAAGTGTCAGTTTGTTCGGTTGTCATGTTTGTTTAGCGAGCCCGTTTGGTCCGAATCCAAGCACATAATTTTCCACTTCATGTGTTTTCCTTGTAAATTGCATGCATGTCCTGCTCCTGCTGTGTGGGTCGTGTGTGTGTGTGTGTGTGTGTGTGTGTGTGTGTCTGTGTGCACGCGTGTGTGTGTGTGCACAGGGTATGTGTGGCGCGCACATACTGTAATCGTCTGATGGGGTGGGGTCGTAGATCAAGGCAGCAGGTGTGTATGCGTGTGTGTTTATTTGGTGTGTGTGTGTGTGTCTTTGAAGTGAATCAAGTGTATGTTTGTGTGTGTACACGTCGCCCATTCAAATGCGTATGTGTGTGTGTGTGTGTGTGTGTGTGCGTGTGAGTGGGGGCAGGTGTGTCCGTGTTGTGTGCTCACTCGGCCGGATAATGGGCACATATGGACAACGCAAGAGAGAGACACACACATATGCACATGCACACGCAGGGTACATCGTCTGCAGAAAAAAAGAACATGCACATGATCGCAACTGATAGAGATAAGCCTTTTTAGTCTGCTTTTGGATTTGTGCATACACCGTGTGTGTGAGTGAGTGGATGACACATAAATTGGATAAAAACAATATTGGGTTTACAACCAGTATTTATGGTGACAATGATAATGAGGGTTAGGCATGATGGGATGTCAGACAGGCCCTGAAAAGCATGGGATAAGTGGCAATCACACTTTCTAAAATCAGTTTGCCTCCATTATGCCGCTTTATGTTTATTGTGTTAGTCTAACTCAGAGAGTTTTTGAAGACAAAGTAAGGGGTCTTGTGCATGAGATTAGCAATGGATTAGCAACCTTTGGGCTACATAGATTGTTGAGAGAGAGAGTGCAAGAGAGAGGAATATTGGAAAATGACAGAGAGGGAAGTGATGGGAGAGAGCGTGAGAAGCAGCGAAGCGAGAGAGCTAAAGAAAAATGAAGAGATGAGGTGGGGTAGATTGATGGAGGGGGGGAGGAAGGGTGAGCGGCTGAAAATGAACTTGTCCGCTGCTGGAGAACCAATGGAGGGAGTGACAGCTGTATAGATTAGAGGGAGAGAAAAAGAGGGAGAAAATGGGGAACGTATAAAAGAAGTGGTGGGATGCTGGGTGGGATTGCTAATAGATATTGCGGAATAAAGAGGAGAAGGGGAGAGAGGTAGATTGAAAGAGGTGGAGGAAAGGTATACCTATGATAGGGAAAGGAGCTCATATTTCAAAAGAAATAATTATGCAGATCTGGTAGATGACTGGACTTTGTGTACTTTGGTTTTCAGATTGCTTGTGTGTGTGTGTGTGTGTGTGTGTTCAATTTCTATTTTGTTCATGTATTTTGAATTGGAGCTACTGCAAGATGAAGGCCCTCAGTGTGTGTGGCTGCATGGGTGCGTCCCCCATTAATTACTGTCTGATCAGGTGTCATCGACAGTTAATTGTCTGATAATAATAACATCGTCAAAGTCCATCCAAATAGGTCCCTGTTGGGACAAGCCGAGGAAAAGAAAAGGCCGATGGGCGACGAGAGTGAGAAATGAGCCAGACATGAATGAAGAAAGGGAAACTAAAAAAAGGACGAGAGAGAGAAGGGCAAACAGAGGAGATGATGTTAGACTGATTTGGGATGGGATAATCTGATTGGTCTCCTTTGTTGTCCATTATCTGGTTGAGCCAATTAAATGAGCAGAGCAACTGAGGACTTTGGAAGTGAAGTTGAATTTTCTAAAGCTTACGGGGATGCAGTTTTAGCTGCTGTGATTTGTACTGGAACTGTATTTCATTGGGAGGCAATGTTACACAGATCAATTTGTGGTGTACACTTTATGCACGTGTACGTGTGTGTGTGTGTGTGTGTGTGTGTGTGTGTGTGTGTGTGTGTGTGTGTGTGTGTGTGTGTGTGTCTGTAAAGCAATGTCATTTTAAGGCAGTGCGCTGGTGATTGCATCTCTCTCCAGTCTTTATCATTAAATAAATAACAACTCCACTGACTCATTACAGTCTGCAGTTCAGTTCACACGGAGGTTTAGCTCAGAAAGGTTCACCTCAAGTTCAGTGAACGCTGACTGTCTTAACAATACACAGACAGACATATAACACATTTTACTCTGTGCTCCATATTGTTGAATTTTAGCGTTTTGTTAAACATGTGCTAGTAGGTTTACTTCAGCATGTGTGATTTTCACTGACCATTGCTTGCATACCTTGAACTCCTTGACATTATGTACATCAAATGCATTTCATTATGCATAATGCATATTGTAGACATATTCTTCAGACTACCACATACTTTGAAGACCAGGGATTCTGGCTGATCTGCTCAGGTAAAAAAAAAAAAAAATGGGTAAAGCTACAGTTTGTGAGGTCTCAGGCACTAATTAGAATGATAAGGATTTAATTAATCACAAACTAACAGGTGCAACAAGGTTAAATAGAGATGTCAGTCAAGTGCGGTCTCGATACATTCCTGAGAAGGCGTTTTATCAGCCATAATTATTGAGATCAAGGACCTATATTCTCAGTTAGCTTTGGTGTTAATAATACAACAAATGATGGCTGAATTTTTATCTGCTTTAATTTCAGGACCTGTTATCATAGCAGCTTTCTGGGACACTTTAGTACAAAGGAACCATTGTTACAGTTGGCACCTCTTCTTTTCCTGGTATGTCTTGTCTCCATCAGTTATGGCCGTATTAGCAGTATTAGCAGGTGTGGAGCACCTTTTACAAGTAACCATAATAAACACATAAGCAACCGAACCTGTATTGTTTCAACTGCTTCTATGGAAAAGCCGAAGTCATTTAAAAACCCCAATGCTTGCAATGATTTTATTGGTAACAACCTCTTAAACTATATTGACAAATTATCAAATGAAAGAAGATAGAGAAAGAGAAAGAAGAAGAAAAAAAAATACAAAAATAAGTGAATACAAAACAACAACACAAAAACAGGTAGGCTTACTTTGAATTACATTTACCAGACTGCAAAACTGGGTGTGTATAGAGGAAAAAAACTCATTACAGAGGGAATAGTATTAAACTAACTTTTGATTTGGATATTACAATAGATAGCCAGGGACTCCAGTGTAAGTATATTGGGTATCTTACATTCCTGCAGCACTGTAACCTAACAGCCATTAATTGGCTAATGTCCGGTGGAAGCCCTTGTCTGTACTAACATTATTACATTAACTGTAATACTATGAGTGTGAATTAGTGTGAATTATTTTCATCTGTAAAGTCATATGATGGATGGATGAATTATTGGATTATGTCCTGTCACCCGTGGTTAAGCACCCCATGCCACCCATTTTCTTCCTACTGTATTTCTGTCATTTTACTCTTTCTCCTTTAGATTTTAATCTCCTCCTCCCTCCATCTCATGTCCCGTCTTCTTGATCCTCTCTTCTTTTCTTCTTCCATCCCTTCATCCTTCCTTTCCTTTCCCTCTTTCCTTCAGTCGGAATCATATTTCCAAAGGCTGCGTTTTTTCCCTGCAGAATAAAGAGCTGCTAATGGAATTATAGTCACTCACATCACCACACAGGATATTGTACAACAAAACACACACACACACACACACACACACACACACACACACACACACACACACGGACACACACGGACACACACACACTCACACGTGCACGCACGCACTTGCACGCACACACACACACACATAAACACACACACACACATGACATGACTGTGCATATGCGTGTGACAGGACGGACTAACAGAGCGACGCACGCTCAGACAGCCAGATTAGTGAGCTCAGTATTATTAAAGTTTTACTCTCCTCTAATCCTCACACTCTCACTCATGCAGTGCGCTTACACACACACACGCACAAATTCTTATAGCCTCACACACACACACACACACACAAACACACTCCGTGGGGTACGCCCTGTGAGAGGGGCATGGAGTGTGAGATAAACTGATCACGACAGCAGTACAATATACTGAAAGTGTTTGTGTGAGTGTGTTTAAGTGTGTGTGTGTGTGTGTTTGTGGGAGATAACGAGTAATAGAGAGAGATGATGATGCGCAACAGCAGTTAGGAAGCAGCTATTAACTTACACTGGACTTTATGGTGAAAAGTAAGAGATAACTTCTATACCTTACCTTACCTATTGAGTTCTAGGTTCTCTGCTTTCAAAAATCCCAGTAACCCTCTGAAATCAATCCCAGAGTTCAGTGAAAATGGGGAAAATATAGTTCCATCCAAGTAATGAGATGCTCCAACTTGAAACCGCAGTGGTGTTTCCCATAAGGCACAGCTGCATCTCATACCAAGTGACTTCACCACTAATGAATGTAAAGAACTGCTCCTAGGGCATGCTGTATTCAAAGCGCACTGCTCCTAAATATTTGCAGACATGTCTTGTGGGGTTGGTTAGCCAGTTCCTTTGTTTTAAAGTGGCCTTCGGGGCGTTCAAGTTTTATTTTAGCTACAATAAAGATAATAAAGTTGATCTATATAGCACTTATTAAGATGAACAAATTACTGGAAATAAACCCAGAAAACTGCAATATCAATATAAGAAAAGTCATAGCCTACCATAAAATTCTGAATTGCGAGTATTTTAACCAATCTTATAAATCAGGTAATACACTATTAATACAATTATTGAAAGGCCATTTATTGAAGTTGACCTGCCTGTGGAAAAGGTGCCCTGGCAGAAAGAGCATCCTTCCCTTTTTCTCTTGCAACAGGCCAATGAGCCAATGTTGTGCTAAACAAATCATTACAATTGTGGCCTCATGAATCAAATCATGTCGTTTTGAGTCATAAATATCCTTTCAATCACATGATAGCAGCTTCAATCACTGTTTGGCAAGTGGAAAAGGGTTGTAGTGCATGCCTATAGGTCTTTTGCCTCTTATATAGCCTATTTAAACTGGTAGGCTAAAGCACAGAATTGGTTATTATCTGGGGCACAGTCCATGTAAAATAATACAACAATTATTAGATACTGTCTTTAATTGTATATGTAACTTATCTGTAATTCATGTTAATTACAATTGTTTAAAAATGTGAACAAGGATATACGACATCCCAAAGATAATCACAGGGAATAATAGGCTTTCCTTCTAGCCTATCATTGCTTGTGTAGGCAAAATGTCGGATTACTAAAAAGACATACTTTTGCTATTACCACTGATATAGAGTTTTGTGTAGGCTATGTGCACGTTATGAAGTAGCCTATTGATTAATTTAAACGCAGATGGAGCCTGCATAAACTGGATGGTACAGCTTTAATAACAAGCTGTCAGGCTGCACGCGCTCACTCAAGTGTCTGCAATCAGTTTTTAGCGCTCTATAATTTTTTGGGTCGACAAGTTTAGTGCTTGGACTGGGTGCTGGTTTTGTCAGCTAACCTTCGCCATAAGAGGACGAGTCCCTCTGGTAACCATGCATTTATTTTGTTTACAGGTTATGTATTGCTAAACTTACTGACTAGCAAGTTGTTTTGTTTGTTGTATCCCATTTTGCTTGAGGTCTCGAGCTCTTTTTGTTCCCAGGGCTAAGCTAGCTGCTGGTGACTCAATGCTACCTAGCTTCTCATTTTCGGTTTATTGCCAAACATGTTTAATGGTCACGTATATAATAATATTATATGTTAATATATAGCTACTCATGTAATGTACTTAATTGCAACTTTGAGTTTTTTTTTCACTTAACATGAGTTATTTTCTCAATACCTTAATTTGGCTATCGTTAGGCCTACTTATCTATATTTCCGGAGACACATTTTCCATTCAAACACATAAAGAATGTTGTGATATGTTTTATTATTTTTTACGACATAGGCCTATATATTTATTTTTACATATTAAAAATGTACAATCGTGTATGAAGAAATTCAAATTCTCTTCACAGCCACATTTACAAAGAAGAAAATGCTGCACATGCATTAGTGACAATAACTCGACATTTTTATTTTATTTATTTTTTACTGTACTCGAAGGTACTTTTTTGTTATAGTAAGCAAAGATTTACATAGTGAAAATTAAGAAAGATTCCATCCTGTATCAGCTTTGGTTCCTTTGGTCCTCCTTTAGTGCATGCTTGTCATATTTTCATTGCATCGTTAGCCTTATTAGTAACACCTGTGTGTTAACTGCTATAACTGCCTGTTCGTTATTACATCTAGCTGATAATATGTCTACTTTTACTTGAAAGACATTCTTTTATAACTTGTATTGTATTAGAGTATTTTTTTAAATTGTAGTGTACTTTCAAAGGATTTGAATACCGCTTTCACCGCTGCACAGAAAAATGCAGTGTGTGTGGGTGTGGTTGCTTCAGAGTTGTTGTAAGGTAGGTGCATTGATGGAGCGCCGGGGATAAGAAACAAAAAGTACAGCAAGCTGTAATTATTCGTGTAACTAAAATATGTTACTGTCCAGTACTGTGTGAACTAATGAGATTTTTTTTAAATGAGTAATAATAATTATTGCAGAGAAATGTATCACATTTTCCAAGCATTTTGCCAAACAGTTAGGCTTATTACCAGATAATTACCAGCAGCACCTTTGGGATAATTCCTTTGACCAACCAGATTGTGTGGCTGAAGCAATAGCACATTCAACAAAACAATAAATCAAATATACCCAACTAATAACAGTAATAGAACGGATAAGACATATCAGAAATTAAACAGTGTAATTTCAGGCAATTATAGGCAAGCCTCAGGCAAGGAGTTCCAAGCATGTTCCTTTGACTGTGAATGCATAACATGTGAAGGCGGATACTTCCGGAGTTGTATGATGTAGTAACAACTCTTCCGGATCTAATGTAATCTTCCCTCAGGCCATCATCCAGCTGTTAGTTAACATGTGTATGCGTAAACCTCTGGAGTGAGTGGAATGGGATTTAAGTGGATATTGTACCCGCTCTGTATTCGTACTGCATGCAGGATAAATTTATCAATCTCATTCTCCTCTCTCTAACCTCTGGACATCTCTTTTCTCACTTCGTCTTTCTTTCCTTTTCTGTTTACTTATCTCTCTAACAGAACGGGTTGGATTAAAGGTTCAGTAAGCGGAATTGTGTGTGTGTTGTCACCAAATGAATGGACTTCATAACCTACACAATATGCTTTAGAACCAAACAGTACACAGTTAGCTCTGTTGTAATTGTGTGACAGATGGGAGTGTGTTAGTCACCGGTCTATTCTGAAAAATATACAGACATATCACTTACTGATAAGTCACAATTCAAACACCCTTAAAGCTTCCAAAGTACACCATGAAACTGTATACCATTAAATCACATAGGATGAGATTTACTTACAAGTTTTCAACTTTCTCATCTTTCTTTTCTCCAATCCAGGATCCGACTACTCTCCTCCACCCCCCCTTCCTCGGCCTCCTCCCCCTGGCCTGACCAACGAGCACAGTGGCGGTGGTAGCCATGGCGACCATGGGGGAGGAGGGGACGGGGTCAACCACGGGTCGGGCGTGTTGGGCCTGGCCCCAGAGCACAACCCCACACCTGGGGCGGCCCTGACCTGGCAGGCGGCCATCGACGCTGCGCGACAGGCCAAGATTATGGGTAACGCTGCATCAGGCGGAGGGGCAGGAGGGCCCATCTCCACGGCCAGCTCCACGCAAAGGAAGAGACAACACTACGCATCAAAGCCCAAGAAACCCACAACCACGACAGCCACAAGGCCGCCACGGGCCCTACTCTGTCTCACGCTCAAGAATCCCATCCGCAGGGCTTGCATCAGCATCGTAGAGTGGAAGTATCCTTTGACTCACCATTACTGTAGGTTTGTTTTTATACTATTTCCATGGAATAATGTGCAACATGCTTCATCTCTCTTTTGAAGTTGACATTTTTAAAGGTTGACACTTGGTAATCTTCATTAATTCACTTTTGTTAGACACCCAGAAAGAAACCTCCCCAGGATGTGTCCTCTTTAAGCTGGAGGCAGAGATTCTGGAGAATGCTTGTTGTCAAAATCACTTTTTGTCAGAATCAGTTAATATATCCTCAAGATCCGCTACCTATGCTCCAAGTTTGCACTGAGTTTTCTGATTTACTTGTGTAGTTGTTGGCTACCCTCAATTAGAACTAAATGGATGGCTGGATGGATGGATGAATGCTGGTAGAGACAACGTCAAAAAGGACAAGTAAAGAGGGAAGCAGGACATAAACAGGTTATGCATCTAATTTCCTTTTTAGTTTATTATTCCTCTTTCCTCTCTTATATCCCTCCCTTTTCTTTCTTAATCAATCTCATTCCTTCTATGTCTCACTCACTCTGTGGTTCTCTGCTTTCCAATCACTTGTCTTAATCCTTTCCCCTTATATCTGTCTCTCATCTCTTTTTCTTCTCTCCCCCTTTCATGATCTACATTATTTTCTCATAGAAGGATAGAACATTGTGGTATATTCATCCCTCCTTCACACCTGTCTCCAGCATGTGTCTTTGCCTAGCTCTTTCAAACTGCATTAATCCTCTCTCCCACAGGTCCATCATTTGCTCTTTTCCTTCTCTTCTCCCTTCACCCTCCACCTCCATTTGTCCCTTCACCATTTAGTATGGAACCCTCGCTCCCTCTGCCCATCCAAATCCCTTTATTCCCGCTGTTCCTTTACCCGTCCTTCCTTTTTACCCTTCCTCTCCTCTGCAGTTTTCTTTTTCTTTTTTTAAAGCTGCAGAACATAATGACTTGGTTTTCCCTCAGGGTGAGATAGAGAGAGAACAGTAGAGGGAAATATTCAGCAGCCAAAGTGATCGATAATAGGAGAGGGTCCACATGTGCATGAACTCGGCAAAAGCACAGTCACACATCGTCCTGAGAGGAAGAAAATGAGAGGAAAAGAAGGGGTTGCGGAAATGAGAAGGGCAGGGATGTGGGCTGGACATGGATGTCGACAGGAGAGATGATGGAGCTTAGTAGCTGAGGAGGGAGGGAAGATGGAAAAGGTAAACAAGAAAAATTATAGAGCAGGGGAGGGCCAATAATGAGTGAGGGGAGGAGCGGAGAGAGGATAGGGGGATCAAGAGGGAGGAGAGGAAAGAAGCGCTAAGCAAAGCAAATTGTTGAGAAAAGAGAAGATTAGTTAAAAGTTGTGTGTGTATGTGTGTGTGTTCAAGCGTGCGTTTGAAGAGGGTTGCATTTGGGAATCATCATAGAGGAATAGATCAGAGTTGATAACATTTTAAGCTATAATGAGCAAAAGTACTACTGTATGGAAACATTCTTTTGGTTGTGATTGTAGGCTACACATGCATAACATAAGCTCCATGACTGGTTTGCAACCCCACATGACAACAAATACGCAAAATAGGTTTCATCAAATTTTAACTTCTAATTGGGCTTTTGAGGATTTTCATCGTTTTCAGTTACAAACAAATAACAATATTTTTATATTGGTTTTCCACTCTTTGTTCCTGCAGCCAACATATTCCAACAGCAATATGAATCTATTTTTTAAACATATATTTTGTGATACATGATGGCATAGTTCTTTGGGACACATTTTTTATGAACTATATTTATCAAAGAACTACAACATAACTGTTTTATTCTGTTTGGTCCTCGTTTGTTTTGATGGTTTTGCTTCATTTAATTGAGTTCACCATGGCTTGCATTTATTCATGCATGTCATTCAAACAATAGACAAGTTTTTCTCTAACAATATTTCAGATTTACCTTAGGCCATCCTTTTAAAGTGAGTGCAATCTCCATCTGTGTAGTAAAGCAGTAGCCACAGGCAAATTATCCTTCTGATCACCTTGTGTATTCATAGCAAATAGTATAAGTCATAATCATAGTCAATAGTAGGCCATCCTTTCTAGCTGTTGTTTAAAAAAGGAAATCAATGGACAAAAGCATGCGTAAACCCTCAGGGTCACTGGGACAATCTAATCCTGTGACTGATGAGTGTTCAGATCATTACCCACAATTCCCAGCATTATTAATTTAAACTGCACTAAAGGGAGGGAAGGACAAGAGAAAGAGAGTGACAGAGAGAAAGGTGAGCGAATGAGATGAGTGAAGATAAAAATTACGGACATTAAAGAAGGCTCTTAAGGTAAATAAAAAGACCTGAAAGAAAGTAAACTCAGGATGGAGTCTGAGTCATAAAAAAATGGAAGACTCACAACAACCAAGATATAGTACAATTGTGTCCTTTGCAATTAACAGAATTCCCCTTCACACTGTCAATCTTCCAGCCTGCCTCTACTTTAGGATGTCCTTCATAACTGCAGTGTTTTAACACAAGTCTTTGAGTGACTTTGCACTCTGTACTGAATGCATTTGTTTTATATATGTGTATAACTCTGCATTCATGTGTTATTCTATACAATTTGCATGTCTATCTGTCAGTGCTTGTGTGTTTGTGTATGTGTGTGTCCTGCATTCTGTGGGTACCACCGTCTCTAGAGATAGCAGATCCGAAATCTTCCTCTCTCCCCATCTGTTACCATGACAACAGCTACTGCTCTCAACAGGTCGATGGGGCCTGTCTGAGCTCACACATACACATGCACGCGAACACAAACTTAGATTAGAAGATAGAACACACTCATAAACACGGTTGGAAAAGCAGACACATACTTACACACAGATGATACTACACACAGATAATAAACGGCCTAAACACACACACACGCAGAGACACAGCACTCTCGCATGCTGTGTAATTATAGCATTTAAGCATTACCTGCACACTGCAAGGTCAGCTTCAGAGACAAGGAGAGAGCGGGGGCAGGTGTACATCAAACTATTATGTTCACTATATGAAGTCACACTAAGTGGTAGTTTTGAAAAAGTTAGTTATTGAGTTCATTCACACACACACACACACACACACACACACACACACACATAGTCTATTTACTTGCTAACTTATAGCTTATATACTGTATCAGGTATATGAGGGGTTACATTTTTGTATGCATTTAAACTCAATCAGGAAAAGAGAGATATTCTTAGCCGAACACAGAAAAATATTGAGCTCACTCTCCTAGATAGTATCAGTATGGTTTCTTGTTTGGGTTGGTCAAGATAAGAGAGTATCTGGGTTATTGTGATTTCCATGTCCTGTTTGTGTGAGGCTACTGCTGTATGCATAGTATTTCAGAAAACATCCCGTTGTGTACGTGGATGTAATCCCACTGTGACAATTTATTGCAAGCTTAAACTGTTAGCTTGTTAAAATGCTGGATGTATAAGTTAAACTCCAAAGGCCTCAGATAGTAGCACCCTAGTGAATACAACATCATGTTAGCTTTGAAACCTGAGCTAACCGAATTAATTGTATTTATTGCTATTTTTTGGAGCTGACAGAGCCAATGCCCCCAATTAGCTTTGGAGAAAAATAACTAACACTAATATTCCTTTGCTCCTACAGTATGTTTTTAAAGATGGATATTATATTGTTATGCTAAATAATTGACAATATAAATAGACGTGGTACTTGGCTTGATTCTTCATTCAGAACCCCAGAATTTCCTTCAAGTGTTGTTTTGCTCTCAACACCACAGCAGACAGTAGATTTATTATCATGTTGATTAAAGAAGACCTTGAGTTTTTTTTTTTATATTTATAGGTCAGGAACCCAGAGTGAGTAGCATGCAATTTTTTCTGTGTCCCCACATGTGTGAAGTTTGTTTTAATGAACCATGATAAAAGGTTGAGTGATTAAGATGGATGCACTTTGGTCCCATGCTGAATGATCTTGCGGCCAAAGAAGTTCAAGGGTCAATCCTTAATCCAAACATAAACTATGTAGTAGCTTGACCATACGATTCTTTAGTTCTCCCCCGTGTGCTTTCTCTGTCTGCAGGGCTATTCCTCAAACAGTAGTTGGGGCTCTAAACTGGATAGCGGTTCTGTTTTTAGAGGGGCCACACATCAAGATTTTCACTTTTTTGTTGAGTCCACTTCTTATGTAAACTGAAACTTGGTTATTTATGTGTTTTGCCATTAGTTACCATACTGGGTAATTTCAAATATGAATATATTATTCAAGTGATTTATGGTAGAATGATTAAAGTTACAACAACAAATGTATATTAGTGCATTTTGCAATAGGGATAAAAGTGAACATTGCCATTGAATGTATACATCTTTCCTTGCAGAAACCAATAGTCTCGACTCTATTATTTTTACCCCAATGTGAAACTCTACCTGCAGGTAGTTCTAAATATCTTTAGATACGTATATCACTACTTTGCCCAGGGTTTGTCCTTTCAAGTTGAGGTTCTGACAGCAAAACTCAGCAGTACATTGCTGTTTATGTTATACTACAAGGTCTGGAGTCTAGACTAATTAGACATGCTGCCAAGAGGGAAGAAAGAGAGGAAGGGGTGAAAGGAAGGAAGGAAAAAAAGAATGGAAGAGAGCAGAGGGAGTGCAAAAAGAGGTGGAGGGAGGTGACAGCAGTGGCAGTTAGTAATTGTGTTGATGAAAACCAGACCTCCTTTATCTCTCCTTCACATTCTCTCTCCCTCCACTCTCAATTCTCTCTTACTTTGTATCTCTCCTTCTCTCTGAGGCCAAAAATAATGAGGTCACTCCCCTCTCAAGGACCGTTCCATATAAAAACCCTCTGTGTCTCTCCCCTCTCATTCCATCTCACTTGCACTCTTTCTCTGTCTACATCCCGTCTTCCACGCGACAGGCCTGCTCCTTGGCGCATCCATATTAGGGCATGCACTGTCTCCCTAACCGCCCCTTGCAAACACAAAGGGGCTCCTAGGTGAACCCAATATGTCTTATTGTTAACGAAAAGGCAAACTCAACAGCTTTGATCTCTCTCATTGTATACAATGCATGTACACTCTATGTGTGTGTATATATATATACTTTTGCTTATGTAAGGATATTTTAGCTTGTTTAAAAATACCTCTTTGTTGAAATAACATGCCTGATATGAAGACTTTGTATTCAGGAAAGGTCAGAAGTCAGTCTGTATTATCTTGTACTGTGTGTTCTAGAGGTTTGCATTAATAATTGAAAACATACCTTAACCTACCATTCAACACAGGAACAGTGGAAATAAAATGGGACACAATTTGTCTGAATATAATTTAGACCCATTCTCAATCAACTGTCAATTTAAGGAAACCAAGGTGACCTAGAATGACCTCTCCTGTGTAAATGTATTTACACTTCTGTTTTTTGTACTGTGTACTGTTGTGTATATTCCTTAACCCTCCTCTAAGACCATTTGAGATCATCATCCTGATGACCATTTTCGCCAACTGTGTGGCCTTAGCTGTCTACATCCCCTTCCCTGAGGATGACTCCAACGCCACCAACTCCAACCTGGTGAGTCATCTACAATTCTTTTAATATGCTTGCTTGCTGTTTAGTCCAATAGTTGCTGGTTTAAGTAAATGCTTGGCTATTTAGAAATTATTTTCCAATTCCAAGAAGACAGAGTTTTTGCTGCTTTGGTCCCACACCTGAGTTTACTTTAGGGATATATCACCTTTACTGGGTGTGTAGCAGATTGTGTATTTTTTTTTTGTTTAGCATTACTGAGCAATAAGTCATTTGCACAGTTCCAGCTGATTCCATGAAGTGTGTGATTTGGACAATGGAGAGTGTGAGTTATATTGACTGAGGACTCATGAGTTGTATCAAATAAAGCCTTGTGAGTTGATTTTATCAGGCAAAGTATGCTTTTACAGAAACTTTGGAAAATGTCGGCTTAAGAGTTATGAGCGCTTTGGTGAACTGGCTCAAGTTGTTTTGATTCAAGACTTACAAGAGTTTTTGGTTGCTTGTGGTTGCCAATATGTCATATTGTCTAATTTACTAAATGTAGTAAAGTAAGAGAAAAAAATTTCCTACAAAGCAAAGACATCTGTTGCTTTTTTTTTTTTTTTTTTTTTTTCTTTCCAAACCTCTTATCTAATTTTCTTAAAGAGGACCTATTATACTACTTTTCTGGTCTTAATTTCTTCTTTTACACTGCTATAGAGCAACCTGACACGAATCACATCACAAAAAACTATGTAGATTTTCGGGAAGCTCTTTCTCTTATTTTGGCGATCCAGCACGTCCTGTCAACACTTGAGTGTGTGTGCTTCGGCAATCTCCGCTCCCTCCGCCTGTGCATCGGCCATCTCCGCTACCCTCCCCCCCCCTCCTGCAAACCCCACTCCGTTGTGATTGGTTACCTTCCTTCCGGAACACTTTCAGTGGCGGGAAGCGCGAGCATGGACCTATAAGGGCGCGAGGCAGACGCGAGGCAGACGCGAACAGGGAAGTGACAGCATTACCATACATGGAAACATCCGCGTGGTGACTTCACAAAGTTACATGCGACGTCACAAAGTTACAAAGGGTAGACCGCTTTGAAGACGTGACTTCTCGACTGGCTAGAATAGTGTTTAGTGCTCGGCACAGACACCCCAGACGGTCAGCAGGGAATACGTCGAAATGCATGTAAGTCATTATTTGATAATTTAGTATGGTTAAGCATGACTATGAATCATCATAACAACGTTTATAGGTCATAAAAGTCAAAAAGCATCATAGGTCCTCTTTAACCTGGCTTGTCACCAGTGTGTGACTGTGTGAAAAGCAGTGAGGTGCTAAGTGTTTTTATGAATTAGTATCCAAATATCCAGCCTTGAGGGTCACGGGATGGCTGGAGCCAATCCCAGTTGCCATTGTGTGAGACATTGGGTACAGCATGGACAGTTTGCAAATACATCGGATGGCTGCACATCAATATGACTATACACACTGTATCTTTCTGTACAATTTGTGTGTGTGTGTGTGTGTGTGGGGGGGGGGAGGGGGGGGGAGGGTGTTTGTGTGTCAGTTTTCTGATGTATGCCAGTGTATTAGTGTGAGAAGGACACTAATCCCTTTAAAGCCATATAACATCTGTCACTCTGTCATTCTTTCTTTCTAAGAATGACTTTACCACATATACTAATTCTCAAGAGTGCATGCTTTACTTTGGTTTTCAGATACCTTGTTGTTTTTGTGTGTGTGTGTGTGTGTGTTTTGTTTTCATTTGTTTACTGTGTATCTTCACTCTGATTCCACCTTTTATAATGCAGTGTCAGAGAAAGGGTAAATAGGAATGAGGGAGGACAGCTGTTTTCATCTACTTAAGCTGTGTCCATCACCTACTCTCTCTACCCCTCTGTATCTCTGTCTGAATTCTGTAGCGGAGTCAACGTAAGGCTTTACACAGCAAGTATCAGTGCTCATTACAGTCACTGATTAAACAATCTAGCTACTATTAGCTACTTTAAGCTCTTCATATTGTTTTTATATATTTGTAAAGATTCCACTTGTATTACCCAGGCTTCAAGAATACTGAAATTACAAGGAATTTGAATGCTACTCTTTTTACCGTTTTGGAACGGTACACAGCATTGGCATGGAGACTCACTCTTGCATGAAAAGTTTGTCTTCCTAAATTAAACCATTTTCAGTTCTACTTTTTTTGCATAAATATTTGGGATCCTACTGGTGATACAGCACACTAATGCGCATACAAACACACACACACACACACACACACACACACACACACACACACACACACACACACACACACACACACACACAACCTACTGGTTTTGGTCAGACACAGGGGTTATTAAATGTGTTATCGCAACAACAAGTTGTACTCCTATATAATTAATTACAATCCCGCCCAAACATTTAAAAGACTTACCCTGAAAAGGTTCTAGCTCTGAATTTTTATACAAACTAGTGCAGTGCTTGGATTTTAGATGTGTGTCGTCTATTAGCACTGTTACAGTAGTGGAGCACTTTCATCTGTTTTGGCTGCTCTGAGCACCGGTACTGTAACATGACTGTGGCTAAGTATCCTTATGATGCTCTTAATATTTAACTCTGACTCTTAATGTCATGATGTGTGACTTTTCAGAATCAATACGTCTTTTTTATGTAATATACTGTATCTGTTATATTGCTGCCAGTACAAGCTTTCTATTTCTGTCTACATCCCATAATGTGCAGCTCTGTCTCCTTGACGACATGTCCAATAATAGCAGTGAGAGAGGTTGTCATGGATATGGTAACCGTAGTGACGCTCCTCATCTGTCCATGGTTACAGAAGAATGAATGGGAACTAAATGTGTGAGAATGCTTTCTCTCAGGGAGGAATTATATGCTGCACTTTGGTTCAGTGCAGAAACAAAATAATTTGTTGAACATTTTGGGGAAAAAGATGAGTTTTGCTTAGGCTTCTCTTCTCTTCTCTCCCTTTCTTTTTTTCTTTTCTATTGTTGTATTTTTTTCTCCATCCCTCCTTTGCCCCCCTTTTTGCCCTAAATCAATATTACCCTCTTGCTCTCAATTAATTTGTCCATCTAATCAGATCTACATGGATTCTTTCAGAATAATAGAATAATGCTGTCATAACCAAGCAATTAGCAAATCAATACACCTGATTAGACACTGATTGATGGAGAGACAAGAACTTGCACACACATGTACACACAAACACACTTTAACACCAAATCCTGTCAGCAATAATGAGGCTTAATAGGATTCACAGTGACTGAGGTTTGAGATTGAGTTGGTGTGATACTGCATGTGTGCACGGTTTATTTTATGTCTATATTGTGTGCATACATTTGCAGAGTGTCGGCCATGTTTGCGCGACTTTCGTGAATGTGTATTTACCTGAGTTCATGGACGTAAATGTGAGCTTATTTGTGTGTGATGAGATGTGTGTGTGTGTGTGTGTGTGTGAGGGTGACAGGGTTTTTAAGCTTCATAAAAGCCCCTGGCTTCACACAGGTGATTTCCATTTGACAGATTGTATGACCAGGGCCTCTGCTAAGCTTTTGTAGGCCCTAAGGATAATTGGTCATAAATGGTGCATTACCCAAATACTGCTCAGAACATGGTCTGGTGTCTGTTCTTGAATATTCACGTCCCACAGATTCTCTCTTCCTTTTTTTGGGCTGTAGGGAATCATGGTAGCTGTTCCTTTGGGTACTACTCCGCTGGTTACAAGGAGTGTCTATTTATAGATGGGAGAGGAACGATCAGCATCTATCTGTCGGTTCACTTATCTAAACAATGTTGGTCTATGTTGACTTGTGGTGATGGTAGTGTGTGACTGTGCGTCTGTACTTAGGAATACTCACAGTTGAATAGTGCATACGGATAATAAAAAGAGGGATTTTGATGGATTCATCAGTATATGATATATTACCATTAGGGCGACTGAGTGTAACAGTTTGTGTGTGTGTGTGTGTGTGTGTGTGTGTGTCTGTGTGTGTCTGTGTGTGTTATATAAACAGACAGAGACTAATATGACTACTACTGTGTCTTATCTGGTCTAAAACACATAAGCAGGCCCCTCTATTGGAAGGGAAAATTCAAATCTCTTGAACATTTTCTGGAGTTCTAAGTTCCGACCATGCTGTAGCCTGGGGAGACATTATTTAGAAATCATAACTGCTTTTCCCCTTTTCAGCTCCCAGAGGAAACGAGGAATACACCATTTACAATTTTAGTTTGAGATATGGGTGCTTTCCAACTTTTAGGCTACTACTTCAGTCCTGTTTGGTTTCCGCTCCATTGTTTCCTTATTTTTGACCACTCTCTTACATTTTCTCACTACTACAGGGCTAACATGTAACTGAAAATTAACCTTGGACATACATTTTTTTTTTATCTAGGTAGTTTCTCTGCTTTCCCATCGCAAATCACACATTATCGGAACCCACAATGTCCATGAAGGAGTAGGGCTTAATTACAGCGGAAATAATACATTTCAGAAGAATACATATATTTCAATGCATTGATTAATGGATATTTTTACCCAGCCCTAGTGTTTTGAATTGAAAATTCATATATAGCTAATAACCTCATTATTCGTCTTAGTCTGCCCCTCCCTTCCTTTGAGCCTTTCTCTTCTCTCCTTCACTCTTCTTCTCCACCTAATAAAAGTGAAAGATAAAGACTCTAAATGATGGCAGCTGTGGCACCACATTCATTACAACACCATTTCCTATATCCTCTCTCCTCCCTTGCTTTTAAATAGTCCCATTTTGGTGATAAAGATCCACCTGACCTCTCCCTCTTTCTTTTCGCTGTTGCTTCCTCTTTATTCAAGTGTGTTTTTCTTACTTTAAAAATAAAGAATACCAATGTACTTTTTCTGTGTCTGCCATCGCCTTAACTGTATATGTGTCTGCCAGTCCAGACTAAATACAGCATGTCAAGTTTTTCTTTTGTGAGAACACTGTTCCAGGCATCAATCCCATGATTCCTGAGCAGATCCCTGTAAATTGTCCAATTGGCCCTGTTTACTCCAAACCTGAATACCAAACCTCTTTGATTTGAGCTATATTTGTACATATTTGCGTGTATTTGTGTGTGGGCGGAAAAATATAGGATCTGTGGATTCGTGTTAGTTTGCATTGATGTTTAACTCAATAGTAATTCTGCAAACAAATACGGATGAGCCTCATGAATCTAAAATAAAATTTCCCTAATACAGAAGCTTAGGCAAGAATGATTAACATTACATAACTGTCTGAAAGAGGTAGTAATGATGTGGTGAATGTTTTGATCATTTGTGTGTAGCCCCGGATGTGCCAGTAGTAAAGATGAGTGAGACAGATGCAGTGATAGAGAAAAAAAAGAAGAGAAATAGATAGTGCAGGATATTTTTACTGAGCTAAAAGTGTCTACCTCTGCCTTACATCGACCCACATTACTGCTCCCACAGAGTAGATAGAGAGAGAGAGAGAGAGAGAGAGAGTAATGCATCTGTCCATCACTGAAACTCACAGTTCCCACTGCTACTTTACCAAAGGGACTGATGTCATTCTTAATTTCCCCTTTCAGCTATAAACATTATTGTCATATTTTACTGTTATGGCAAAAACAGTTAACTTGAACTTGTTGCCAAGACAAGTTTTCTGCCCAATCAAGAGCCTCTGGGCAGTGGTAACACAACAAAACCTCAGGAGAAAATAGAGTGAACAGAGCCAAGTCTTACACTTGTTTAGTGTTAACTGCGTATATGGCAGTACACAGAACACATAGAAATAGAGGTGAGGTTAACCATAAAGTCCATGAATCAGCATAACATTAAATAATGTACAGAATAGGTGATCACTGCAGTGATGTTTGTTGTATTTTCAGATTGCTGAGGTTATTGCTATGTTTTAAATTAGATTTTAAGCTTAAATTGAATAAACTCCCACAAGGGAATTTGCATTTGACCTATCTAAAGTATTTTGGAGCAGCCGTCCCCCTTTGTCGAGGAAAATAGCAGTAGTACTTTCCTCCATGAAGTCTGAAAAGATATTTGGCTTATCCCCTTTCCTCATTATTCTCTTTTAATGCATTTCAGTAGGCCTGTAGGCCTCATGTCTTCTTATCTCCTTTGGTGGTTAAACATATGTGATCTTGTGAGACAATCACAAACTTAATTTGTTGAATATTTCTTAATACTGTCCGATATCATAATTATTACACATTTCTTTGTTGGTGGTGATGTTATGTGTAAGGTGAGGAAGGCTTAAGCTTCTTCTTAAGCTAATTTAAAAGAGCAAGAAATATACACAAATGCATATAGGTTTTATCTTTACAGCTTTGAACTGTTTGAATGCAACACATCAGAACTCAACTTTTGAATTGTTAATTCTAATATTAATGTGTGCTATCACATAGCTATGGTCTTAAAATATATATTTTTTTAATATATTTTATTTTATTAATACCGATATTGGATCGGATCGGCCCCATCCCTACACATGAAGCTTACTGTCTTTTAGTTGTTATACCAAGATACAGATATTTGTTTTTTCATGTGGAGGCACTTTATACAGAATAGTACTCATACTAAACGGCTTTTCTCTCCTCCCTTTCTTCTCCTCTCATGGTCACAACATGTTTAGTAACTGCATGGCAACAAAGGTAACACTCTGTGTGTGCATGTGTCCTCATCGTTCCAGGCTAATATTTGACCAGGCATTAAAGCCTGGTGTGACATCACCAGAAGAAAAACGCAAACTGCACACCAGCTCCTTTCAACTAAAACGCCCACATCAGTCAGTACCCACTGCGCTTAGTGCTACACCTGTCATTTAATTTGTTCAGTAGTAGACACTAAAACCTGCTCTGGTGCAACAACTGACATTCAGAGCAACATGAAGAAGCAGCTTTATCAATAATAGAATGATGTACTGTAATAAAGTGTTGACGCTGTAATGTTTGAACTAATGGTCCTTCTGAATGCTTTCTGGATGCCTTGCGGTCAAAGGAAAAAAAAAAATCTCAATACCTAAAATTCCATGCAGTGCAGCAACCACTGCTCACTTGGCCACTGAATTAATAGGTGATGCTGATGCTGTGTTACCATATGTATTGGCTCTTTTTTAGCCATCTTGTCTGGGATCTGGAACCCACTCTCTGTTCCTCCTTCTCTCTTTATCCCTCTGTGTCTCCGACATATATACACACAAGGTGATGGTATACATAGATATACATCCTGGATTGAAACCAGCTGTTAATTAGGTGTGTCACTATGATGCATAAGTGCATGTAGTGTGTGTGTGTGTGTGTCCAGTCTAGTAAACAAATTATTATTATAGTCATTAACTGACGAACACATCATGAGGTAACAATTGCATAACGCTCTACCTCGCTAAAGACATGGTGTCTCTTAACACTGACACAGTGAAAGTTGGGCTGAGGCTTGACTTTATTGATTATTTTTTAAATCAAATAGCAATATCTGTCAGATCTGTAAGAAATTGCAGAATATTGTGTCTATTTAACCATACGCTCTCACACACACAATGTGTTTTTTGTGTCATAGATATCTGGATCATGGAACAGAACTATTATCTCTCATTCCCTTCTATTATTTCTTTCCAATGTTTTTCCCTCTAATTACCTTTTGCTTTCCTGATTTGTAGGACAGCTATCAGGTGTGTGTGTGTGTGTGTGTGTGTGTGTGTGTGTGTGTGTGTGTGTGTGTGTGTGTGACACAGCGACTCCCTATGTTGCACCCCCGCTCCTGGGAGGTGACCCAGTTTCCCATGATCCAATGCGGCTTCTTCTCGGGCATTGTTGCCGTAGCGATATTGGGAGGCCCTTTAAAGATGACTGTGACTGTACCATGAATAATGAATAAAGAGAGTGACGGCGTATTTGACAGAGCGGGTGAGAGAGAAGAAGGGAGGGGGGTGTAGAGGAAAAGTTAGAGGACTGGGAGAGATGGAGGGAAAGAGGGGAGAAGATGAAAGAGAAAACGGTCTGTGCTGCTGTAACAGTTACTGTAAATAACAGATTGGTTTAAAGATATAATTCACCCTTGAATTTAGTGGAACTTTAGTGGGAAAAGTATTCCTATTTATTAGTGGTATAACCTCATGCTGCAACATTGGATAGAGCTTTTTTTTTACTAGCAATTCCACCCATCTTACAGTCCTACCATATCATACTCTTTTTATTTAAGGTATAGCCCATTGGCTTCCTTATATCACACAAATAAAGATGTTGTATTGTTGATGTTAAATATACACTCACCGGCCACTTTATTAGGTACACCAGTTCAATTTCTTGTTAACACCTATAACTTATTAGCCAATCTCAGTGCAGCAACTCAATGCATTTAGGCATGTAGACCAGGACAGGACAACTTGTTGAAGTTCAAACCGAGCAACAGACTGGGGAATAAAGGGGGTTTAAGTGACTTTGAACGTGGAATGGTTGATGGTGCTAGACGGGCTGGTCTGAGTATTCTACTGGGATTTTCATTCTCAACCATCTCTAGGGTTTACAGAGAATGTTCCGAAAAAGAAAAAATATCCAGTGAGCAGCAGTTGTGTGGACGAAAATGCCTCGTTGGTGTTAAAGGTCAGAGGAGAATGGGCAGACTGTTTCAAGATGATAGAAAGGCAACTCAAATAACCACTTGTTACGACCAAGGTATGCAGAATACCGTCTCTGAACCCACAACATGTCAAACCTTGAAGCAGATGGGCTACAGCAGCAGAAGACCCCACCGTATGCTAAGAACAGGAAACTGTGGCTACAATTCGCACAGGCTCAGCAAAATCGGACATTAGAAGATTGTAAAAATCTTGCCTAGTCTGATGAGTCTCGATTTCAGTTGCTTAAACCCCCTTTCTTCCCCATTCTGATGCTCGGTTTGAACTTCAGCACGTTGTCTTGACCACGTCTACATGCCTAAATTCATTGAGTTGCTGCCATGTGATTGGCTGATTAGCTATTTGTTTTTACAAGCAATTGAACAGGTGTACCTAATAAAGTGGCGAGTGTATGTTCACTAATGAGTTGATCGATAACAAATACTAAATTGAGATGAAAAATAAAAAAAATCAATAAAATAAAAGTTTATTGTTTAAAACAAAATATATTTATAGTATTCATGCTTGTGTGCTTTTGTGGCCATTTTTGTGGCTTGTAGTTTAACTCTGCTGACTGCAGCACACACCTGTTGAATAGCACTTTAGCTGTCACTCACAAATATACACTTAGTAAGTTCTTTTTTCTGGGTTGGACACATACACACACAGGGGCATGTAGAGGTGGCCGCCCATTACTTTCATGCCATAATTGTCAATCCTCGGAATGACATTGTGCTTGTACAGCAGTGTGTTGAAACAAACACAACAGCAAATATTCTCTCTCATTGGCTGCTGTAAATAATGTATTGTATTTCATCTAAAAGGCTTTAAAGTGCCCACACAGCCTTTTACTTCAAAGCAGGAAGTTAACAAAGGCATGCATACATCTGCTCAATAACAGAAATGAAAATGGAATAAAAAAGAACAGCATATGAACAAGCATGTTTGTGTAACAGATGTTGTGGGGGCTGAACACATGTCTTATCCCTTTGTTTTCCAGTAGTAAAGGCTAATTAATGTGTTGATTACGCATTCACAATCCTGAAGAGCCAGCTCCATGGCTGCAGTGACTTTGTATTGTTTTAAACCAGGACCATCATAAATAAAGAGGGGCAAAAGTGTCACTGTGAGATGCAGGTTTATGGTTTCACATTCACCGCTTTTCTCCCATCAACCAAACCTTAACGCATAAAAACATCGTCACAGATCACACATTCACAGCACATGGGTCAGGAGGTTAGGCAGCATGCGGCTCCACATGTTAACTATTAGCCTTTACTATTAGTATCACCAAGTCTGCTTCACAAAGGCTTTGATGTGTGCGTGTGTGTGTGTGTGTGTGCGCGTGCGCATATGTCTGGGGGGGCGGGGAGAGAGAAGTACAGTATTTACTTGGAGTTGGGCAATAAAGGGAAGGATATGGAGAAAACAGAGCCAATATCTCAGAGGAGGAGATTGTGGATAATTTTGGGTAGTAGAGGAGCAGAGGAAGAGCAAGATAGGACTGATACTCACATATCTGACACTTCAAGCGTTTTTTAACAAATATGAAAAATTCACAAACAACACATAAGAATCAAAGCTTGACACATGACCAGAGATGTAGTGGTAATTAAGAAGTTGTGTGAACACAGGTGTTTGATGATCACAAGATGGACAACCACAACACAATTTGAAGACATATTGTGAAAATGAGTTTCACAAAAAAACTGAGGCTTTATACCTTTCATAATGAATTTGAAGTCATGAGCTGCGGATGAATTGAGGATCTGATCTGGTGCATACGGCAGTGCAACACACTGTACAGCAAGCATACAGGCAAGACCTCAGATCTAACATAAATATATTGTGGAAACATTTTCCATCGCATCCATTTCCTGTCTGTGGTCTGTTTTTAATGAGCTGCTGGCTCCTGTCTTTGAAGTGGTCTTTGTTTTTCAGTGTTTGGAGTTCAAGGGTAAATCTCTCTCTTCTTCCTGACTTCACCATAGTTTTTGAAAGATACAGATTGTTTCACAGCCATAACGACAAGGCAGAGAGATTAGAGCCAAACTTTTAGGTTGCCAGGCGACAGCAGCGACCATACATGGACATTTCTGTTTTTGTCTTTGCTTCAACTTCCTGTCACTGTGACTCTTTCTCTCTTTCTTCTCACACTTCCGATGTCCTTTCTCTTGAACTCTCCCTGTCTTTAACTGCAGTCAGGTATGTTCTGTAACAGATTCTCTCTCATTTTATTCACAGTGTTTTCTCCATATCTCTGACACTTATACAACACCTCACTTATTCCATCTGTCTTTGTTTTTCTTCCTTTACTGTTTTTGTCCAAATGTTTAGCTTGTAAGCTACGGAGTAAAGATACAGTATAAGGGCAAAAAAAATTAAGAATAAGAAGAAATCAGTGTTGCATTGCAGGATGTGACATGATGCGAGGTAGAGGAGCAAAATGCACACATGTACATGTACACACAGTTTATAATATACACTAGTTATCACCTTTGGTCATGAACTATAGTTAGTCACTGTTGCATAGCAACCTTTGCTCTTTCCCTCCCTTTCTCTCTTATGATAAAGACACCAAAGAAGAAGAGTTGCTGTTTTTATTTCCAATTTAAGTTTACATGCATGTGAAAGAATAAGATAGGTAGGGTAAATCAAAAGTTTTTATGCTAGATAGGTACAATTTTACTTTTACAGTTTCGGGTTCGAATCCCGCCCGGGTCAGTTCTCTCCTCTTTGCCCCATTTCAACTATGTCTCTCAAATCAGTCTAATAAAGCAAAAATGCCTAAAATATAATCTAAAAATAAATATATTATTAGCGAGGCAGATCTTTTCACTTGGGCCTAAGTACAAAGGTACAGGTTAATGTATAAAATGTGCACTGTTGAGAAAAAGATGAGCTGGTGAAACCATTTGATTCATAGGTCTCCAGAAGCAAAGTGTGTGGATCCGTTATTATGCCATAAAATGTGATAAGCTTTAGGCTTCAGATCATTTATCATCATTGATGAGCCTGACAAAGATGAGTATGTTGTTTAAACAGTAGTAGTTTGCCTTACAAGTGTTTTCCTGTTAAATGTGTGCGCTCCAGCAAGGTTCATGCAGTTCTCAGCAGAACTCTGCATAGCGGTATCACCAGCGGGGGCTTCAGTTGAACTTACTTCTTAGCTCTGATCTTCCATCAGCTCCTCATTGTTTTAGTCGAATGCAGGTCATGTCTTTTAAACTATAAGCCTCGTTCGACTTGGACCCGTCTTGCTCAGACCTGCGCAACTATGATGCGCGTCTTGCTGAGCGCACAACAAAAATGCTGCAAAAATGCTGTGCGCTCAGCAAGCCGAGCGTCATAATTGCGCAGGTCTTAGCAAGACGGCGACATCTCAAACGAGGCTAATGACTAATTGGCTTCCTACTTCCTGTTAGTTGTTAGCTTTACTTTTTTTACTTTAGCTCCCTATCTACCTCACTGCCTGTTTATTGTTGAAAGGTTTATTTTTTTCAGAAATGTTGGTGTCTAGAAGACCATTTGTGCGTACAAGTGGATCACGTGAATATTTTAATATAATCTATAAATAATTAATCTATTATCCCAAGTTACACCTGGTCTTGTCAGTTCCTATCCCCATCACTTTAAGGGGACTCTTGTGTCTTGCTTTTATATGCCGTTTAGCTGTCATTTTTTTGTGTGTCTTTGTTTATAATTCTGAAGATTTTTTGCTCTACCAAGTTAGCCTACATTTTCTATTATGAAATGTGATTTAATTATTTTTTTCTGCAAGAAAGAAAAGGTTCCCTTGTGATTAATATCAACATCTACTTTAAGGGAAACTAAAATGTCTCACCCTAATAATCTTATGTTTGTCTATTGAATGATGGAAATGTTCAAACTTCTTCTCTTTGACATGAGTACAAGAGTCCGGTTGCAGCCAACCTGTTTGGTTTAATATATCAATACAACTGATTATAAGTGACGTAGCTATATAAAAAAAATGTTTCCTACCTAGTATATGGCCAAGAGCTAACATGGTAAGATGTACATGATCGCATCCCCCTTCTCTTTCCTCTCTTCACTTCTTATCTCTTTACTTATCCTTCGTTCCTTGGTCTTTCGGTGTCTGCTCCCTGATCTAATTAAAATGCCGTCTTCAGTTCAGTCTTCTCTCTGTGCTTTGCTGCAGTGTAAACACGCTGTGTCATATTATAAGTCTGAACCTGCTGTGTCATGATTAGGAAGCTTAGTGGCTGATCTGCCATGTTTGACAATTTGACTGTGCCATGTTAGATGGAACTATGGTAGGGATTTTGAAGATCCAATATGTTTAGGCATGCTTAGCTCCAGTATCATCATGGAATTGATCTGGAGATGTGATTGTGAGCAGGTTCATCTCATGTGGAAGGCTGAAACTAACCCAATATTATTCCTTTCTCAAATCGAGGGGTTTTTCAAAGATGTAGCAACACAGACCCACAATGTGATGGTGTCCACTCCAATTCCAAACACATAGTGAACTTTTCTTGCGTGGTAGCTATCCGTTCTTCCCCTTCTCTGATTTCCTTCCTGCCCCAGTCTCTGCTGCTTTATCTAAACACACACACTTCTATCTATCCCACCCAAACATGTGCACAGAAAAGTGTTCAAATAAAAAATGCCAACCAAATTCGTCAAAGAGATGTCAGATAAACCAACACTAAACACACACACACACACACACACACAAAATCCTTCACCACCCTTGGCTGATCTGCTGATATCTCATCAGTCTCTTATCGAGACCGACAGATTGACAGTGTGAAGCAACCTTCCAATTGGTCCAGGGTGTTAAACTCTAATCTAATTTTAATCATCAGCAACCTCGAAGTCAGATTTAATTATAAAGTCCAACATTTAAGTACAGAGGGATTGAAATGCACACCCTACCACCCACATGCACACAAAAGGAACATACAGTGTGATACTTACCAACCTCTGGTCAGAACAGCACAAATGCAGCTTTAAGTGAGGCAAATACAGATATTTTTTCTTTTCTTTTTTGTTGATTTACCACTTAAGCTTTCTTCACTAAACCTGCATTCTAGCAGCATCCTACTGTAAGCTCTACTGTACCATTTACTCTCATTTAGCAATGCTAACAAAGTGTGAAGTCAATTTACAATTGTTAAAATACAGATAAATGTTCACGAAATATTGTAGTAGTTTCCCCCTTTTCTCTCTCTCTTTCTCTCTCTCTCTCTCTCTCTGTTGCTACCTGGCAACAAGCTGGTTTCCTTGGTGATGGAGCTTTGTAGCCTCACATTTGCAGAGACGGGGGTGTGTATGTGACAAGTGGTACACACACAGAGAGCATGCAGCAGACACATGCTCACACTGCTGCTTGTATACACATGCAACATGCCGCGTCTGTCTGTTCAGGTCTGTGTGTCTCCTTCACACATGCTGCAGCGGTGACAGAGAGGGAGAAACGTGGATGGAAGTTATTACATTTTTGACTGTCCTAGGTTTGCAGACATAGAAGACGCATAGAGCGAAATATACAGTTATTTTGAAAACCGACAGTCAGGGAGAGCCCACAGACACCACAAATCCTGTCTGTAAAGGATGTTTTAAATCTACTGACCAAGGAGCCGACAGACATGCTGACCTGGTCAAATAATACCAGGTAGACAACATAAATCACCTCAAATAAGACATACCAGAGCTTTGGCTATTTTGTGACAACTTAACTTTTTTCACCATATAGGCCTATATAGCCTTTATATGCAGAGGCCTATATGTTTTTTTGACACACTGCATAAGCATATACATCTACTTTACTACACACAGTGATATTAATATTAATTTACAATAAACCAATTGCGGTCTAGCCATATATATACATAGTCTTGTTTAGCTTTTGTTTGGATTCATGCTTACATGGTGTTTTTCTGCCTTGGCATTGCTTTCAGTATTTGTCCCATCTTTGCCTTTTACCACTCTACTGGAGCCAGGTTAATTTGTCAAAATGAATTGCCTTGTGTGCAGTAAATCGTGTAGAAATCCTTACTCAGTGTGTTGAAGAACCAGGAGAAAATTCCTCTTCTGTGACTTTCACTCTCAAGTTTTAGCTTGTAGACAAAAGGGAGGCAGATGGGCTGTGAAGAAGATTGGTTTGGATACAGCGTGTCCGAGAGGGAAATAGAGATGTTTATCAACCACTCAGTAGCTCAACACATGCCTTCTCAAACTGTGGTGGTGCAGCTCAGTTATATTTACCATGTTTGGAGAAAGAAGCTAGCCTGGAAATCCAGACCCATATCTAGAACGATATAGGGTCTGGCCACGATCAATATACCTTGCTAACTCCAGGGGCGGCACCTACATGTGCATTTCAAATACCGCTGCACGCAATTGGATAGCACTACAACCAATCAGAGCAATGAACAAGGTGACGTATTTAGCCCCGTTTGTTTAGCAAACAGCGGCGTTAACTGATAAATTAAAATGTTGCCGTGGTCGGTCAGCAAAACAGGAAATTCCTCTTTCTTGCTAATGAAAGATTTGAGTGCCGCCTTCCAAATCGTCAAGTGTTGAGGCCAAAGCTGTCTCAAACTCAGTAAACATATCCGCAGCGATCCGCAGCCATCTCTGTTGTTTACTATCACGGCTTCGATGGTGCATGCACACAGCACTGTGGTCATCCGGCTACATCCGCCCCAGAGCACCATACATAGGGCTCTGGCCCGTCCATATCAGAAAGAACAAATTGAAAAGTAGCTCAGAATCTTCTGACATATTAAATGAGCTTCAATGGATCTTGCCAAGACCAACAGGCGCAGAAAATTTTATTTGCCAGCGGCAGGTCTGGAAAAGAAGCTGAACAAGTGATACTAACGCTTTGGGAGAGAAAGAGGCAGAGAGAGAGAGAGAGAGAATTTAGTGTTAGATGACATTTTAATGAGTCAGAAAGGCAAATCATCATTGAAGGAGGTGTTCAGATAAAAACGAGTTGAGATAGTTTTGTCACTGTAAAATCAAGTCTGCATGGACAAAATCTCATAGTTTTTATGTTTGAAAGTATTTTTTATTCAGTCTAACCACTGTACAGGCAACTTTATTCTTGGTGCTTTATTAAAACCTGTCGGCGATAATACTACAGCTTCCTATAAGTTAAATTCTATTAAAATGGCTATCCTTTTGCTGTAATCGTTTGGAGGCTTGTGCGAATTACATTACATTTTGCAGACACTTTTATCCAAAGCGACTTCTAATAAGTGCATACAACTACAGTATGAAGGTACAAACTCAGAACTGCAAGAATCATTAGTACATAAGCTTCAAATAAGCCAAATGAGTAAGTGCCACATGTAAGTGCTACATGTGGATGCAATTTTTTTTTTGTGTGTGTGTGTGTGTGTGTGTGTGTGTGTGTGTGTGTGTGTGTGTGTGAAATTAATATTATCTTTAAAAAATAAATAATTTGGGAAGTATTTATTTTACTGTAGTGTCAGTTGTATTAATAACAGCCTGTTTGAGAGGGATCAGGTGAGATTTGCGTCTGATGTTGGCCTTGACTCTTGAGTGGCCTCGTCTTGCTTGCTCCTTAACTGGTCCTTATATCACAGAGAGGCTAATTGGAGAGGAATTACCTCAACAAGTCTTAATGACATGCTAGCTACAGACACAGAGGGCTCTCTCCTTCAGCGGTAATGAGTCAAACTCTCAACACCTCCCAGTGGCTTGCTCTCATTTACCTGCTTCTTAGCCAGACGGGGTTCTTTAATCGCTCAAGAGCAGACGGCAGAATACCGTTACATATGGAAAATACCTGGAAGTACAAAGGTATAATAGAAACAGAATGGTGGAAAAAAATGTATGTCATAATTATGTAAAACAGCCTTTTTTATTTCATTGCATATCAGCTAGATATAAAAGCTATACTGTATCAGTGATGTTGCTGAGTGAACCCTTCATCTCCGGGACATTCACATCTCCAAAAATGTAGTAAACTCACTACTGACGTGTCCAAGGCACCTCTGCTTCTCCTTCTTATCCTTCCTCTCGTGTTAGGGTCGCCACCGACCCGTTTTGGTTTTCAAATGCATAAAAGAACCACTTACATTTTGTTTATTGCTTAAAAATTTATTGACTTTGTCAGGAACCTCTATTTCAACAAAATAAAAAAAATAAAAAATGTTTCACTTAATTATAAAATGCTCTGGTGGAAATTATAACACTGGTGGTGTTAGGGTCGTTTTCGACCCGGTTATAGAATAAGATGTAAAAAACAATAACTAGAGCCAAAACTGAAATCTTAAGTGCACTGTCAGCCAACACAATGACAGTCAGCTCCTCTCCCAATCATGTGAGCTCTGGGGAGGTTCTCATTTTGACTTTTTTTTGCCCTTATACCTCCATAAAAGCTAAACAAACAGAAGGGCATATCCAGACATGTGAGGTCAATTCAGTATAGAGTTATTGACTTGCAGAGTGCACATCTCCTATTTGCAGTATTCAAAAATTAGGAGATATACAGTGAGCCAAGTTCTGGATCATGTTTTTGGTGAAAATGGCCACCTGATTCTAAAAATAAGAGGTGTTAGGTCTGCCGAAGCACTAAGGACAGAAAGATAAACGGATTGTGCTTTACCTGTAAGAAATATCTCTGCAAAGAACACTGAAAGTGTTGCTTTTTGTCACACATCTGTACACACACACTTACACATGCACACAGAGACTTTTACTCTGTTTCTTTTTACAAGTTTTGGAGCTAGTAATTGATTTCGATGGGTTTGATTTGTTGATTGGTTGTTGTTTATTTGACCTTACAAATCTATATTTTGTGTTGTGACTTGTTCTGGTTTTCATTGTGTGTTTGTATAATGCTGAAATAAAAGTTTTTTTGCTCTTTTCTGAAATAAATATTTATGGGTCGTAATTGACCGGTAACACCATAGATGTTAAAAAGGTCAATAATATTAATATGAACAAATAAATGAAACAAATTTTGTTAAGAAATGTGTTCTCATACCCCTCAGTAATAATCAGGTAACACAACAACCAAATATTTATATATATGATTCTCTTAAGGTTCATTTTACAATTTTTTAAACTGAAATTGAGGCGCATACTGACAAAAAAAAGGCCCAGCCTCCTCCATCAAAAATATTAAAAACAATATTTTCATGGATAAGGAAGCCTAACAAGGTAACCAAGAGATGAGAAACAAAAAGGATGATAGATAATTGTTTTTAGTGTTTTTTACAGCTGATTTCAGACACGGGTCGAAACCGACCCGCTAACACCATGGATGGTAGCAGAAAGTTAACACAGGAGGAAGGTTATAAGGTACACAAACTGTCTGGTTGTCTGCCATTAGCCGCCCATCTTACTCGGGTTTAGCTGTCATTAGGGCCCGAGCACCGACTGGTGCGAAGCCCTATTGTAATCGCTAGGATTCTTCTTCCCATTATTTTTAGTGGTTTTTGGCACTTTTCACCCCCTTCCCGTCATGCATAACTTGAAAATGTTTTGCGTACGCATCAGACCTGCAACTTATCGTTGGTTTCCAAAAAGAAAATGCATGCTCAAAAATTGGGCTAGAGGCCTGAAATTTTAGGATAACATGTAATGGCCCAAGGCGCACCAGGGCCAAAATCAACAGGAAGTCGGCCATTTTGGATTTAGTGCCCAAAATTGCCATATTACAAATTTTCACATATCGACAAACTCGTCCTAGAGTTTTTACGCCAGGAACGTCGAACCACTTCTCAAATACTCAAGACGCTTGCCCGATGTTAAATTGCGAAAAGATTTAAAAATTTCAATAGTACCAGGGAGCTATTGGGGGTCAAAGTTGACGTAAACATCATAAATAACGCACCTCATGAAACTTTAATTCATCATAACTCAGGCTGTGTTATACCTAGCTGCACCAAATTTAAACCCCGATTTTATCTTTGCAGGCCCCACAAAAAAGCCTCTTGAAGCCCCGCCCAAAATCAACAGGAAGTATTTTAATTTTAAATATGTGAATTTCTGACTCTCAAATCATCAAAATGTTAAAAAATTCAAAACTCCTAGCAGGAACATATTAAGCAAAACGAAAACTCTAGGGACACTCATAAGACATGGAAGATACACCAACAAAAAGTTTTGTTTGATTCCGAATAACTATGACGAAATGCAGGCCAATATTTGCCAAAATTCACTCATATGTCATAACTCCACATTACTCTGCAGGATTGCAGGGTAAAGTGGACTCATAACAACTTTTTGTGCAAAAAGATGATATACCCGAAAGCTCGTTTTAATCGGAACCACTGTCTTGCAGCACCGGCGCGTCATTCGCCAAAAAACATCAAAAACAAACCTCATGAACCCTTTAATTGATCATAACTCAGGCTGTTACACCTAGATGCACAATATTTGATATAGCAATGTAAAATCCCAGGAAAAACAAAAAAGCCTCTTGAAGCCCCGCCCCAAAATCAACAGGAAATCTTTTAATTTGAAATATTCGCCAAAAAAAAAAAGTTGGCCTAACTCCACCATACTCTCTCATCTTCTCCAACTGTCTTATGGTTAATGAGACCCAAGGCCTGAGGAAGCCCGAACACTAATATTCATAAAAAGTGAGAGCGCCACTTGTCAAAACGCCTTCGCCGTAGCTTGGCGTCTTCGCCAGTAAACAGGAAGTAGCTGTAACTCCACTATACTCAGTCTGATCTTCTCAACATTTGATATGCTTAATGAGACCCAAGGCCTGAGTAAGCCCACACAATAATATTAAGAAAAAGTTAGAGCGCCAACTGCTGGGTCAACTAAATATTGCATGCTAGTTAATTACCTTCAAGTCCTACACACTTGATCAAATCAACCTCAAAGCAGCTCAGGGAGGTCTAGAGACAATGATAACACGGGAAGCCGGTTCTATCGGCTCCATGGCCTTCATAGTTTCTCGGCGTCATCGCCACGAAACAGGAAGTCGCTGTAATTTCGCTCTGCACTGTCCCATGTGCTCCAAACTTCACCTGCCTGGTAAGAGCCCAGGCCTGAGGACTTCCTCGCATCCGTATCAAGTGCGTCGCGGCAACTTCCACACTTCCGGTGACAGGTATTACTGTGCCGCGTGCTCCGAAGAGGAGGAGACTGCGGCGCGTTCTCTCACGCGGTCGCCCGGAGCCCCGAGGCCGGCCAGGAAAGGCGTCCAGCACGGAGGTGCGAGGGCCCGGTCATCACTGCTCGCAGTTTTAATTAATTGTGTTGCTAAACATGTAGCTCGCTACCCACTCAGTTGAGTGTAGAAGATGGACATCACAGCTGTCTAGTCAAACAGACTGAATGAGGTGAGTCAGTGGAAGGGTCCACGCCACGGTTAAATCCTGCCAATCATAAACAGCCAGGCATAGAAGCAAGGTTGACAGCAAAATGATCGATGATAGTGATTTGTTGAAAAAAAAATAATAATAATATTACCATACCCATCTGTAATTGTAGACATATTTGCTCAGTTTCAAATACTTTTTCAACATATGTGAATTTAATTAAAATATTAACCATATAGCATCAAATCATGAGTTTAACACTACACTTTGTCAAATTCAAAAATAATTTTATTTGTGACCCACTCAATTTCACTGGGACCCACTCTATTGACCACCTCTGGATCACGGGGACTTACTGCATTTAAATGCTATCAACATCACTGTTTTACATCAAACCAAACACCACCTAACCCAACACACATACACACAGTGTCTTTCTTTCTCAGTGGGTCACTGACCTTGGCAGAGAGGCTGATATGATTGGCCATCTCCCTGTGGTCTGCGTGTTGAATGCGTGGGTTACGTGTGTGTGTTTGGCCTGTCCTGTCCTGTAGGCCATGTTGTTGCCCTAGCCTGGTGTTATAGTCCATCTGTCGAGGCTGCTCGCCAAACAGCCCTCTTTGCTCGCTCCCTAGTGATATCATCATGGTGGTTGTTGAACTGATAGAAATGATACAGCCCTCTGGTGAAAATCCATTCCTTAATTGAAATGCTCACTTTACCATGCAAGACACATCCTTGTCAAGTGAAGAAGGGGATAAATAATGTTTTAGTTGTCTAAGGTAAGCTTCATACAACCTTAATTCATTCAAGAAAGTTTTGCCACGCGAAACATATCAATTTTCTGCTTCACTTCCAATCCTGTGGCCATTGAACAGCAGCACAATAACAGTTGGTGGTTAAGTGTCTTGCTCAAGGGCTTAATTGCAGTTGTAGAGCCAATGAAGTGCATTAACTCATTTATTTCCCTGCACATCTGAGGATTTCAACATTTGGCTGGCTTAATGTTAATGAGCCCTCTTCTCAAAGCTTTTGCCAGCTTGCCCCAGCCTGTGAGCCACAGAGAGCATCAGCACTGATTAAAGTTTGACCTAATGAGACCAACTGAGAAAGTATGATGTTTCTTTTAGGAGTCTGTGTTTCCACCCCATGCTGTGTATATTTTAATCGGGATTTAGGATGAGGCTTTAACTAAATGGTTGTTCATGATCTTCTTTTTTCCTTTTTTAAATGTCCTCATGTCCCCGGCTTGGGATTGTGGCAGGCAGCATGGCAGTGTGTCTGAGTGTGGTGTGCGGTTTGTTCAATGATTCATCACACTGGTTCACTTGTGTGTCTGTGTTGGACCTTCTCCTGTGAACTCCTCTCTCAGTCAAAGAGCAAAGTGATACTGGCAGTGTGAACTCTGCTTCACAAAAAAATAATACATTTGGGTCGTCCACACAAGATTATTGTATCCATCTTTTCGGCATTGATTATTTTTCTGTGGAACTGCAGTGTGGATTAATGAACAGTGTATGAAGTATCCCTGTACAGGCATCAAAAGTACTTTTTCAGTCAGAAGGTGGCTTGTGGATTTAATAAATATGTCTTGTAGAAAGGTCTCAAGGTGTGTGTGTTGTGTCTGTCTGTGCTTCGATCCAGCACATACACATCCCAAAAACCCACTGCCATCACTGTATGCTTGTTGATAGCATAAATACAATACTCATAACTGCATGAGCCAGAGAAAGCTTTGAAAGATGTCCAGAGAATACAGAAACAAGTTGATCATCAGACGTACTTTATACAAACACATATACACATTCACACACTGTAAACATTCTTATTACACTGACGCAGCACTCCGGTAAAGGCTTGATGAAGACATATCATTTAGGGACGCATTCAGGTTTGTGTGTGCTTGTGTCTGTGTCTCGTGTGTATGCGTGACTGAGACTGCTGTATGTGCACTGACCTGTGTGAATAGTGAAATGTGTGTGACCAGTTGTTCCATCAGCTCCTATTTCCTGTCAATCCCCTCGACTTCTTCATGTTTTGCCCACAGGGCATAAAAACAAGTCTAGCAGACAAGACTTTACCTCATGTCTTCTCATATAAAAGTAAGCCTACACTCCTTATGTGACAAAACTGTTTTTTTCCCTCATGTCATTTGTCATTCCTACAATTAAAGGTTAAGTGTCCCGCTCAAGGACACATGTTAGAGATGTTGGGCACCGTAGATGCAATACCAGCTGCTACCAGTTTCACAAATAACACCCTCCCGTCCGCCGCCGGGGATTGAACCAGCAAACTCATTGCTACTGGTCGGCCCCCTCACCTCTACAGTTTAAAGATAAAGATTATAGCACTTCATCAGTGCATTTTCCCCAAAGCCCAGATGACCTCAGATCCTAAAAATCCCTTTTGAGGATATATTTACTTTTTAAGTAAAACTTTGTAAAGAGAGGATTAAAGATGATTCATAAGTCAACTAGAAACACCCACAGTGCAGTTAATTCTCTTTGCCAGCAATCCTTTTTTTCTTAAAGCGTAGGTTTTAATTTTTCAAATGGTTTTGGAATGAAAATTGTCTTGGTGCAGAACTTTGAAGATTGTCCTTCGATCAACAGGGCTTTATTATTTACTTTTCAGTTGGTTTCAACAAAGCTATTTTAATTTGATTTGCAGTGATGCACAAAATGAATATTGGTTATTTTTGCCCCATATTAACAAAAAGTAATTTTAGAATAAAGAGAATGAGAGGAGTCAAGAATGGGACGGAGGAGGGAGAAGGAAAGACAGGAGACATGTAGAGAAAGGGAGGGAGAGGTGTGCAGACTTTTGTATGAGGCTGACCTACATAGAAGGAGAGGATTGGACACACTCCATCTCTAGAGGGACACCGTCACAGCTGCATTGGACCGTGTGTGTGTGTGTGTGTGTGTGTGTGTGTGTGTGTGTGTGTGTGTGTGTGTGCGTGTGTGTGTGTGTGCACATTCATGTTTACCTAATTTACAGCTGAGTATATGATGTGCAGTTTTGCTCTCCGTATGATATTAAAATGTTCCCAAATCCTTTGAAAAGTGATAAGTTTGTGTTAGGGTGTGTGTCTCATTGTGTGTGGGGAGGAAGGAAGTGAGATTCAAAGATATAGTCAATGAGCCAAGCAGAAAGCCCAAGTGGAAAGAAGGAAATTCAGTAAGCTCTTTACATCAGATGAATGTACTCAATGTAGTGAATGAGAATTAAGTTCGTCATCCACACTTTATACCGGGATCAACAGATTTCACTATTTACAACGCTTTCAAACCTCAGACTTTTTCAAACCATAAAGGCTCAGCTACACTGATTATTTCTGCTCTCATTCTCAAAGGGGAACATTGTGATAAAAAAATTACAGTAACACAGTGAGGACATTTTTAGCAAATATAGAGAATTGCTGGAGCAACAACCTCCAAATTATTGCATTCATATTCTAAATCACCATTGATCTATATCATACACAATAGCATTTTCTATCAATGTGAGTGTATGTGAGAGTTTGTTTTTGATGCTGAAAATCAATACTGCACCAGTACAATTTACTTCCATTACGGGATTGGTGGGTGGAGGACTACTATATCCAATCGGAATCCTGAAAACTAGTGCGCTTATACCTAAGACCGGGACCAGATTGTGTTTTTCTGTGTGTTTGTATCTGTCTACATGTAACAGTAATATAAATGTTTAAAAGCTGCAGTCCTTTTCAGTGGGGCATTAAAAAAACATAAAGTGGAGTTAGGGAATCAGTTGTAAGCTGGAAATGTCACACTTTGGCAACAGATTGTCTGGGTGGATCTGAGTAGCAACTTTTCACAACCACCACATAATTGTCATATTCAAAAAGACATGTCAGTAAAGTAGAGAAAACTCTAAAACACATGTTATTACCTTCATATTACCTTTAAGAAACACTATAATTTAAACTGTCATAAGGCACAATAGGTGAAATTTGCTAATGAGTCAATATTCAATATACAGACCTTAATAGACAAATTACTGTCACTAGAGAAAATTCAGGTTTGCCTGATGGCTGAATATAATAATAACCATAGACTGTATAACACACTGGCTGTGTTCGAATAGCCCTACTAACGTCCTCCCTCCTACATACTCAACATGTATATACTACATACTGTCTACTTAAAGCGGCTACGAGTAACATTTAAATATCTTTTAAACAGCCTCATGTTTCCTCTGATAATCATAAATTACCTTTAAACCTTTTAAGCAAACGAGACCATCAGTGCAAAGAAAGACGTTTTTATATAGTTTTTATTACTGCTTTTGGTCTGGTCGCACACCCAGTCCGATTTTCGGTTCGCTTGTGCAGGCTCTATGGTCACATATCCGTATTGGTCGCAGATTTCAGTGTGGAGCAGCAACGCGATTTGAGAAGCCTATCCCTCCAGGTCAGGGGTGGACTGGCCATCTGGCATACCGGGCATCGTCCCGGTGGGCCGGCAGGCATTTTGGGCCGGGCCGGGTCCATTTATTAAAAAAAAAAAAAAATCTTTTTTTTTTTTTTTTTTTTTTTTTTATGGACCCTCGGCTGTGTGACTTGGCCGGGCCGAGGGCCCTTCCCTCTCGGGAGTGCCATGGACATATAATTGTGCGTGCAGGCTGTCAACTTCACCTGAAAGTTAAATAAAACTTTGTCCCAGGCCATTACTCATTATGATTGGTTCTAGGCTGGGCCTGGCCCAATCACACACACAGCAGAGGGCCGCCCATTCAGAGGCTGCATTAAATTGTATTATCATGCATTCAACTTCTACTCCGTAATTATGAGCATCTGACGATGGTCAGTTACGTTCAGGGCCGTCGGACTGCGGACAGGCTTGGGGGGCCCAAGGCAGAGGGGGGCTGCACCCAAAAAAATATATATATATTTATTTATTTATTTTTTTTTTTACTGGCTCAATATAGGCCCCTGATCTTTGAAGGCCCAGAAAAACGTTATTTAGGGAACAAAAAGATTTCATGGGCCTTTCATTCGTCAGTACATTTATGTTATTTTTTAAATAACATTGTTCGGGGCTACGAAGATCAGGGGCCTATATTGGGCCATTAAAAAATAAAAAACAAAGGAAAAAAATTCCCGAAGCTGACTGGATTTTTTAAACATGTACATTTCTTCTTTCTGCTTTTTGGTCATCTGTGTCTATACATTATTCCAGCAAATAATAGCCTACTAAATAGCTTACATAGGAAACAGTTGATTTATCCTTAGTTTTCTCTTCAAAGTGCACCAGATTGATGAATTTTACTTTAACATTTGAAAAAAAATCTTTCGGGGGAGCATTCCCCCGGACCCCCCTAGAAGGTCCAGGGTCCACGACACAGTCTCCCAAATTCCTGTGAGAAACACTGTGTGTGTGCATGATTATTAAGAGTCATTAGACCAGGGGTTGTGTTCAAGTACGCGTAATGATTTGGTCATTCATCAATAGAAACATTGTGTTGTTATCTGGCTCAGAGAGTGACCAGTCACTCATACGTTTTGGACTATAGACAAACATAGCTTTTACATGTTTGTATTGTAAGACTGCCTCTCAGAGGGCCCATCAGGACTTCCTGTATAGGGGCCCAGAATTTGGAGCAACGCCCCTGCCTCCACATATCGTATAAATAATCATGGTGGGCTGCCATGGCCAAAAATGCCAGGGCTGAATTTTTGTCCCAGTCCACCCCTGCTCCAGGTGAGGGAAGGGGAGCGGGAGCCTTGTTTGAGACAGTTATTTGTCGTCATAATGACTGATAACGGGGCTGACCCATCCAAAAAAAAAAGAGAATGCAATGAAGAAAAGCTAAAAGGGAGAGTGATATAGGCTACGGGCGGGACGAGGGCGTTGCCAAGCAACGCGTATACAATTTCACGAGAGCGAAACTAGACTGCAGTGTTTACTCCTAAATTAATGAGCGGTTGGTACTAACACAAAGTTTGCTTTGCTTCACCATCATCAGATAACCATTATCTGAAATAGTCATTATTTACATCAACAACACGAACACATTACCTCATCGTGATCCATACTAACTGCCGTCTCTCGTTCATTCTCTTTCTGTGAGGACACGTAATCTTTCAGCTCCGTGAGAGAGAATAGTTAGGTGACGCTGCTGCATCAACTCATTGCAATCAGGTGTGTGTAGCACTGACTGGCATTAGTTGATGCAGTGTCAAAACCACTCTCACGGAGCCGAAAAGAGTCCTCACACTTTCAACACACGGACATGCACTATATTGCGCCCTTCTCAGTTCACACTCGCACACCTGGCACGAGCTAGAAAACAGCTTTGCGACAGCGGGCGTCGTAAAAATACTACCGCTTTTGTCCAAAGGGGACGCCAACGTGCCATGTTACTCGTAGTGGCTTTCACGATCGATTGTGTATGCGAGGTTTGTCGTACCGTTTACACTGAAGTATACAGAAGCAAAAAATAATTAAAAAAAAACTTCTGTGTCGTTTGAAAAGACACAATGCATTGTGGGGCCGTTGGGTAGGAAAAGTAATCTATCGATCCCTACACAAAATCTTCCCGGAAGTAAGTACCTCCAGGCATTTCTTGCTTACACTAACTTGCATACACAACCACAACATACTCAAATTGACGTCAAAATTAGTATGATTACAGGGCTCCAGAGTGCGCCTAATTTGGGCACATGCGCCCAAAAATCTGTGGAGTGCGACCAGATATTTCCACTGGTCGCACCAGTGCACCTGAAATTGATCACGTCATATTAAATGTAATATTGGGTGTTGTGCTGCACGATTCATCTAATTGCGATGTGAGCAGCTAGTGCAATTACATAACCGCAAAATTGGCTGCTGCGATTGCGATTCAATGTAGGATAAATGTGCGCGCCTGTGTCTATACGTTCCAACTGCTGCTCTCGTCTTTTTGGTAGCGCCCCTCTGACAGTGTGTGTGTGTGTGTGTGTGTCGGTGTGTGTGTGTATCTGCGCGCGCACCTACACGGCGTGCAAGACGGTTGCCGAGTCGACAGCAGAGTAAACAAACAAACAAACATGGACGCCGACGCGCAGCAGCATCCACGCTGAACTGTGACGGAAAACAAAGGCATATAAAAGAGTTGCCTACCATGAACTGTCTTTGGGTTGAAAAAAAACTCCTTCAACTCAGTATCCGTCTACCTGTAGTCAAAAAAAAATAAAAAAAATGCGCACAGCTGCTGCTGCAGACGGGCTCGGAGAGTCGGCACCGTGCGCATCAACAGTCATTCAAAGCAGCGGTAGTTATCATACAACCGGACGGTGTAGAAAGTCCTGTCAGTTAAAAATAGTTATCCAGTTTTCAAATCCATGTTAAAATCAGCAGGATATAGCATGTGATATAGAGCTAGTTAGCTTAAAAAAAAGTTGCTAACGGTGTCAAATGTGTTGTGTTCAGGTCACCTCGGTAATATAAATTTTAGGCAAAGGTAAATAAAAGGTCATCATGGTGTGTTCAAATGTAACAAAAAAATAATAATTTTTGGTTTTTGGAGAGAAATTTTAATAATACAGTTTTGGTGAAAAACTTGTTTTTTCAGCAATATAAAATAGATAGTAGCCTAACTATGGAATTATGACCTGTTTAACATCCTATCTTGAGCTCTGATAATCTTATGGGCAATTAAAGCAATAATACCAGTTATCTTTCAACAAAATAATAGAAAAGTATGGATAGTGGTATCGATAAAGACCCGGATCGATAAGGAGACTCGATAATGCTTATAGAGACTATTGTCTTTGGAGGAATGCATTTATTTTAATGGGGAAGTATTTATTTTTTTTTATTAAATTTTTTAACTATCATTTTTATTATTTTGAAAACAGTATAGGCCTAGTAGAAGCTTTATTTTTTATATTTTCACTGATTCTTAATATGTGCTTGTTTTAAATTGAGATCAGGTATCGAAGCTGTCAATATTCTCAAATCTTCCTTGAAAACCAAGAAAGTAGAATCATAATAGCCTACCATTTATTATATTGCGTCGCAAATCGCAATATTGGCCACTATAGTCGCATTTCTCCAATTCATGCAGCACTAATTTGGTGCACCCAAAATATATGCTGGTGCACCTAGATGAAAAAGTTAGGCGCACCGGTGCACCCAATGAAAAAAGTTAGTCTGGAGCCCTGGATTAGGACGTTAGTAGGGCTTTTCGAACACAGCCACTGAACACATCAGTGTTTTGCACTTCACAAGTTACACAACTTCTGTGTAGGTTGTATCTGTCTATTTGTTACAGAGACTGAGACTTCTGCTTTCCTTTCCTCGCCTTTCCCTTCCCTCCTCTTGCCTGCACAAAGTTCCGGAGTTGACTGAGAGTTTTTAATATTTTATTTGCTGAGTCTAAGGTCGTAGGGAATGGAGGGAAGAAAGAGAGAAAAGGGACAGTTAGGCAGCAGTTAGCACGCAAGTACTCCTTTTTTTCTTCCCTTTTTTCTCTTTCTGTTAATTCTCTGGGCCAGGTCTATGTTGCATTTTCAACTATATCAATCTATAGTATCGTCCTCCATTATCACAACTACACTCACCGGCCACTTTATTAGGTACAGCGGTGTACATGTAGCCTCACAACATAGGAATGTATGTAAAGTCTCCAACTGTTTTTTTCTTCATGAAGAAACTTTGTGTACAGTTTATCCATTGTCTTATTGTTGGGGTATTATACAAAACAAGTAGCGATATGTGCTTTTCACTGCTGTATTCACTGACATTTCCTTCCTATTCCCTTTCCTTAATAATTAACCAATCATGGGTCAGAAAAGTGTGTGATCAGGAAGTTTAGTGTGGTCAAATATGTCTGCAGGCTGCTGCCTTCTCCTCTGAAGGCGACTTTGGGTAGAGGGGTAAGAAACAGCTCTTGCTCTGTGTATGTGCGAGTGTATGTGTATCTGTGGGACAGAGTGACGCATCATGCGGCAGTAGTCTGAATATTTTAGCAGGAAACATTAGTGACGCTTTTCCCTCTCTCTTTAATCATTCTCTCCCCTCTTGCTTTCTTTTCTCAACATTTTTCTCTGCTCATTTAAAAAAAAAATCCCACTCAGTGTTATATATAAAAAAGAAAAAGAAAACTTAAGCAGTGGAAGCATTTTTTTTACTTAGAGTTCACTAAGAACACAAGGTGTTCTTGTAGCCTGTAGATGCAAATGAGATCAGGAGGACCACAGCTGGCCAGGGCAAGACTGGGCACACACGCATATACTCATAGAATTTTTAGTATATTTCTGAGGACTGAATCCCTAAACGTTCCCTCTTCCAGCTCTGACTGCTACACTGTAGTTCCTTCAGGAGAAGTCATTCTACAGATGACTGTTTATGCAATATACTGACATCACGTGCATCTTTCGTGTAATCCTTTCAGTACGCATGTGTGCATGTGTGTCTTTATACCAGTATAATCCCTGTAGTATACAGTATACACAGTGTGAAGTGTTTGTGTTTTTACGGAGTATATGGCATAATAGCCTGCAGCCTCCCTACATGTCAGAGCCTTCTGTGGGCCTCATAAATCAGGTTTTAGTCTGTCTGTCCGTCTGTCTGTCTGTCTGTTCAAAGAAGATGGGTTTAAAAATCTCCTCGGAATACTGGAAAAAAGATATGCAATTCTCTCTTGCACATACCTATAAGTCAAGTAATCAACCATGGCTGCGATCAGACCCGACCCGACACAACAGCGTGCATGTCCGCACAAAAACAACAACAACACGGCCAACAACTGTGCCAAAAGACAAACTGAATAGCACAAATAGCCTAGCATTAAAACAGCATTGCATATTCACGGCAGCTACATAACAAACACAGTTACAGCAGCATCGGTGCACGGCGGCACAACATAAAGGCAAGTAGCCAACATTACCCTACCTGGCTGTGACAGGGGACCGTGGCTGGCGTAGATCAACACCGGTGCTTCGCTGTACTTGTTGTGAAAGTCCCCCGGACATAGCCGTCATGTTTGGGTTCATAATATGAGGCGCTAGCCACCCGCACACAACCGGGTCAGTGAACTAATGCTATACGGCGCTAACTTGGTTTATCGGCTAAAGCACAGCCGCACATATTCACTGAATTAACCAGGAAGTCCATTCTCCTGGTTTACTTTGCCCACGTCTTCTATTCCCGAGCTGCTGTCATACAGCACCGGGCCGCCTGCAATACATTTTCCTCCTCGGTGTTTCTCAGCCTCTCTGTATACTGTTCTCCGACCGTGCCAATGTATGTGACGTCGGGTCAAGCCCAACGCTGATTGGCCAACGCGGCTAATCGTCACGCGTAGGAGCGTAAAAAGTTTAATTTTTTGAACTCCGCGCGTAGGGGCGTTAGGTGCGTATATATGCGGCTCATATATGCGGCTAACGCGGCTAAAATGTTGCTTTAGCGCGAGTAACGCATCTACGCGCCATGTACGCACGTAAACCAATGGTTCCCTATAGAAAAATTGCCGATTTTATACGCGTCTATACGCGTGTAACGCGTGTAGTGTGTTCGCACCTTTAGAAGAATACGACTTCAACTACAAACATCATGGCTCATGAATGCATTTGTCATTCACACAGACATGGCATGAGCAATATCCTGTGAGAAGGCACAGTTGTCAGAGCAGAAAGAGGAAACAAAAAATTGTTAAATCCCATTTTCAAAGGTATTATTTTTGTCATTTTCACGTTTTCAATACTGTTTTCATCAAATATATACACATGCACACCCTTATTATACAAAAATATCGTTTAACTTACAAACGTGTTGCTTTGGAAACACTGAAGTAGGCTTTCTGCCAGTTAATATACACAATGGAATTATAGACTGTGTGTCAGTGTATGTGCATGGGTTGCACACAGCCACGGAATTGTGGATCTGTTCTCTCCACGTGCTCTGTTGCCTCTCTGTTGTCTGGCTGCCAAGTTACTGATAGCTTCAAGATGTAAAAGACGAGAGAGACTAAAAGGAGCACAGCAAGGAAAAGAATGACAGAGTGGACAAAATGTAAAATAAAACGAGGGAGAGTCATCTTGCTACTGCGTGCTTGACTGAAACTAAGCCCCGATAACTCACTGGAGACTCACAAATCACCAGCAATGGTTTTGAAAGGCAAAGTCAACCTTCACCAAGGAGACTATTTAAAATGGGCTAAAATGAGCTCAGTGCCATTACATGACTTTATTATACAAGCAACATGTTCTTGCGGTCTGTGTATGTGTGCAAAAAGCTGTTCACAAAATGCATAACATTAGTGACGTCCGGCATTAAGTCAGTGATTAAGTTGATCTGTGTTGTTGAGCTGTGAGAAATTGTGAATGGCATATTTATTTCACCATTTTTATTTTTGCATTTTACAAACAAAACAATCAATCAATGGACATACTGAAAACAATCAGTCTCAGTCCTAGAACCGTCCCCACTATAGGAAATAGCCTGCTGCTATAAAAGGACTGGCAGATGAGCAACTAAAAACTGAGTTTTGTGGGGATATTTAAAGGTGGTGGCAGCCAGAATGTTAAAGAGGTAGGCTGAAAATCCAGGCTGGGAAGCTGAATGAGCAACACTCTCTCTTGGCTCTGTAAATGTGGTCAAGTAGCCCTTGAGCAAGACACTTAACCTCTGCTGCTTCAGTCGAGCTGCTCCAAGGCCAACAATGGAGGACTGTCGTTACACATCATAACTACAAAGAAGAGAAGTTGTTACACAGGATCCGTTATGCTGACGCTATGCCCAGACACAAGATTTTTGGATTCAGTGCAAATGTCAGTATGTTAGGAGCAAACGTTTCAAGCAAATCTGCATTATAAGAATTAGCTCCAGGCTAAGGAATCCATAAATTAAGATTTAGCAGACATCCCATTTTACTTCTGGCTTGCTTGCACTAACAACTCTCCCTCTCCCTCTTTTATCTTCGTCCTGTTCTTCACATCACCTCTCCTCCTGTGTTCTCTTACGTTCTATTGTTGGAATGGTTCGATTGCAAGAGAGGCTGTGAATGTGTTTGGTGTGTGTCTTTTCCTGGTTGAGTGTCTATGCCTGGCTGTGTTTGCCTGCGTGTAGATATGCTGGGGGATTACATATAGCCCTACAAAATCCATTTGTTGAATGCTTATTAACCCCGGTGCCCGTAACTGTGCTTTTAGTATATCAGCTTAGTACCATGAAATCTCCTTTACTGCTCCACACTTGCTTCTCTCTCTGATACACACCATGCACACACACACCATGCACACACACACACACACACACACACACACACACACACACACACACACACACACACACACACACACACACACACACACACACACACACACACACAAATCCAAACACAAATACTGTAGATGTTAGATGGCCACATGATAACAGAGCATTGCTGAAGGGTTTTGCTTCACAGGTGCTATTTATTATTGTATCTTAGACTACACAAATTATCACATCCCCTCTCACTCAGTTTTACAAGAACATGCACTTCCCCCCCTCCCTTTATCTGCAGAACTTTCAACCTGCCTCTATTATATTCACTCCTTCGCTCTCTTGCCTCGTCAGCCATCTTGGCTTCAAGAGGCCAGCAGGGACCATGCCCCTTGGGTCAGTTTCCTGCCAGCGAAAGGGAGATTGATGAATCAGAGGTTCCATGGCGGCTCCAGTGGGGTGTCTGAGGGGGCCGGTGTGGGGGACAGGCTCCATCAAACACCAAGCAAGTAGAACTAATAGGCATGCTCTTGAGGAAAAGAGGGAAGGGTTGAGAGATATGTGAGTGTTTGTATAGGTGAATGTGTTTGGTCGACGGCCTGGCAGACACAGAGACATCAGGAAAATTGATGCACAGTATCAGATAAAGATTTAAAAAAGACTGAATGAGCACGAATCAAAGGGTGGAAGGCAGTCACAGTGGTAAATAGATAGCTATAGCATGGAACACAGTGCAAGGACAGGCAGAACTACAGATAGAGGAAAATAATACTGCAGCGAAGAAGGATGAAAACAAAATTCATGGGGAAGGTGTTTATTAAAGGACAGACTGAGGAACAGTGAAAGACAGAAAGAAAGAGAGGTATTGATTGAAAAACTTACTTTAAATGCTGATGACTGAGAGGCTATGTGCTTATATCTTGCTAACATTTGCTTGGTTACAGACGTTAATGTTAATTTTAGATGGATGCTTATGTTAGATGCTAATGCTACTATTTAAGTGGTTATTTAATAATGCTGTGAAAATGTCCTATTTAATATGGGAGTCAATAAGAAATGTCTCTGTTTTGATACCACGTCTTCACTCGGTGAACTGCAATTTTTGTCACTTCCGCATTGGATGCTGGTAGAACTTGCTGTGGTTGGTTTTTAATTAATGTTGCAAATGTATTGGCTACAAAAGTTAATCTTACATAAGGATATTAAAGACAATCATATAACCTCTTATCCTTCTGCTGTATCATCCTGCCTTGTTACATCATTCCCTTTTTTTAATCTCCATCCATCCATATTTTCTTCTTTTTCTTTTACTTTGTGTTGTTGCTGCTTTTTTCTCTCTGACAACTTGTCTGTCATTGGCTTGTCCCCACACAGTGACATCGAGTGAAGGACAGGTGTGTGTGTGTGTGTGTGTGTGTGTGTGTGTGTGTTTGATAATCTATTCACATTTACATATTAGAGTTGTCTTATTTTGTCCATTGCAAGGTGTTTGTGTGGCCTATCCGGCCAAGACTGTCATTATGACAGGTGCAGTTCGTTTTCTCTTGGGAGGCCTGTCTCTCAAACCATTAGGAGACTTCGCCATTACAGATGTACTTCCTATAGGGAATGATAATCAGGTTGCCGTGGTGGCTAGCAGTACTCCAAATTGTGAGTGGGAAACATACTAACATGTAATTGACTAGGTTTGTGCCATTTTATCTTGGTATTAAAGGGCAGTGTTGTTTCTATACAGCTTTATATGAATTTACAAATTGCAACAAGGCTTTAAAAAACTGTACAACATCTTCTGCACCCCAGCATTTATGGGATCCAAATTATCACAAGAATTAGCCCAGACATCATGTAACATTTGTAGTTTCTCTCTGCAAGCCTATTTCTGTAACTTGGAAATAAGTACCTTCCTGCAGGCTGCTGAGAAAAAGTAGAGAAAAGTCAAGCAGAGAAAACAAAGCGTTATAATGATGAAGGGATGGATCGAGAGAGCTGGTCAGCATGCCAGACTCAGCGGGGGTTTACATCACAACACTGGGTGGAAAATTAATGAGAGGCCAACTCTCTCACACACAAATGAACACACACATGCATACACACGCACACAAGGGGTCCAAAGTTGAGCCAATCTAAATGATTCAATCAAAACCTAACGTTGGCGTGTAAACACAGCTTTTAACAAGTTACTGGTGCTGACATATCTCACACACACACACACACACACACACACGCAGAGAAAGTTGTAATAGAGACGTCTAAAATAATGAATGTGTGTGCCTGTGTGTGTGTGTGTGTGTGTCTGTGGGTGTAAGAAGAGATGGACAAACAGACAAAAACATACTGACTGAGAGTAAGACAGGCGAAGTGTGTCCTTGTATCCAGCCTGTCTGTACATCTGTGTGATTTGCCGCTGTCTGGCTGTGTGTTTTTATGTGCCTGTGTCTGTGGCTCATCACACACTCCCACTGACGCACACACACTTACATATTACTACACGGATACACACACGCACACACATACATACAGTTTTGGAGGATAATATTATCGTGGAGACAGTTCGCGAGTGCATGAGAAAATATTACCTCTCTATCACTCATCTCTTGTCATCTGTCTTTATCTCTCTAAGCAGTTCATTTAACTGTCGCAAACAAGGAAGAAATCATCACTACATGTGACTTTCTTTGTAATGTTTATCTTGTTGAGGAATTCAAGGTTGAACTGCAGATGTGTGAACAGATGTTGACTTAAGCTATATTTTTTAAACGATATACAGTATATTTATGTAAATGTATAAGCAACACAATTAGTTTTATAGAATATATTGTTTTGATTAATAGTTATGTATTATTTTCTTCAGTAGAGTTTCAAAATACAAAGAATGCTGAACCCACTTGAACCCATCTCTAGATTTTATTGTAACAGCAGGGAGGAAGACAGTAAGCTGAACTGGTAGTCTGAGCACTTTTTGATTGATTTATATAGATCTTGCAAACCCCTTGTAAAACCTAAAGGCCATTTCAGACAGTAGGCAACATTCTGCTTTAAAAGTCGCTTGGCCCTGCGGCTTCACGTTGCGCTCCTCGTGTGAAGAGACAGGCGGAGGAGCGCACGTGTGGTCACCATGGATACCAATTGTGTTCCGATTTTTCACAAGTTGTGTAGGAATAAGTGAAACAGTGTTCAACTATTCCAAATGCTTCCAACGTATGGCAGTGTGACGAGCACAGAAGCATCTGTTTCACAGGAGTGCGCCTTCTTGTCACTCCGGAGCAATGCACCTCCCTCTCTTGCCCGCTTGCCTCTCATTGAGAATGTATTACCAGGCGCGACAATCGTCTCCTGTCTGAAACGGCCTTAGTGATGTCCTGCAAATCTACGTAAATACATTTTGGTTAACAAATTTACATTGCAGTGATTATCATAATTTCACCTGTGAAAGCAATAGCTATTTTATCCTATTTTAGAGCAGTTTTAAATTATTTCTCCTAGAACTGTTTAAAACAGAAGCAGAGATTTACGAATAAACAATGTAGGATCCGAGCAAGTATTTTATTCTGCCTCAGTTTTTCCCCTCCAATTCCCCCTGGTGTTTAGAGTAGCACTCCAACTGCATTCCAAAACAAGTCAGTTCAGAGTTACCTTACTGAGTGACTTTTAGGTTTAAGTGAGGATAAAGTGATTAATGGGGTAAACACGTGGAAGCCCATGCACACACACTCACACACATAGGTATGAAATACAAACCTAAGCACTGCATTCTTATATTGTAAAAACACATCGAATTCTCCTGAGAATTTGTTGACATGCACATATTTCTAAAGCTGAATCAGTTTTTTTTTTCTTTTTACAAAAGCCCTAGTCAGCACAAAAACAGTTCACTCGACCACTACACAGTGTAAATAAATCAGAGCTGTATTAAGACCACCACTACAGGACAACAGTGTACCAAGTCTCTATTCTGGTCTTAATGTAACAAAGTAAAGGCACAAATGATCATTTGTTTCTGATCACTTTTTGTCCACCCTTTTGGTCTCTTTTTTATTTTTTATAATTGCTTAGTTCTTATAATTCCTTTTCTATTAGTCCCTTTTCCTCCCACACACACACACACACACACGCACACACACACACACACACACACACACACACACACACACACACACACACAAACACACACACACACACACGCATTCACAACCTATTTATGCTTTACTGGTAAATGCGTTACAGTAGCTGAATTTTCGGTGTGGTCTGAGATGAGACGAATGAGTTATGTCTCAGATGTGTGAGTGTGTATGTGTGTCTTTCATCTTGTTAATTATGACCATGTCTGTACAGTATGTAACTGGACCACAGTCCCCATCCATTGTGTTCCCGACTGAGCTTAAAGGGAGAGTGTAGGTGGTTGTCTGTGCTTTGTTTTTTCTCTGATCTTAGAAAAACATACAGCTCGCGCAAACTTTTTCCACGTTATTTCATTAGTAGGAAGGAAATAGTTCAGGATAAGACATTTATATTTGTATCTATGCAAAACAATGAAATAAATGTATTTCCACTAGAATGAGATGCTATTGCAAGCTATATGTTTAGTATGAAATCCTAACTGGATGATGCTGGGGGTGCAGAGGAATAAATCAGCATTTAACCACTCTCAACCGCAGCGAAATGAATGATCTGAGGAGAGTGAGTGAGTGAGCTTGTCACATCATATAAACTGAGTCAACTGATACTGATCAGCTGATGGCATGTGTGACTTAAGTGCTATGCCTGAACTAATGTGATGCTCCGCGGGTTCTTTTAGCTCTCTTTCCTTTTGCATTTCCATGAAGTAAAACCTTGGTGTTTCTGTGCGTTGTAGACAGTTGTGGTGTGATGTGGCAAAATGCAAAAGGAACCTGGAGTGTGTTGTGTTCACAATTCACAGCTTAAAGCAGCTCCGAGTAACATTTAAATATCTTTTAAACAGCCTCATGTTTCCTCACATAATCATAAATTACCTTTAACAGCAAACGAGACCATCAGTGCAAAGATATAAGTTTTTATATAGTTTTTATTACTGCATTTGGTCTGGTCGCACACCCAGTCCGATTTTCGGTTCACGCGTGCATGCTCTATGGTCACATATCCGTATTGGTCGCAGATTTCAGTGTGGCGCAACAACGCGATTTGAGAAGCCTATCCCTCCAGGTGAGGGAAGGGGAGCGGGAGCCTTGTTTGAGACAGTTGTTTGTCGTCATAATGACTGATAACGGGGCTGAACCATCAAAGAAAAAAAAGAAAATGCAATTAAGAAAAGCTAAAAGGGAGAGCTAGGCGGGCGGGAGGGCGTTGCCAAGCAACGTATACACAATTTCACAGGAGCGAACTAGACTCCTAAATGAATGAGCGGTAGCCTACTAAAACAAAGTTTACTTTGCCTCACCAGCATCATCAGATGACCATTATTCATCTGAAATAGTCATTATTTACAACAACATAAACACATTACCTTATCGTGATCCATAGACTACTAACTGCCGTCTCTCGTTCATTCACTTTCTATGAGGACACGTAATCTTTCAGCTCCGTGAGAGGTGACACTGCATCAACTCATTGCAATCAGGTGTGTGTAGCACTGACTGGCATTAGTTGATGCTGTGTCACTAACCACTCTCACGGAGCCGAAAAGAGTCCGGTGCCCTCACACTTTCAACACACGGACATGCACTATATTGGTTCCTGATCATTTGAATCTCGCACGCCCGGCACGAGCTAGAAAACAGCTTCACGACAGCTGGCGTCGTAAAAATACTACCGCTTTTGTCCAAAAGGGACGCCAACGTGCCATGTTACTCGTAGTGGCTTTAAGTGAACTGCAACACAGACTTGAAGCGAACCAAACTCTGACCTAGCCTGGCACCGCCCACCTACCTACTTCTGCTCAATTTTCATTTCCCTTCAGTAGTCACTCTGGGACCGCGGTATATTCGCGGGTTTTCTCAGACAGATCTTTTGGCTGTCCAATCAGCGAACAGAGGGAGTGGCTGAGAACAATGAAGTTGAGGTTGTCCGCCAGTTTCAGTTGAAGTCTGAAGCTGGCGCATGACATACGTCATGACAAAATGTTATGCGATTGGTTGGCAGATCCAGAGTGGCACTGGGCACATACAATAGTTTAAAACTTCAACAGACACCCGCCTTCAAGTGAGTTTAGGTTTGTCAATTGAGCGATTCCAGACCTTCTGTGCAAATGAAATGAAGTACGATGGTCTGGCAGGACCAGGGTAACTCAGACCACCTCCCGAGGAGGTCTGAGTTTGGTTCGCTTCAGAGCGGTCTGAGTCCATTCGGAGTGTCTTTTGGAGGGCTGAATGGGACCAACTGTGAATACACCCTTACTTATGGGGACCAAAAGCCTTTATCCTGAAATAAAAATAAATATAAGGAACTGTTAGTGCTGTAAAATTATTTCATTACGTGATTAGATGACTGACAAAAAATTGATTGACAACAATTGTAATTTTGTAACTTTATTTGAACATGGACAATGTACAAAGAAACATTGACCTTGTTAAAAGCAAGAAGAGATGCATTGTACCAAGTTTTAGCAAATTGCTTCTTTCCACCTGTAGTCCCTGAATTTTGATAGTTGACTTCAATGTTCTCCGAGTTTGTGTATTTCTGTTTTATATCATTGCAAAATTAATACTTTTACATGTTGGCCTCTCGGCTGGATAAAACAAGCAAATGAAAATGGTACCTTGTATTCTGGGAACATGGCATGAGCATTTTTCATCACTTTTTTTGACACAATGTAGACACAACAACAAGGAAAAAACAGTGAATCCAAGAGAGAAAGTGAATGCAGAGGTTGAAAGGAGACACAGCGAGGTCACATCCGCCGGGGTTTCATTAGTGACGGAAGGAGAAGAAATGAATTTTGTTCTCCTCAGTCCTGATTAGGGATGGGAATCGAGAACCGGTTCTTGTTCAGAACCGGTGCCGAGTCAACCAATTCCTTGGAATCGTTAACATGCCTGCTTAACGATGCCGCTTATCGGTTCCGCTCGTAGCAAATACGTCATGACTTCAGACACGTGCTGCTTTGTTTTGGTTCAGAACGCAGCAAACATGACGTCGAGGCAGAAGCGCTCTAAAGTGTGGTTGTATTACACATGAAAAGGCAACAATACGGCCACTTGCAACAATTGTAAAGTTTCCATTTCATCAAACGACTCGTGCACAAACAAGCGCGCAGACTGCGATCCTGACGGTTGAAAGTTTAAACGTCCGCTGCCTTACCAGTCGGCACCAGAATTGCCATCACTTGGATTTGAACATACAAGGTATATGAATTAACGTGTGTGTAAGCCTAGGTGTGGGCAAGTGAAAGAGGGAGATACATAAAAAGGCGAGAGCAGCATACAAACAGGAAAAAAGGATTTCTTATCCGCTTCCAAAGGCCCGCTGTTTACTCTCGTTCATCAGCTGTTAAATGCTGCCTTGAAGCACGGCGGTGGGGACGAACGCAAAACAACACACAGCGGGATTCGGCGGTCCGGTGGTAAGGAAACTTTAACAATACACTTTATAAAGACAGTAAGACATACTTAAAATAACGCTCTCTGCCCGATACAAAAAGCTCTGCCTTGGATTACTTGAGCGATCGATGTGCTATAAAACCATCCGCTGCGTGTCTGATGAAGGGACATTATATTAATAAACAGCGCGCTGCACATAAGAACAGCGTACATTGTAAAGCTGAGATGGCGCGGTGAAGAATAAGCAAAGCGATACATTCTCTTAAAGCCTTTATGGCGTATTTATTCTCTTCTTGAATAGCCTACATGACTGTCTACTGTGCAGTCATGACAGTTTGACCTGAGGCGTTAACGTAGTGACATCATCACGTTGGCCTTTCAGAGTAAGGGCGCAATCATATAATAACACTTAACATACGTAGCCTACATTAAAGATCTCGTATCCTTCCTGAGAGGGCAAACATGATAATTGTTCTGCATACAAATGCTTAATTTGTCAACGTTGAGAGTTGGTATTATCTTTTTAAAAGACTTATTTGTATTTTTTCTGTCAGTTGAATTTTGTTTCAAGTGCCAATGAGCACTGTTAATAATCCAAAAGGCACAAGCTCTTCCTTGACTGTTTTAAGTATGTGTTTTTAGTTTGTAGGGCACAAAAGGGCATTTGGGCTTAAAAACCAAAAAAATAAATTGTCTGGACCAATTAATGTGAAAATTGGCAATTTCCTAATCCTAAAGTAGCTTGATAATCTTTCAATGCATACACTAGACACTTCTGATCAGATATTAAAGAGAGTTAATACAAACAAACTAATTTGTACATATTCTCTCACCCAATGAGAATCGATAAGAGAATCGATAAGGAATCGGATCGATAAGCAGAATCGGAACCGGAATCGGAATCGCTAAATTCTTATCAATTCCCATCCCTAGTCCTGATTAATAACCCTGTTAGCCTTTTTAATAGTCCTGCTCGGCTCTTTCCCTCTATCTCTCCTTTCCTGTTCTTTCTCTTTGACCGGTCAGCTAAAATGTTCTTTAGTCAAATCAAATATGTTAAATACCAACAAAAGATGTGTAACCTTTCCTCTCCCTCCCTCCTCTCCTTATCTTAATTACTTTCTTTTTCTATTTCACTTTTTGCTTCAGTTTGTCTTTTTATGGCTTGTGGGTTGCTGCTTCTAGTGCTACTATGGTAACAGCAGGGGAGTGGGTGCTAGCAGCTAATCCTGTTTTGGTGTCATGGTGCCATTTGCTATGGCACCCAATAGGACAGCTATACAAGGTCTCTTCTCTTAAATCACATTTTATCAATAAGGTTTCTTGGCGTAAGACGCTCGGTTCTGACTGGAATGCGAGTTCACTTTAAGCCGTCATAGATCCTAAGTATTAGCTGAGCAAACCAATTGCTCTTATAAACAGACTCTAAATGATCACAGTGCAAACAGAGATATGCAGTTGCCATAGTTCCCTGTGTTTTGCAGCTATTTTTATTTTTATAATTTACTAAAGAAACTTTTGTTCAGCACATACACTTCATCATCCTGAAAATGAAAGCCATGATACCTATGATGTCATTCTTTGGTGACTTTTCAAAAGTCCCAGTTAGTTATTTATTAGGATCTTTTTTTGTTTGTTTGTGAATAATGTTTGATTTTAGTCCTGTAAAATAACAATAGCAGATAATAATCTGATATAAAAAAATAATAATCATACAAACTAACTAAACCCAGACCTCAGGAAGCTATACAAAGATATTTAAATCATGGACAAATCAGTACATTTTGAAACAAATTCCTAGATATTTAATGTATTAAATGGCTATGTGAATTTTGTAAGGTTTCTGTTTTATTGATAAATCAACACACATACTTATAATCCAAGACGTCTTTTAGCTCATTGTTTTGTTCTTACAACTCATCACTTCACTGTTTTGGGTCAATCCCAGCACTCCAACCTTGTTTCCATGTCAAGCAACCAGCTGTTTTTAGCTGCAAAAAAAATAGAGACTAAGAACAAAACAGCAACATCATAATAGGTAAGGGAGAGTAAAAGATGGAATTTTACACAGGTGTTCCCCCATTGTATTTCTGATTCTCATTTGTCACTGTGTTATGGTCTGGTCTCGCTCCACTGGACATCAACTATAGTGGAGGAATGATGGAGCAATTCTCAACGCACACACAAACACACACTCATTACCAGACAGGGCTTTTACAGAGTGTGTTTGGTTCAGATAGGAGCAATACAACCAATTCAACATGGAGAGAGAGAGATAGAGAAAGAAGCAATATTTAGTTTTTGTTTGTTTTTTACTGAGATTTGCTCTTTTTAAGAGTTTGGATATTGAACAAGAAAAATAAACCTGATCAAGACCATAGAAGGTCCTGTTCTAGGGAGCTTAAAAAAGCAATAACATTACAGGTATAGTGTAAGGCAATTGCATGTACTGAAAGAGATCCATGAAATATTGATTGAATGCTAAGTATTTGCCTTTCAAATAGGGCTGCACAATTTATCGAATTTTTATCACGATGACAATTTTGGCTTCCCACGATAACAGTTACATGAATGTGCAATGTTTTTAAACGTGTGCTCCGCTGCGAAGCAAATCAGTTGCATCTGCTTTTGTTTTGGTCTGTCATTTAAAGTTTAAAACATCCCTCAGCTTCTTTAAACCACATTTTTCACACTTCAATGACTGTTGGCTTAGAGACCACATGTCAACACAGTGTGCCTCACGCACATGCACATCTGTGGGCACATACACACTCATGCAGTGTTTGATCTCAGTAGGTAAAGAGCTAGGAGGCACAGTTCAGTCCCCTCTCAAACACATATTCCACACTGCCACTTTATGTGTGTTTTCACACTGCTGTTGTTGTGACTACCAGATTTACTGATTTACTTTGACAAAAAGTGGTTATGGCAACCAGCTTTATCCAGAATAATGTACTCTTCCCTTAATAATGCATTGGTTGCAAGAAAGGCAAATTGAAATTAAATGTTTGATGCACTCTTTCTGCATCTTCATGTTATGCAGTTATGATTTGGACATAGACAGAAAAGGGGACGTGTAAAGAGTGAGAGGAGTCGCAGGCAGTGAATAAAAGAATGTGCTAACAAGCACGGCTTAATTCACAGGGGAAAATATTTTGATAACAAAAATAGAGAATGATGGGGAGATTATGCTTATTTTTCCTGCAAAGTAGTTTAATACATAGATAACTAAGGGATTCGGTTTACAATGTTGTGAGATAGATATAAGCTGCAAATCCTTATATTGCTTCATTGTTCCTTTAAAAGACAAACCAGATTTTTGGAATTTATCATTAATGGAAGTTTATTTTTTTTTATCTGTTCTTGTCATTCTTTCTAGTGTCTCTTTTCCGTTTAAGTCACAAGAGCACAATCAACCCAATTGGCCTATCAGATGACTCACACCCGCGCATACACACTCACACAAACACATGATTTGTGCCACGAGACATTGCCTGAATTACAGAGTATAGTAATCTATCTTGTCCTGTCAGTTTAGCAAACAGCTACTCGGATCTTGATGCACTACAGTGATCTGTGTGTTTGTGTGTCACTTCACTTTGTCTTCATTTGTGCCTCTGCTCGTGTCTCACTGCAAATTATCACACACAAATCATAACACACCTCAATGCTCAGGTATATTTTGAAGCATGTATTCAACTGTGTGTTAAAGCAAGCTTCAGTAAGCATATATTGACACACACACACACACACACACACACACACACACACACACACACACACACACACACATGCCAGCATTTTGCACTTCAGAGGGACAGAAGAAAAAAAAGTGTGTTGTGTGCAGGCATGGGTGAAAACAAAGGAAGAAAGCAATATTTATCTACCCTTTCACCTTGGCTTTATCATTTTTATTCACTTTACAGTTTATAGCTCTCCGACGCCCGATATTGGCCCGGTGTGTCTTCGCCTTTACACACCTCAGTCTGTATTTGCAGTAATGTTTGAATGTTTATCTTATCTTCAATACAGTTGTTCTCTCCCTGTCCAAAGACAGGTAGGCTCTAACTTGGCTCTGCGGTTGTAAGACCACATTTGTTTGTGTGTCAGGCCTTTCCCATTCTTCCTCCCAGTGCATGCTTGGATTAGCTTTAGACCTTGTAACCAAGAAAAAGTGAAGCAGGTGAAGAAAGGGAATAATTAATTATTTATCTAAAAAAACAGCTTGATGGTAGCCCATCTACTGTCTTTTTAGCCAGCAACATTTCTGCAAGGACGATGTTTTATGACAGGAAGATTGACTGATTACTAGGGGTGTAACGGTACACTAAAGTCACGGTTCGGTACGTACCTCGGTTTTGAAGTCACGGTACGGTACAGTACGGTACGGTTCATAGTTAAGGGAGAATGAACAGTTTTAGCTGTCAGTAACTAGCTGACAGTATGTAACATACAAATACAATGCATAACAAATCTAAAAAGAATACTGCTGCAATTATCCAATAAATAAAATACTTATTAAATACTAGTGAATGTGCAGCATAAACTAAAATTGCAGTGAAAAAAAAAAACGCCAGTGTTAATGCTCAGCAGGCTCTGTAAGCTGGTATGTAAAAAAAGGGTATGTCATCTTTAAGGGTAGTTTTGACTTTAAAAAAATTAAATATTATTGCAGCTCTCTGAAGCTCTGAAGTGCTTTTATAAATATAACAATTATCAAATAAAAGTGCAACTGCAGCATTAATTAAATGACAGCTTATGTATTTTCAGTATAAAAAAGAAAATACTGTCTGTTTGCACAGCTCGATTTTTCTTCACAGTAACGGTGATAGTAATGGTGCCTTTTCAAATGCGTATGCATGTTCAACGTGTTGGCTCCCTTTATATGTCCATGGTTGGCTCCTACATAGGCGATCGCGGTGAAACAATAACCTGTGTGCCGACAGTGTTCCACACGTTTATCACTGTTTTCATAATTCTACTGGAATCCGAAGTTATCCCTCAAGCGGGATTTGAATGACGGGGACGCCTGCAAGCTCCGGTTTCCTGTTGTCTTTCACCATGCAGTTCGCTCTCTGTTCGATAGCACTGTATAACATCTTTATTTGCACTACTCATTGACTGTAAAAGAAAAGAGTGGTAGCCTATTACAACTGCTAATAGGGATGCAAACGGAACACTTGAGCGGAGAGGTGTGTATCTCCTGCTCTGACCGCAGCTGGGAGGGACTGCTGCGCGAGGACCTGCCCGCCTCTCAGTGCTCTGTTACGGGGCAGGAGCCTCGGGAGGCAGCCGCTGCTCGTTTGGAAGTAAAGCGCGATACATGCTTTAGCAACAGAGTCTCCAAAAGTCACCAATAACACCAGAAAAAGTAGCTAGATTTGTCGCTAGTCACTTTTTTGAAAAAAAGTCGCCAGAGGGGTCTGAAAAGTTGCTAAGTTAGCAACACTGCACCCTCATGCTGTGCTCACCATGGAGATAACACACTCTAAATCGCTGGCTGCTACTGCGCATGTGCGAGCGAGCCGGAGGCTAAATGGTCCGGGGGGAACTCCGACGACAAGTTTTAAGTTCCACCCCGCAAAACAAGCCTGTACATTCGCCATATATTAACGCTATGTACGCCACGAACGGACCGCGGTCCACCTCTGTAACACCAAATACGTGCCTGTACCGTCACGGTACGGTACAAATACGTGTATCGTTACACCCCTACTGATTACAAGTTCTGTGTTTGAAAGTGAGAGAGATAAAGGGAGTAAGAAATAACCCGACATTTTCTGTATGAGATAAAGAGAAATGTAGATAGCATGTCATATGTGTCTTCACATCTAGAGACATGTTTCTAAACATGTAGAGAGTTAGCATAGTTATCATCAACAAATCACTGAGATTTTTTGATCTGCACTTTCAGTCCTATAGGGCGCTGTAAGTTACTACAAAAATGTCTTTCTCTTTTGTCTTTGGATCCTAACTTGCCAAGTTAAAGTCAAATAATTAATGCTGACAAGCGCCAGCAAATCAAACTCTTTGCAGGTCACATCTTCCCCTAAAAGTTGAGACTAAAGCTGACAGCCAACATGCGCATGTTTCCTATTCCAGCATGACAAGATATAGCATGTCATCTACATGTCAAAAAAGAAAGAAAAAAGTTCTAAGGGAAAGATTAAGAAAACTAGCTTGTGAACTGTTTTCCATGACATTGGACACAACTGACGGCTAAAACTAAAGGTAATGATAGACATACACAGACAGATTGTTTGTCACATGTTTGCAAATACATTTGCCTGTCTGTATGTCAACCGGATCCTTCCTTCCTTCTTCATCAGGTAGCTATAATGCCTGTTGCCTGGAAACAGGAGTTTTTTCTCTTTCCGACAACTTTGATATTCAAAGTGCTGGAGGACACAAAAGACAAACAGAAGAAGAACACCATGGTTTTAATAAGGCAGCGTCCACACAGTAATGCATAAAAATGTAAAAACAGCATTGACTTTTGCAATATTTTTAGTCAAAGCAATAGCATTTTCTAATCATTTGACAAAAGTTCATCAGCCTCATTAAAACATTTAAGAAGTAATAAAACACTTAACTGCTGTTGATCCCTTAAGATGCAACATGGCTCTGGCTGTGTCTATAGCAGGCTTGCATGAACATTTCTTTTTTTTCTCACCCCCACCCCCCATTTCTCTCTCTCTGAGTCACACACACACACACACACACACACACACATACACACACACACACACACACACACACACACACACACACACACACACACACACACACACACACACACACACACACACACACACACACACACACACACAGACACACTTTTAGATAACTCTTGAGTCTTGTGTTGAACATGTGCTGCTGGCATGTTCATGTTGACACTTTGTCTGAAGGCTAGAAATCTGGACGCATAATTACGTGTGTACAGTATGGACCTTTGTATGTTGCTGGCAGTAATGTAGGTAGAAATATTTTTAGACCCTTGCAAGTTTTTTATTTTTTTAACTGCTACTGTTTCTGTTTATTTATGTATTCCTTATTTACACTTTGAGACCTGTTTAGCTATGGAATGGTAGAAGGGAGTATAACTTTGTTATCTATCCCTACACACAGAGGCCAGGGAAACTCAATGATACAGCAGTTCTCTTGATCATTGTCAACTTTGATTAGAAGTATTTATTCATCTCCATGCTGCAACAATTACAACAGTAGAAAAAATACAGAACTATTTATGCTCACTGACCCAAAACCTAACCCCAAACCTTAAGCGCCATCAAAATATTCTATTAAACCCTCATTGAAGGAATGTAACACATGGACCATGATTGTGATGAGTTGTTTACCCTTTTACATCTGCTGCACATCTCACTTGTCTCAAAGTTTGTTAAAAGCTCTTGAATCTGTCTCGGCTTCATTATATTTCCACTTTGTTACTGAATCAGGTCAATTCAGAAAAATAAAGAAGGTACTCACGGCAACATTGGGATACTCAATCTACTGCCAAACTGCATATAGCTTTTAGAACATGTATTGCATTATATTTCAGATATTATATATTATAACTGGGTTGCATGTTGTTGCAGATGACAATGGAAGATTTATTTGATAAAAGGCCTGTGCAGTGACATAATCACTTACCATAAGTTTGAAAGTATCAACTTGTGGCAACCAGTAAGTAAGTAAATGGCATGGATTACTGGAGCAGGAACAAACACACACTTGCTTGCATTCATAGGCCTTTACTAAAGCACACCCTGATGTGCACACACACATCACATTAGCATACACATGTGCACACACAGACAAACAATAGGACGTCTGCATGGTGACAGAAGAGTAGTAATTAGGACTATTCTGTGGATATTCTTGGTACAATACTGATCAGTGTCATCAATTTGTATGTTAGAGAGACAGAGAAAATGAGAGAGAGAGAGAGAGAGAGAGAGTCTGCTGCTGCTGCACCTCACAGTTTCCATGGTAACATTGGAACCCATCTTGGTCTCTATGGTAACTTCTGGTTGGCACCCACAGAGAAAGAGGGAGATAGAGGAGAGGGAGAGACAGGAGGTGAGGGACGGGAAGGAGGGAAAGAAGGGGAGAGAAACACAAATAATTGGGAAATAAGGAGAAGGAAGTTGTTGCGGCAGAAGAAGAAAGAGTTCTAAGTGAAGACTCCTAACTTTGCTAAATGTCAAAAAAGAGTTCCCCCTGAATCTTACAGATCGTCCTTTTTGTCTTAGTTTTGTTGAGTTTTTTCAAATCTTAGATTGTGACGTTTTTTGTTTTTCATAATTGTGGTGTTAAGTTATGATAAGACTATTGTTAAGTTATGCGAAGACTTTTACTCACACAAGTACTTTCTGAAGTGTGAGACACAGCAGCATCTCCTCAACAATGTCCAACACAGTGTGAGAAACAGGACCAGACAGACAAACAGACAGATTGTAAACCAGTAAACAGTCAAGTTTATTGTCCTGTCTGAACTCTTTGTTTGTTGTTGCCATGTTCTGAGATCTAGTGATTATCTTGGGGAGAAAAACGTTTTAATAACAGATCAGAATAATGGCAAAATGTAAAGAATATTTTATCTCTGTGTTCTCAATCCAGTTCTCTAATGTACTTCTCCTTCACCATGGTTGTATCATATGACTGCTAATGGGATGTAAACGATCAAGATTCTCAAGTGGTTTATTTCTGTTTACAAAGCTGTGTGGAGTTCAGAATTGCAGTATGACAAGAGTTTGGTTTTGGAATTTCAAAGACGAATACGTATGTTACGAACTACATGAATTGAATTCTTTTCAGGCTTTTCTGTTTTTATGTCTTGGTCCATAATTTCTCGACCGCAAATCTTGAGCATGTGACGTAAAAAGAAGTTTTGAAACCAAATGTTGAGTTAAAGGTACATTTTGTTAAGGGTATTTTTTTACTGTTCTCCTAAATCTATTGAAAACCGCATGAAAGCAAAACACACAGGGGCATATGCTCTCACTGGACTATGATGTGTCTGTGGGTTTTACAAAAGCAGCTTAATGGCTAATCCTGTCTTGCAGCTGAGACACATACACAGAAGGTCATGGCAAATGGAAACATCGTCCGCTGTATGGTAGAATGTCGATACTATAATCTGATTGGCCTAGTTGATGGATAGGCGGTTTGGTTGACCTATCACAGTTAACTGAATTATTGCTCCCACACACTCACCTTTCTGTCATTTTGTTTGCCTTCTTCTCCCTCGGACTCTTGTCTCTTTAATCCGTATCTTCATCCTCTTTCTCTCTCTCATCCATCCTCTGCTTCTCTCTCAGCCTCGCATCATTCCCTCTTATTTCTTTCCCGTCACTAACCAGATTAGTCATGCCCCTTATAGATCTTGCCCTTTATGGGTCTGTATGAACGGAAGGAAAGGAAGCAGAGAAATGCATCTGTGTGTGTGTTTGTGTGAACGTCAGACTAAGCTGTTCCTACCAGATGTTTTTCTGTGTTTTATTCTTCTGAGCGCCATACTGTCTGCCCGTCACCAGCAGATACACAGCCTGTGTGAGTGTGTTTTTGTGTGTGTGTGTGTGTGTGTGTGTGTGTGTGTGTGTGTTTGTGTGGTGAAGGGTCTGAAGAATGATGATGAATATTGAAAGAAATCAATTCTCCAGACTTTGAAAGTTGGCACACAAACACACAAGGATATAAATAGTAATAGAAGACAGGTGTTTAATGTGAAAATCTTGATCTTTCTCTTAGCTGAATATTTGTGTACCAAGAAAGCACACTGGTCGGACTTGAATTTAAATGAGAGGAGGTTAGAGAGACGAGAAACAAAACAAGCTTAAGACAGCTTTCTGAGCAGCCCATTCAGGTGTACAATCCATGTACTAAAAATCAACTTGCCTTTCAAGTTGTCAGTCTTTCAAAAAGTGCAAATGCTCAATATTACAATTCATGTCAGTCCCTCAGCTGTCAAGCTTATTGAGCATTTCTAAGATTTGGAAAAACACTTCCAAAACACAGTTTTTGTGTGAAAATGACATAATTAATAACACTAAAATCAGAGCGGGAATCTTTTACCAATATCCGGAAGTTGTAATGTAGTGTCAGCTACTGCGAATCTAGCACTCTGAAAATCCATCTGAAAAAACCCCACCTTCCTAACCCTTAGTTCTTGGCATGTACAAATGTGCCACTGAAGCCACAGCTGTCATTTCAAAACTATGGCTACATGGATGACTGATTCCCATGGCTCATGAGTGTATGTGTGTACGTCATTGGCCTAATGATAGTTTGACTCAGTCGTTCTGCATGCTGAGAAAGGTGTTTGTTTAGCTGGACCCACTTAAGTCTCACATCAGCCTAAACAGCGAGCGACTGTACACACATGAGCTAATCCAACACTCACCTGGACATTTAACTCAATTTTGATGAATATTCAGCATCTTATATTTAATATTTTGCCCTTTTGTGTAAAAAAAAAATTATCTTCTGTTACATTTAGGTTTGACATTTTGTAGTTTATTGGCCATAATGCCAAGTAGATAGTAGATTTATTCTGTCCTTGACAGTGATGCTTGGAAGTTCACTGCAATGTACCCTACTCCAAATATATTAAGAAATCTTAAATAATAATAATAAATAATAATAATTAAATGTTGAACTGTCATTTTTATTTTCACTATATTTGATTGTTCTGGGGGTGGTTTTATTGTGTAGGCTACTATTGCAATTTGTTAAATTGTACCCAACTTTATTTTAAAATAGACACAATGGTGGCTTTGTTTACAATTGCACCAGTAAATATGCCTGAATCCGGCCATTCTAACATAGATTTGTCTACTTCCTAAATGGCATCTGCTAGCTATGGTTGTGTCATTTTGAGGGGATTCTTTTGCAATCCTATCAGCTTGTGAAGCTTTTTTGGTAAACTTGGACACATACAAAAGCTGTGTCCCTCCAGCCCCAGGTTCAGCTGATTCTTCCCAGGGATGAGACTTGGAGCCTGGAGAGACCTGGCCGGCCTTTTAGCCTCTGGCCCTCTGTGAGTTAATGTCCATGGGAACAGGAGGAGGAGCACCAACTGGGGATGGATGGATATATTGATGGACGAAGATATTTTTAGAGTTAAAAAAAATAATTATGTACCTCAGAGGGACTGAGAGAGAGGACAGAGAGTATTTCTAAATATAGATTATGTTTTCCTATTTTTGTTTACACATGGGATTAATCGTTTTGAAACATTGCCTTGATCTAATTTTAGCTATACACTTGACAAAAATTAAAAAAGCAGATATGATGGAGGATTAGGTGGATGATGAAAGTGTTTATAAGAACATGATGGTCACCAAGTTACTTTCTCTCTCTCTTTCTCTCTCTGTCATTTCTTTGGCCATTTCAGGACATTTCCCAGGACCCTCTATGGCAGGGGTCAGCACTGTGACAACAATATCTGAGGAACTCTGTAGTAGAGGAGTTGCATGTGTCTGTACGTTTGTATGTGTGTTTGTGTGTGTGTGTTTGTGTGTGTGCGCGTGTGTATGTGTGTGTGTGCATGTGTGATGTGTGCGCGTATATTTGTGTATACATACACACATGCATGCGTTCTTCTCTCCACTAACAGTAGCCTCTTAGGGCAGGAAGAGAATCGCTTTGATTAAATAATCAGAAGGCTTTGATTTAGAGTTAGACAAATACATGTTCACACATAAATAATCAAACTCTTTCTCACACACACACACACACACACACACACACACACACACACACACACACACACACACACACACACATCTCAAGCCACATAAAAAGTACTTGTTCCGCCTGATAAAGTAGGAGTGATTAGCCAGCATTGTTGGTACTCACAACTCACATTCATGGTCTCTAGAGTTGGTTTGGGCATAAATAAATGATGTTATGAATTATTGTGAGTGTGTATTTCTAAGCGTTTGGCCCATTGCTCAAATTAACCTAACTTATCAAAGGTTAAAGAGATCTAGTGCAAACAGTTTTACAGTAATCAAGCATTTTGAAAATATGTGTTGAAAATATGTTTCACTCATTTGATTGGTGTATCTCAAAATTTGGAATCCTGGAAATGGTATTTACTCACATGTGAAACTTAAGGGCGCACGCACACTGGGCAAAGTTTCCCCAAAGTTACCCAGCTTACAGAAAACGTCACCACCGAAAGCATTTCCAAATGTATTTCCTTCTCTTTCATAAACTTCACTTTTATTTCCCTTATCATTGTTCTGTGTCACACTGTGGCTTTCTACGTTCCTGCAATGCTGCTGTTCCGAAAAAATAAATGGACCTCTCTTGTCTGTGTGTCTCTACAGGAGCGAGTGGAGTATCTGTTCCTCATCATTTTCACGGTGGAGGCATTCCTGAAGGTAATAGCCTATGGTCTGCTTTTCCACCCCAACGCCTACCTGAGGAATGGCTGGAATCTGCTGGACTTCATCATCGTAGTCGTAGGGTGAGTGGACAGAAACACGTAAAACATAAAAACTGCCAGAATGTCGTTACTCTAAGTTAATCCATATAGTTTGATTTAGATATTAAGGGACAAAGGTAGAAAGTCTTGTAGAATTGTTGTGAAGTGTGTTTTTCCAGTATAAAAAAAAGCTTACATTTTTAGACATAAGCACATTATTGGCAAATTAACCGAACCTTGGTATAATTACTCTCAACAAATGAAACAACAGCCAAGACAATTGGCAGCCTCTGTCTAATGGTATTCATAGCATCTATTTAAATCAAGATCACATTTCCCATGATTCCCTTTTGATCCCTACAGCAATTTCAAGAAAGGTATTGCACTTTCTCTTATTTTTGTTGACATTCTCTTAAAACAGAAGAGGAAAAATCTGGTCCTGTTTGTCTATCTGAATATTAATAATCTCTCGTACAACATGAGGTATGTTACTGATATAAAAATACTACTGAACACAACAAATTTTACTAGAAGTTTTTCCATAAAACAATTTCCCTTCACAGTGAATCCATATTAAAGCCGCAATAAACTTTGGCCTACAGTGTATTGGTGAGGCCTAAACTGATTAGCTTGTTAGATGCTGATAGCGAAGCTCTGCTCTGATTTTTCTTTATCTGCAACTCAGCAACATAGGCCATCTGCTAAACCCTCTGTGCCTGTGGCCTGTGTCAGTTGTGTGTGTGTGTGTGTGTGTGTGTGTGTGTGTGTGTGTGTGTGTGTGTGTGTGTGTGTGTGTGTGTGTGTGTGTGTGTGTGTGTGTGTGTGTGTGTGTGTGTGTGTGTGTATGTGTGTGTGTGTGTGTGTGTGTTTGCTCTGCCTGCCAGCTGTGCATTGTGTAAAGTGTTGCGTGGGGGTAATGGCGCAACAGCCAGTGGACCTGACAGTTACATTATTGCCATAAAAATGGTCTAATTGACCGTGTGTTGTGTATGTTCAAGACAGAGAGAGACAGCAAGAAAGCCCCCCTCAGCCTGAAGGAAGGCTCTGTGAATCCACCAACACAGACACACATACACACTTAGTGAGTCTTGTCCATGGCCAGTGAAGTGTTCACTCACATTAGCAAACACAAACGGAATATGGTTGGCTTCCCCCCATAGAGACACACACACCATCGTCTGGCCTCATGGTGCCAGTGGCCCTGGCATAAACACAACCTTTACCACTCTTATGCTGTAATATTCCTTCTCTGTCTGTCTGCCTCTCTCTCTTTCTATTCGTCTCTGTTTGATTTTTGGCTTTTGTTGAGTTGTATTTCTTCAATAGAAGTTTTCTTTTATCCTTGAAACCCTGCCACAGGAAGGTCAGCAAGCTGCAGCTCCAGAATTGGCTGGGTTCAAGGACTCTTCAGGAGAGTTGTGGCTTGCTGTTTAAGATTAAACTTGGGTGGCCTCATCTAGACCTCCCCATAGCTTAATATAAACCCTTTACTTGTTTCTGCTTCGTCTTCTGAAGTGATAGAATTGTCCTTGCACCTTTGACTTAGTAACAGTACAAAATCTTGACTTGGTCCCATTTAATCTTAGTCATGTTTAGTCTCTTTGTAGAAATAGCCAAAATCCAGTAGAAAACCAATGTGAAGGCGGGGTAATGGAGTCTGTGCTCAACAGAAAAACCCCTGCTTTGGTAATTTGGGCTAAAAATGACCAGAGTTTAGGGTTCTCTGACAAGTGATGTTGTGTAAATGTTTACTAGTGCTGTCTTTCTAAACACCAATCAAGCAGTTTTACTTGTCTAAACATATTTGTTCCTTGGCTTATATATATAAAAACAGGATGATGGTACAATGAGAAAAAAACATGATTAGTATGGTCATGAAACAAACACACACACGTTCACACACCATCCATTTCGCACACTCAGGACATTCGGATCCAGGTTGTCCTTGTTCCCGTGTGTACCTCACTGCCAGCGTGTGTGTGTGTGTGTGTGTGTGTGTCTGTGTGTGTGTGTCTGTGTGAGACGCAGTGTGTGTATAGATGAGAAGTGACAGATTTTGCTCCCTCTGGAATGTTTACCATATGGGCGAAAGAGCTTGTGCCTGGTGCTGAGCAATCTCTATGGCACATACTCACACATATAACTGGAACTCACACACATGCATGCAGATAATGGAGCCTATTCTCTCACTGACATTTACCTAAGGGTATATTAGGGAAGGTCCCGTGAGTTAACAGGCTGTGTGTGTGTGTGTGTGTGCGTGTGCGTGCGTGTGTGTGTGTGTGTGCGTGTGTGTGTAAAGTGTAAAGACAGTGACCAAAAAATAAATAACACAACCTCTGTTATCTTTATGAATGTATGTACACAGCCTCCATTATCTTAAACTGTGGATGCAACACTCAATGGCTCTAATTATCATTTAACACCCCACCGTGGCAAAACATGCTGGGTGAAATGCTGATGGTGCAAAACTGAGGATCCTTGACATGCTTTTCATACTCTATTTCAAAGGCGTGCTTCACACCAAGAGAGAAATGGAAAGGGTGAATCAAATTGAGAGGGAGGAAGTGCACGATAGAGAGGCAGAGAGAGAGCGGGAGAGAGAGGGTGATATGTTTTGAGAGGTCTTTTCAAGTGGCCATTTCATCTGTGCTAATTGATAATTCTCCATGACTAACGCGCCGCTGACTGGCCTTTGAGCCGTGCTAGCTGGAAAATGGTATTGTATGAAGATTTCTAAAGGATCTCAAAGAGGCAGAGAGAGGAGAGGGAGAGCGATAAGCTCAGTTGGCTGTACATAAATGCAAGCTTGTGAGCCACTCATCAAAATATGTAAATAATTTCATATGGCATAATAGCTGACAAAAGGCGACAGGATAAAAACATGTTTAGCCATTCTTTTGAATACTATTTGCATTTGCATTTTTTAAATATGTCTACTCATCTCTGTCTATGTTCTGTAAAATATGGTTAATAGTGTGTGGGCACCACTTGAAAATTAAATCCCTGCGTGATATCACTTCCAATGCATGTGTATTCCTTTTTGGACCTTGCTTTCTTGGTCCGCATACTGTTTCCACAAAGTTGGAAGTCAAGCTTTTGTTTTCCAGATGACTTAATTTTAATTTTAATATTTATATTAATGTTTATATGGAAGAAATTCTGAAAAATTCTCATGATCTTTGTGAATGTGAAGGTATGTAAAATAGATCTATTTTTGTTAAAACTATTTCCCGAATCATGAAAAACAGCCCAACACCAGAATAACGCATATGCATATGCATATGCAGAAGTGTCCACATACATTTTGCCAAAAGGTGTCAGTCATTTTCATAGAAGCTAATAGCTAAAGAAAACAGCATCAGCTTAAACCCACATTTAGCCCTTTTTAAGAGGATGATAGTTTACAATATTATGTATTTATATATACTTTTTACAATAGATATTACAGTACAATTGCAGGGCTGTTAATGTAGTGATGTGTGCCATATTCAATCCGACGTATTATGAACAGATTGAGCACACATTCTTATAAACACATTTTGGAGACATATTCCTTTACCTGACTTGCACAGTCTCTGTTGAGTTGACAAATCGTTAAACTCGAGTGTCTTATGATTTCAATATCTGTGAAATACAGAGTGAACAGATGAAACACTTGTATAGTTGTTTTGGAGAGTTGACTGGTTAAGCTGGTTTATCTTCCACTGTTGAGTTATCTCCAAGAAACACCTTAGATTGTGAAATAGCGCAGATGTATTCATTATTTCCTGTTTTATACATCATAATAAAGATGGTGTTGATAGTTTTGTTCAGTTTCTGAAAACATTGGTAACAGAGAAAATGGTGACAACAACTGCAAGTATTTATCACTCTATGTTATACCTCTGTATGTCTGGTGTGTAGAAATGGGATGTCAACTTGATACTGACGGTTATTATTTTGTGTCTTGCAGGCTATTTAGTGCGATCTTGGAGCAGGCCACCAAGGTGGACGGCGCCACTCCTATTGGAGGGAAGGCGGCAGGCTTCGATGTCAAGGCTCTGAGGGCATTCAGAGTACTCAGACCCCTCAGACTGGTTTCTGGAGTACCCAGTAAGTACGGCGAGCTGTGGAAAAATGAAAAAAAGAGAAAATGAAAGAAAGACAGAAAAGATTGAGTGTAGAAACAATGCTCTCTAGGCCGAATTCCACCAGCTGCCTGTCCGGTCCTTCTCCGCTCCGCAACGGCATTGTGAGGTTTTCACTTTAGTCAGTCCCACTCTAGCTGTCCGGTCAGATAGGCACGGCTTCTATTTTTGCCGGATGCCGGAGCTCGCCGCACCAATTTAGCACAGAACACATCGAGATAGACAGAAACACAGACGCCGACAAAACAATTAAACATCGGGTTCATTTTCAAAATAAGACACTCGGTGTTCAGTGCAGGTAACATTACGAAAAACAGAAACACATACAAGCATGTCCACTGTTCTTTTATTTGTTCGGATGATAATAACCTTCCGTGCGTTTGTTGTTGTGTAAATACCACATACAGAATCATTTTATCAAGCACAATCGCCCATCACTTTTAACTACCGCTGGAACTCCTTGAACTCCCACGGAGCCGGCGGGTGTTGACGGACGTGGGCTCACGGAGCAAAACCGCAGGACAACGCACGCGCAGCCAGTGGAATGCCGGCGTCAAGATCAGGGGGGTATTTCAGGAAGTAGGGTTTACAAACTGAGTTTAACCCTGCGCTCTGAGTTGGTCAACTCAGAACGCAGTGTTGATAAGCAACTCTGGGTTATCGGTTTCAGAACAGGTGATCAACTCTGAGTGTGTTCACTCTTGGTTGAGCGCGTGCGTAAAAGCCAATGAATCGCTGATAACATGATTCACCATGGAAACAGGAGAAACAAATACTTGATCCTCCCACTTATCCACTTCTCGAAAAAAAAATCTCCTCTCCTCCCACTAGAGTTAGAAATATTAACGAATGAGCTTATGGTATGGGGATATTATCTCATAACTCTGATCTAATCAGTCGCAATTCAGAAAAAACCGGGGCAAACATTTTTTGTCAAGAGAATCATGGCGTTTCCGTATGAGAAGCAATAGTATACTTTAAAAAGTTACGCATATCAACAGCAGCAAAAATATTAAGCTGGCGTGGAACATCATTGCTGACAGTGTTTTATATTCACTGTATAATATGTAGGCAAGCTATGATACTGTGCAGTAAACAGACTGTCGCTTCTTTTAAATGGGGAGTGAAATACATTAACGTCAGACAAATTAGGTGACAGTTTCTATTGTAGAGCCTGATTGATTTATTACCAAATCCATTTTCCTCAAGTGATCACAGTTCAAATGATTATATAATTTCTACATTCATATTAGGCTATTTAACGAGGCTTGTCTGTGACTTTGGGATCACACAAGTGAACAGTGACGATCGCGTGCAGCCGCAGAATTAGTAGCCTACATTTAACCCTGACAGAAACTGTTCAGTGGCACAGACTTTAAAAAAAAAGAATGATATACATACGATACAAATAGGTTTGTTAATCTGTTTGTAGAGCATGTTCCCGATGTGTAAGGTGGACTATATGAACGACACAAGGGCTGAGAACTAGGCTACTGATCAGATAAATGATCGATCAAACGTAAAATCATCAGAAAATGATAAAAAACATCCCTATGGAGATTTCTATGTAGTGATTTTGCTTTAAACTGTACAGGGACGCGTTGTGACAGTAACACTCTTCCCTCAGTCGGAGCTGCAGCGTAAAGTGAAAACAAACCCGGAGTAGGTCTAACCACCTATCTGACAGGTTAGACCCACGGCGTATGTTGCCGCAGTAACTGACTCTGAGGTGCGCTGAACCTGCTACCTGAAACGGAAAACTCAACTCGCCACACAGTGTAAATGCACACACACTCACTCACGCACACATGCATGCACACACGCACACACACACACACACACACACACACGCGCACACACACACACACGCGCACACACACACACACACACACACACACACACACACACACACACACATACACACACAATAGATTACACCCTGAGTGCTATGGTCCTGTTGTTAGATACTCAGACCGTAGCAGTAGATGAGCTGTCTGTCAGCCTGTCAACCACCACTACAGAAATCAATAATCCAACCGGCCAGAACACAGGAAAGGACTAGATATCTTGGATGAAGGCTGAGCGAATTTGTGCACCTGTGTGTGTGTGTGTGTGTGTGTGTGTGTGTGTGTGTGTGTGTGTGTGTGTGTGTGTGTGTGTGTGTGTGTGTGTGTCTCTCTCTGTGTGTGTGTGTGTGTGTGTGTGTGTGTGTGTGTATGTGTGTGTGTGTAGTAACATGTTTAGTTTTAGAATTAAGGCCTTCACTTTCCTCTAAAGGTGTAATAGTGTGCAAAATGTACAATTTATAGGAACTGTGGTTTTGCATAAATAGATAAGTCAGATTCAGCTATATGGAACAAGTAGAAACTGTTTTTTTCCATTTGGAATTAAGCTATATCCTGTATGTGTTATTTGTATCCACCAAATGAGGTCTTGAATCAGCTTAATAACCCGCATTGTTTACAAAGATAATGGTGGCCAAAACATTTACATTTTGCTGTCTTTCATAAAAAACATCCTCAACAGAGTTTCTCCCTGACAGAATGTTTGTGTGATTAATTTATTCAGGAAGTAAACAGGAAAGTTTTTCACTTTTAAGCAACTTCTGTTTTTTTGTTTTGTTTTTGTTTTTGAGAAACTCATTAAAGGTGAAGTGAGCGGTTTATATATGTGTTATATCACTCCATATTCCTACAGCAATCACTTCAACAGAGTGCGGACGTCATATCACAGGTCTCCAAGTCATTCTGATTTGCAGTAATAGCCTAATTAAAATGTTGTAGTATCCCGATTTTTTATCCAATCAGGAGAGAGAACGCTACAAACCGTCACTCGTCTCACTCATATATACTATATACACTCCATGGTCTCACTGCCGGTGCACGCCAGAGCAACAGATGGATGAATGTGTATGCGCCTACAATGGCGGAGCAGGTAAAAATCCTTCCCAATGTCTGTTTTGATGGTTTTTATCATGTTTTATCCGGTTTTATCACACTTATGGATCTGAGATGATGCTAGATAACTCGCTGCTTGAAGACCGCAGTGCATTAATGTGGTGACGTAGGGACGAGCGAGGGGACTGCTAACTGCAGTAACTAACAGGAAGTTAGCTAAAAGAACCATTCCGCTTACAGCTCCTTTAAATAACTCTTTCTTATTTATTTCACTTTGACTTTTTTTATATACCCTTTATGTATTCTCAGTGTTTCTTCTGTGTGTGTGTGTGTGTGTGTGTGTGTGTGTGTGTGTGTGTGTGTGTGTGTGTGTGTGTGTGTGTGTGTGCTGCAGGTTTACAGGTAGTGTTGAACTCCATAATCAAAGCCATGGTTCCTTTGCTCCATATCGCCCTGCTGGTCCTCTTCGTCATCATCATCTATGCCATCATCGGCCTGGAACTCTTCATGGGCAAGATGCACAAGACCTGTGTTGACAAGCAGAAAGGTAGACACACACACACACACACACACACACACACACACACACACACACATACAGTATATGCACGTATACACGTATACAGAGAGTCGGAGAGAATATGTAGGCTATTGTGCATTGATGCACAGATAGAAATACCAACATGCATGATCAAACACTTTCATAACACACCTCAATGCTCAGGTATATTTTGAAGCATGTATTCAACTGTGTGTTAAAGCAAGCTTCAGTAAGCATATATTGACACACACACACACACACACTTCAACTCAAGTGATGGGCAGGCAGTAAGATATCACCCATCAGCCAACAAAGCAGGGGGAAAATAGAGCACACACTTAAACAGTCTTTAACCTCCATTAATTATTGAAATCATAATTTATGCTTCTGAGTAAGACTGATTTAGGCAATAATTTGAACAGCAGACACATACATGATTGAAACAACTTTCAATTAAGGCCCCTAGGTATAAATGGACAGTGTTGTTATAGTGATGTTATAGGTCCCATGAGAGGCATTAGCTTGCACTGTGTGTGTCAGTGCCGGCAGAATGCTCTCTCTTATCCTATATATCACCCTCGAGAGCTTGTTTTGTATAATTAGTACATTAGTGCTGCTCTCTTTGGTTTTAGCTCAGTGTGTGCTTCTTGTAGACGTAGACTTCTGTTTTTAAATCTATTGTTTTCAGATGCGCTGGAAAAAATAGAATAAATAAATTAAGTGTTACTGTAAGTGGCACAGCCTAGGCTCTGTAAACGGGCATGTTGCTGACTATGGTGAGCCCCCTTTGTTTACATGCCCGTTGTATACATACCCGTCTACGAAGCCTAAGCTTTGTATTAACACCAGATCTTTTTGATTTAAAGATTCAGCTGGAAACAGCGGATACTCCCACCAAGACTCCGTTGTGTGTTGGGTCAAAAGGATACAGTATACTGTATCAATCTCTCTCTTCCTCCTATCTCTTTTGTCACAGGCACCATTGCGACAGAAGAGGCGGCACCGTGTGCACCCTTCACAGCTTATGGTCGACACTGTAACCAAAATGAAACTGAGTGCAAAGCAGGATGGGAGGGACCAAACAACGGCATCACCAACTTTGACAACTTTGCCTTTGCTATGTTGACGGTATTTCAGTGTATAACCATGGAGGGCTGGACAGAAGTGCTGTACTGGGTGAGCCGGACACCACAACAGTGTCTGTATATGTGCTTGTGTGGAGTGAGTGCCGAACTGCTTAGGGTGTGAAACCACTGTACTGTATCTGTACCATCAGTGGCACATGAGTGCTTTTTGAGAAGAGAATATAAAGTAATATCACATCGCTCCTCTCAGAAAAGCAGGTGTGCACTCAATGCTTGTTCAGGGAGAGACACACAGCTATTGTGTTTATGTGTGTAGGCTCATATCTCAGACTAAATCGATGCAGACAATACACTGTGTAATTGAAGGCGCCAATTCATTTGGAACGTGTGTCGAATCCCGATGCTTGATTCAAGTGTCAAGTTAACACACTTACCCGCACACGAACAGCCACAGAGGCATATATTCACACAAAAACTACCCCATACCATGTAAATGGCCAGAAGCATGCAGCAGCCCTGTCTATGCAAATACATCAATAATCAAAATCAAAATCAATACATTAGTCTATGCTGTTAATCAATGTTATCGAAGGTTCAGTCAAACATGTTCCTACTTGAGAAATCTTCTGAGTCATTCCTACACAATAGAGGTATGGCTTTACACTCTGATATTGCCGATATCCCAATAATAGGTAGTAAGGTATTGAAAGCCATGATACCTTCATTAACATTCACATATACCTGTGTTTTCTCAAATATTACAGTAATTAGAGTTTCCAAGTTATGTTGCCACTAGTCCGCTGCCCTGTGTAACTTTGCAATGATAGAGACTAATGACTTAGCTGTTGGTCAGCAAGGCTGTGGCAGAACGGGGCCAGTCCGTCTCAACAGTGCAAAGCACTCATGTGGTACTGATGAGTACCGGTTTCTTGGGATTTAAAAAAAAAGTTTTTAACTCAATTTCTGAATAACTGTGCTACAATAAAACTAAATTGGGTTGATTTTCAGCAGTCAGAAAGCCCTAATTGTGCCTCTGCATTATCATTATATTCAGTTCATAGAGCTAAGCATCATTCTCTTTGACATTTAAATCCTCATTGATCCTGCAAATACCCAGACGGCTGTTGAAAAAAACTTAACATAACAATGAATGAATCTAGAGTTTTGACTTTATTTTATCAAAACAAAGATGGCAGCCAGAAATGACGTATTTCGATATTTTGTTACTTGTTAGGCTATGTGCTTGTTGTAATAGATGTAAAACTTTTTGTCCATATAATCGATCAATCAACCAGATTCAGTATTTAGTTTCAGTTTTTGTTCAAAGTAGGATATGCACAACGGGAAGCTTAATTTAATTCATATGGATAGCCTTTGAAAGTCTGGAAATACCTTTAGAATAGTAATGAGAACTGGTTAATGAAATTCTAGCTTTTTTAAACAGGGATTTATCTTTCACAGAATGAGCTCTGTGACTGGAATAACTAGTAATGATAATACATGAGAGGCACAAACTGGGGCTACCTATCAGAATACATAAGGAATGAATGAATCATTTGATTATTAAATGTTTGTTGAATTTACAAACAGGTGTGTGTGTGTGTGTGTGTGTGTGTGTGTGTGTGTGTGTGTGTGTGTGTGTGTGTGTGTGTGTGTGTGCGTGCGTGCGTCTGTTGGTGTGGGTGGTGCATGCATTGTATACACATGGAGCAGAGAGCTTACTAGCTCTACACCCCTCCTGCAACTACCAACTACCCTGTTTGCTGCATCCTCCTGTATACACAAATACACATGCACACAACAGTATCAGTTAACTTAAATCTTACAATCGGCTTCTTATTATAGTCATTGTGTAGCCAGCTCTCTTAATAATAATACATTCAATGTATTAGGAGTTATAAGTACAAACAACACCAAGCTGATCATTAAGTTCAGTATGTGCATTTTAATAGTTTAGAAATGTTTTATAGTCTCACATTTTTCAGGAATATAGATTGATGACATCCAACATCTACTGCTATCATAGCAAATGAAGATTCATTCAGATTACATACATAATCATACAATACTGCCATTCTTGCTTTGCCAGGTCCTTCTACTGCTCCTTTTAACATGCACTGCTCTGTTCTTGTTTTCTGCCTGTCGTTTTTTTAAATTTTTCTTTAACTCTCTCTAACACACTTCATGTCCTTGTCTTCTGCTTCCCCTACTCTTCTCATTCCTTTTCCCCCCACATTTCGTCTTCTATCCCTGTTGTTCTCATCCCTTTCTTCTTTCCTCATTTTGCCTTTCTTTCACCTTTACTACTTTCTCCCTGTTAATCCCCCTCTTCTCTCCTTTTACTCTCCTCCCATATCTCTTGTCTCTCTCAGATGCAGGATGCTATGGGCTATGAGCTGCCATGGGTCTATTTTGTCTCTCTCGTCATCTTCGGCTCCTTTTTCGTTCTCAATCTCGTTCTGGGGGTGTTGAGCGGGTAAGACGGTGCGCTGTTGTCATGTGTGTACACATGTCCGTATGTGCGTTGTTTGTGATGTGGCTGTACAGTACATAGTGTTTTAGATGTGATAAGATGGCCATGCAGCAAGACTCTCTGTACCAGACATTTAAATTGCAATTTATGATTGAGTTTTGAATCACTAAAATCCATGGCTTGCCAGTGTTGCCACTATAAAAAGCACAATATTGCGTCCTTTTGAGAAAAGCCTGAGAGACACAGATACACACACACACACACTACACCCAAAATAAGCAGGGACACAGCTTCTGTATATCGGTTACGTTCATGTCAGTTAACCCCATGTGCCACATCTTGTCAAAATACAACACACACACACAAACTTCCCAGGTTTTATGGACGTCTTTCTTTGTTTTAGTTGAGTTGTTTTTGTCCAGGCTCAGTTGAAAGATATGTTTTCCTTCCTTATACACTCAACTGCCCAAATCCGTCTTGTGTGAATGTGTGTCTGTGTTTACATGTATGGTTTTCTTTTGTGCAAATCAGCATGCATTTGCTTACAGTGTGTTTGTGCCAACAGCGCGTGTTTATTTGTAAAAAGATACGTGCTATTTGTGCCTTTGACTCTGTGTTGGTAATGTTTCATGTCAGTAAAAGCTGTTCCAGTAGGCGAGTTGGGTGCTGTTTTACCCCACTCTGCCAAGTCATGCTGTTTTAGTACAAGCACCACCCGGCCTGTAGGGATACACAGGGGTATTAATAATTCACCCCCCAGGTCAGCTATGGAGGTAGAACGCAAAAAAATAAATAGAAATGCACAACAGTTAAAATACAACAGGCAAGAGAGTTTATACTGAGGAAGCATGGCATTCAAAATGGATATTATGGGATGTAAGGCTGCACAGGAGTAGAAACCTATTCTTTTTGCGTTCATAAAACTGTTAAGAAGTACCATATATATCCTTTTACATACATAAATCCTTTTAAAGAGTAAAGACAATAACACATAGTAACTCGCCATGAGAACAGTGATGATGTCCAATCCATGGGAGTCTTGCTGTACAGTCTGTTCAACTGTCTAACTCAAATACTTTCTTTCCAAAGTGATTAAGCCTGAAATTAGCAGATTTCCATTACAAAAGTGAATCAAATTGTTTTTAACCTTGTAGCCTATTCTTTTCACAGGCATCTCAGCTCAACTTCTGTACGCTAACAGTTAGCTCTTATAGGCCTTTCACACCAAAATGAACCAAGAGTCAGTTCCAGGCTGGTGTTGGGGTCAGTTCAAAACTGGTTACAGCCTTATCCCAGTTATGAACCGGTTGGTTTCACATCGACCGGAGACAGCCATGGAGCCGGCAAGAGAGCAACGTCATGACGTCACTGTAAACGTGTGTGTACGTCACCCGACGCCGCTGCTCTTGTGGCTAACGCTAAAGCTACCGCTAGCTTTAAGCACAACAACAGCGGCGAATACGTCTTATTTTTACACTTGTTGGCTCTCGCTTTGCTTTCTTAAGCAAACAGGACCCATACAGCGTATTCTCGCCGGTCAATTTGATCGCTACGTTCGGTAATTATGTTATGTTTACGTCTCGTAGTAGCGGTGTTGGTAACACTTTATAATAACTATCCGTTGTAACTCGTTAATAGATCATTAGTAAACTCTTAATTAATGATTTATTAATGATTTGTTAAGTGTTTGTTAGCAGTTTGTTAAGGATTTATAACAATGCCTTACAGACAGTTAATAGACCATTAATAAACTTTTAGTTAATTGGTTATAAATGACTTGTTAAATGACAGTTAACCGTTTGTTAAGGATTTATAACTGTGCTTTGTAGCATCGCAAAGGGCCATTAGGACGGATAATCCATGACATTGCCGGGATGTATGGACATTAAATGTCCCTCTGAAATTATGTTTATCCAGTGTCTACCACAAAAAGTTCCCAAACCTCATGGGTTTGTATGTTGTTGTACACTTTTGTATACTACTGTTATGCCATGTGATGGCTCAGTATGTGTGTTTCTATAGATTAAACACAATGTTCAACATTTCATCTGTGGTGTTTCTTTGGTAAAAAACAGTACACAGAACAGCCTATGGGTGGAACAAGGTTGAGGTACAAAAATTTGATATTTTAAATATCATGTCAAATTTCTGTACCTTGAACTTGTTTCACCCATGTGCAGTTTTACAAAGTTTCACTGGTATTAGTAGAAAGTTAACAATCTATTAACAACTGATCTGTAAAGTGTGAGTTAATATATTAGTTAAAGGCCTACTTCACCGGTGGGAATATGAAGGTGTATTGAATTCTGAGATCCTATGTAGTATAAATGTGCAATTTTTTTTTAAATTGGTTCTTCCTAGCCTGAGAAAAGGCAGAAAGAGTGTTTTTTTTAACCCTATATTTCTCTTTCTCGTGACATCACAGAAAGAGAAATATAGGGTTAAAAAAAAACTTACTTTGTAAATATTACTGTGATGTCTTTTACTGTGACCTCACAGTAATATTTACAAAGTATGTTTTTTTTAACCAGTTTATATTACATACAGAGATATGATTTAGTCACGAGAAAGAGAAATATAGGGTTAAAAACACTCTTTCTGCCTTTTCTCAGGCTAGGATGAACCAATTTCAATTTTTTTTGCACATTTATACTACATAGGATCTCAGAATTCAATACACCTTCATATTCCAACTGGTGAAGTAGGCCTTTAAGTGTTAGTTAATAGTTTATATATGTTATTGGGACGTTATTCTAAAGTTGCAACTATTCCTCATTTACAAACAATTAATAAATGAGGAATAGTTGCAACTTTAACCAAAACACTTACTTTGTAAATATTACTGTGATGTCTTTTACTGTGACATCACAGTAATATTTACAAAGTACGTTTTTTTTAACCCTATATTTCTCTTTCTGTGATGTCACGAGAAAGAGAAATATAGGGTTAAAAAAACACTCTTTCTGCCTTTTCTCAGGCTAGGATGAACCAATTAATTTTTTTTTTGCACATTTATACTACATAGGATCTCAGAATTCAATACACCTTCATATTCCCACCGGTGAAGTAGGCCTTTAAGTATTAGCTAATAGTTTATATATGTTATTGGGACGTTATTCTAAAGTTGCAACTATTCCTCATTTACAAACAATTAATACATGAGGAATAGTTGCAACTTTAGAATAACGTCCCGATAACACATATAAACTATTAACTGATACTTAATAAGTCTATTTAATAAGTAATTCACTACTAGCTTGAAAATTATCTATCGGCTATCTATAAAGCACAGTTATAAATCCTTAACAAACGGTTAACTGTCATTTAACAAGTCATTTATAACCAATTAACTAAAAGTTTATTAATGGTCTATTAACTGTCTGTAAGGCATTGTTATACATTCTTAACACACTGCTAACAAACACTTAACAAATCATTAATAAATCATTAATTAAGAGTTTACTAATGATCTATTAACAAGTTACAACGGATAGTTATTATAAAGTGTTACCGCGGTGTTTTTAAATATGGCGGGCATGAGGTTTGAGTTGCTCTGGTTGGTCAGGATAATCCCTCCCCCAACCGTTTGCGCAAGCAGTTCTTATCAAACCCTGCTCAATCCTGGGGTATGAGTTCCCCCGGTTTTTACGGCCTGGAGCAGGCTCTCTGGCGGTGTGAAACCAAAACACTGGCTCTAACTCCGAACAAGCCCAGAACTAGCGCCGATTTTGCGGCGGTGTGAAAGGCCTATTAGAGTTGTTTCAGTTGCTATAATGGTCATACATAACCCTCTTGTCAAATCACAGTTAAATCTATACATCTCTAATTATTCCAATTTGAATTAAATACAGCTGACCAAATTGGTTGCCATTTGGTCCACAAAGTGACAAATAGTATGAATGGGGATCCTGCAAAGCAAGCAGTTTCATCTGTTTGGAACTCTCACTAAGGATCTAACTCCTCTCTTCTTTCCCCTCTTCCCTCCTTCCCCTCCTAACATTTCTTATTGCTTTTTCCTTACTCTCATCAATGTCCTCTCAATCATTGTTCTCACTTCTTACCTTCCTGTTCCTCTCTCCATCTTAATCTCCCACCAACCTTCAATTCTCCTTCCTTCCATCCATCCTTTCTGGTCCCACTCTTCCATACACCCATCTCTCCACCTAGGTGAATGATGCAGTAGGGTACAAGTGGCCTTGGGTGTATTTTGTCACCTTAATCATCATCGGATCCTTCTTTGTGCTAAACTTGGTTCTTGGGGTATTGAGCGGGTAAGGGCGAGGTTAAAGGTTACTTTAGACTAACTCTCTCTTTCTCCTTCATGCTGTTGTTCTTCGATAGTTGTTGCTGTTTCTTCTTATTGTAGGGGCACTTTTTTCTTCTGTCCACTCCCTGCTTTTCGCAGAAAATGGTGATACAAATTATTTATCACTAAACAAGTGTTGTACAAAGTATATAGAGGAATGTGTTTGGGGAGTATTGTATAACCACAAAACATACAGAAGGAAAGCTGACATTCATATGTACATAGGATACCATTTGGTTTCACTTGTGTCCAACGTGTTTTACAGTAACACATGTGTATCTGGATTTGCAGATCTACTAAACTAAATAACAGCACAGACATTTTTAGTTATTATCATTGTTGCAATTTGGCATATGTCTCTCAGTGGCAGTATTTTTCTTTCGCTACAACTGCACACTGTTGCTTGCTTCTATAGAATAGCGCCATAACTATCATAAAATGCTCAGTTCTCCTAGCTGTTCAGATGGCGCAAAACACTCAGCATAAAGAGAAACGTCCTGTAAGGAAATCTACAAATACTTTGCAGCTCACACCTTTTTTTGGGGAATACATTAATATGTTAACCATAAGCTTGTCTTTGTGCTTATGGTTATTGAACATTACCAGGTTACTGGCCTTCATAAAAAACATACTAAAAAACCTTTGATATTAAATGTAGTTTTGAATATAAGTTTCCTCACATGCTGTAGGTTGAAATTAACTTTAGTAGAGAAATGGTTTGGGGTATTGAAGTGTTTCACCCCATACTGACTGGCTGACTGAATGACTAACCCAAATCTGATTCTTGATACCCACAGTGATGTGACAGCAGCATTGTGGGAAAAATAATAGAGGTCCATCGGTCCAAACATCTTGCGAGAGTTCCGCTGTCTGACTCTTTGTCTGACTTCTAACTAATGATGCTGTCAGCCCACTACACAGCCTGACCTTTTACCAACTGCTTCCTCCATGAGTATGTGTTGGTCTCACATTGGCATAATAACTAATAGCTAAACAGGATGAGAGAGAACGATGGACATACAGACAAATCATCAGGTGTGACACTGTTTGTCCAGATTTGATGTAATGTGATGTGGGAAGAGAAAAAGAAACAACAAGATAATTCATTGATGATTCAGAAACATTAGATGAGGATCGCTCATAGTTTTGCTCTCACATCTGCTCTCACATACACATACGGTATATACACACTCTGGCACACACACAAACACAGATCAATAGGATTGGGTCTCTTGCAGATGTTCTGACAAACGAGACAGCAGCAGTTGGTCCTAATGCTTATTGATCAGTGTGTGTGTGTGTGTGTGTGTGTGTGTGTGTGTGTGTGTGTTCATTGTTTGCAGGTGTGATCTGAGGATCCTTCATTCCTCTAAATTTCACACAGAATAAACACCCTGCCACACACACACAGCCACTTATTCTGTTCCACCTCTAGACTGACTCTAAAAATCAATGAAAATGGCATATGACAATCTTTCATATAATTGATCCTGATCTTGCTTTCAAGTGACACTATGACCACGTGACATCTTACAGACATTCACCATAGAAAGTCCCACTTCTCAATGGATAGATGAATGGATATGCAGCTATTAAAGCTGTAATGACCAAACCCAGTGTGTGACAGTGTGGAAGATAGAAGGAAACTCTGCTTACCTTACTCATCCTCATTCAAAATATTCATGACTTGGTGGCACTAACAAAGTTTACTTTTAAATTGACCTTAAAGTGTGCATTTGTACCAATTATATTTTTATGCAAACTCCTTCTGTGGCTGACTTTGACCTTCCACAAGCGCAGCATTTAATCAGTCCCTTTATTATTTCTTTCATCCTGACACCTGTAAGTAATGTCACCAGATTTCATCATAATATTTAAATATTTTACACTCTGCTAAAATTGATTTTAACTGTCCTAAATAATCTATCTTTTCCGTCGTCACTAGCCCTTTAATCCTTTAACAGAACAATGTAAAATAAATTAAATCACAAAATGCTCTAATTTGACCGGTTTATCTTTATTCTGACCTCTGGGCAGTGAACCAAAGAATACAATGGCAGACAAAAGGTGATGAGCTCATTGCAAAACAACTTTTATGCAGAGCCACCTTCCCTCCTATCCGGGTTGGCAGAAGTAAGCTGATGTGGTACAGCCGGTGAGGCTGGCTCTCTGTCCCTACCTTAGGGGTTGTACCAAGCACATTGTGACGGGGAGGAGACCCAGGGGTGGACCCAGAACAGCCTGCAAGCGTGTGCGCACACACACACACACACACACACACACACACACACACACACACACACACAACTCCCAGCAGACCTGCGAGCACCTGGGGCCCTGTTGCGTTGGGACTATAACAATACAGATAATTCACTTTTTTGTAAGCTGTTAGGCACATTGGGAATAAATTATCCTTGAATTTTTAAAATTATGTTAATTTTCGTTGATATCAAATCCACAAGAAATGTGGCCCCATCACCAAGTATTACAGACCAAAATAATCAAGTGTTCGAACAGTCTTCTTAAAATAAACAGGAACATTCAGTAAATTGCTTCACTTTTGTTGTTTTTTCCATTCATCAGCAATAGTTGGTCGCAGGTGATAATTTCAGGGTAGTAGCATCTTATGTAACCAGCAACTGTCACACAGGTGGGGAGGCAAACAGTTGTCTTGCTTTTTATCAAAACGTTATCCTCAAATAAAACAATACATTCTTTATCTTTTTCTTTATCTACTCTTGGTCAGTCAGTAGGGGTGTCGCAATTCATATTCACCATCATACTAGATTAATTCAATTGTTGAGATGTGAATCCAGCTCCAATGTTTCTGTCGGTGGGTGTTTTCAGTTGCATTTGCATATTAACATATTTTCTCCTTCCTCTTCTCTCTTCACTTTTTTCCTCTCTTAGCAGGTTTATTATCACAGTATTTTTACGTGGTTTATTTCTCAACACTTGATTATTTTCCCCCTCACCTTGTTTTTGGTCTCTCCCTACCTCTCTCTCTCTCTCTCTCTCTCTCTCTCTCTCTCTCTCTCTCTCTCTATCTATCTATCCCCCATCCCTCCATTCTGCTTCCCTCCTCCCAGAGAGTTTTCCAAAGAGAGGGAGAAAGCCAAGGCACGTGGTGACTTCCAGAAACTCAGAGAAAAACAGCAACTTGAGGAGGACCTCAAGGTAGGGTGTTCTCTCTGTGCATGTTTAATTGAAGCCCCCTTTTAAAAGAGGATATAACAGTGTTTACCTGCCACTTACGTTAATTAGACTGTATATTACTGTCAGGTTTCCAAAAAGGTGAATTGTGAAATGTAATATAATTTGAATTTTAAAGTTCACAGTCCCCAGTGGCTAAATCTGGTAGCCTACTTGTACATTTTAGTGTGAGCCTTTTCAATTTAAAATAGTCAAGCAATGCCACAAGATATGCCTACGTAGTTAGATAAGACTTTTGAACCTTATTCAAAATACCGTCAGTTCAAAGCAGGAAACATTAGCTGACTTAGTTTACAAGTCAGTTAAAACATGCACTTAAGTGAGTTCAATGAGTTCAAAGGAGACATTGAAGAGACTGCTGACCCCTGATCAGTATTTTCATTGTCTTTGTGTTTATATTTGTGTGAATACAGGGCTATTTAGACTGGATCACTCAGGCTGAAGACATTGACCCAGAGAATGAAGAGGAGGGCATGGACGATGACAAACCCAGAAACCGTGAGTACCTGTGAAATTTTCCAACGGGAATTGACAATGTGTTTGCTCAGTGCAGTTTGCCTTGAGGATGACTATGCATATGTGCGTGGGATATATGAATTGTGGTATTGGTAATTACGATTTTCTGTATTTTTGAGCCCACTGCAGTCTCTATCGGTAGTGATTGATAATCAGTGATGATGAATGACTGACTTACTGACAGAGTGACTGATAGACAGACTGAGAGAATGTTAATATTGTCGCTTTTCTTTGAGGTTTTAAACCTGTTCAGAAATTAGTGAAATATGTCAGAAGGCAGCTAATAGCCTCTGGGAAGACACTCACATACTCACATACTCACAACACAAACGCACACTCTCTCACTTATGCAAACTCACACACACACACACACACACAAATTAACACCCTGTCTCTCTCCACAACACCTCCAGAGAGACAACCATTCATAGCACGTCTCCCCAGGACTGAGCTACATTTTTGCATATACTGTTCAGTATGTACAGTGTGTACTGTGAACTAATTTATAAAGACTTGGAGCTTCTCCTATTTCTGTTATGCCCCCTTAGGCTAATCAGCGTGGCACAAAACACACATCAGCAGGCCCGGGATGTTGGCAAATCAACCAAAATACTTTTCATTTACAAATTCTGCATCAGTGTTATAATAAACAATATCCACACAAGCCTGAGGTGGCCGTAAGGGAGAACAAGACCAAAGGACTTTGGCTTAATCCAGTCTAACCGGATAGAAACATGCATATGATTCTTACTGAAACCAAACAAATTACCCATTGAAATAACAAATTCCAAGTATTAAAAACTGCAGGCATCAGTCAGGTGCAAGATTCAGTCCATTGCTTTTACTAAACGGCATGAGTTACGCCATTAGATTCAGATGATCTGACAAAATGATTGATATATACAATCATAAGCTCTCCATTAGAAGGATCAATCATCCCTCTGTTTGTGAAGGTTGAAAATCAAGTCATTTGCTCTGTTACTGTGCTACCTCCATCCCTCCCTCCACGATGGCTGGGTCCTCCTCTGGGAAGATGAATGAGGACAGTTTGTCCCTGCCGCCCAGGACGTTTTGCATAGAGTAGTTCATACACGCACACACACATACATGCGCATACAGATGTCCTAAGAAGGGATAGGAGACTTACAGAGTGGAGGAGGGGATAGTAGAGAGAGAGATGGAAGGGAAAATAGATGTTGAGATATGAAAGAGGGATAGAAATAAGTAGAGGGTGGCTGTTTGAGAGTGTGTGTGTGTGTGTGTGTGTGTGTGTGTGTGTGTGTGTGTGTGTGTGTGTGTGTGTGTGTGTGTGTGTGTGAGAAACGGAGACAAAAAGGGTATGTGGGACAGCGAACAGATGGGATTTCACATCACGAAGGAGTCAGACTTGTAGTGACCACACACTCATCATACAGAGACTGCACACATCTTTCTGTGTGTCTCTCAATCATCATGACCATACATTGTGATGTATGACGTGATACTGTTTTCACATGAAGACAAATACGTATTGTGTGGGTGGGTGTGTGCCATTGTATGTTCCGGGTGGTTGTTTTTAAGAGTAGTAGATTTCATTCACTTTATTGATTTTCACTGTTTTCAGTATCAGCTTGAGTGAGTGTGCATGCGTCAGGAGCATTTGTGCGTTCTAACTCAGGACCAACACTTACACACACTCCAAGATGATACATGATGTGATGTGAATGGAGTGTTATTATTTAATTTAATTTAATTTGTTTGTGGTGTATTTGTTTCCTCTGCACATTTGTTTGTGTGTTTCCTGTCTTCTCAGGGACATACTGTATGTGTGTATGTGTGTGTGTGTGTGTGTGTGTGTGTGTGTGTGTGTGTGTATGTGTGTGCTGCATGCGCTCACCCTCTGCCATTTTGTTCTTGCATGTTGTTGTCGTGCATCCTGCCACTGCTGTCTGTGGTAGGAGTGTCTCCAGCCCACCTGGGTAAGAAAACCAGTAAGCTTGCCTGGTTCAGTCACTCTGCTGACTCTCAAGACGGTATGTCTGCATTTCTGTCGTGTGTCTTTGTGACATGTGTTTCCATGTATAGTCCCGTGTCATCATGGATGTTTTTATATTCAAATTTCATAAAGAGGTTGCTTTGGTTCAAGACCCACCAGGAGGATCTGGAGGTTGGCACTTGGGAGGAACATGTCAGGGCTTCGTTAGCAAAGTTTAAATGCTTTAAAATAGCACTAAAACATAATTTAATAAAAAAACACCATAAGGTACATTCCATGGTTATTGTTGTCGGGATGAGTCAGTAAAGGGGTTGGAAGTGTAGCTTGCCTTTTGCTGCTATTCTCCAAAAATTCTTTTCAATGGATTTAACGCTTTGCCTTTTTAAAAGTATATGCGTATTTCAAACCGTTTTGATGGAAGAGTGTTCTGTTGTCTGTTTTTTTGTCTCACAATGAAACTACGCTTTTCCACCTTCTACCATGATGTATGATAACATGCATCATTGTGATCCAACAATTCAATAATGTATGAATCACAATATGGATAATGTGGATTTGGATTGGCTGGCTCCATTGTTTGATGTTGGTTATTGTGATGATAATGGTCATAAAATGGTGTACAAAGAAAAAATTAAAGTATTTTATCTAAATATATCATACAACATGTGGTCATCATCCCATCTCTTTTTGAATGTATAGCCCAATGTATTTTTTCTTCTTATTTAGATGTACTGCTATTTGTATTACCCTAAGAATATGAATTTTGTAAGTTGTTTCTTAAGTGCGCTTTTGTACATGGTGGCACCCAAGAAGCTGGTTTCAATTCATCATTAACGTCTATATAGTTCAGTCTATCCCTCAACAATCCTTGTGCAGTGATTGAATATTTTAGATGGATAATAGTATGATTATCCACTATATGAGTGCATGTGTTTGTATGTAGACTAAATGTTTGCTAGATTTCATACTTCATATCCGTGTATGTAGTTCTTGACCCACTCAATAAATTAGCAGAATTCAACAACAAGAATAAACCCCCAGTATAGAGGAGAATTCTGATGAATGTAAAGGCTCAAATAGTTTGAGAGGAAGGGGTGAAGTGGACAGAAAGCAAAAGCTGTGGAAGGAGAATGGGATGCACAGATGTGTTGTATTGTATAGTGCAGAGTAAAAACAACAGAGCAACCGGCCATTGAAGGTTGACCTCCTCAACTTTCTAGAATATGAACCCTCACAATTAATTCTTTCTTTCTCTCTATTTTCTCTCCATCACTCTGTTCTGTTAAGGTTGTAAGGTTGGCAATGGTGCAGAGAGGAAAAGACTAAATAGTACAAGTGTGGTATTCCATGCAAATAATGCCATACTTAAAATACATCTCAAAATATGGTTATAGATGGAATAATGAAATGAGGTGTGACTGTAACGAGGGAATGTCATTTCGGTAGAAGCAATCATGTTCCTTGCCAGGGGTTATGTACTGTATTGTGAGTTTGTGTGCATTAACTCATTTGTGCTGGTTGTGCTTACTTGCGTATATCCATGTGTGTGTGTGTGTGTGTTGCTGAGCCATGCTCTCTATCCCCAGGTAAGAACCATCGTTTTCATACACTGCGTGGAGCCGTGAAGAGAAATGCGGCTTTCCTTCGTAAGGCGTGTGCGTCTGCATGGTCCATTACTAGTTATAGATTATTGGAAACCTGATTCCAGACATGCAAGCGGACTGCCTCCTCTCCTTTCCTCTTCCCCTGCATTGGAGTATGCATATTTTTCTGCCCCCTCCAGAGATTCAAAGCTAATGGGGCAGTGGCTGCCTCTCAACACTTGAAAGTAGTTTATTCTCGTAATCTTTGTTGCCCCTTTTGTAATCCTTTCATTGAATCACACAGTAATCTTATCTTAATCCCACATTTATCAATATTTGTTGGCAGTTGGGAATTGGATGTTTGCTACCAATTACCTGCTGGTAGCAAAATAACATGTCTTCAATGCATTAAAACATTGAACGTGTGCATAGTCATGAATAATTGAAAAGGAGAAAACGATCAGCACAATGAATAAGGAGACAAGGAGGAGAAACAACTTTTCTGTATTGAGATGCAGCTACTTATTTCTTTTATAGGTTCATAGGAAAGGAAACAGTTCCCATCTGCCTGACATGTCTGAAAGTTAAAACCAAGAGGACAGTGTCATCACAGAAAACCACTGGAGTGTGGTTTACACACTGTGTACATGACAACTCAAAACATGTGTCAAATTTGTGATGCACAGTCCTCTCCTTGTTTCAGATTCCTTTCCCTAAAATCCCTCCGTATTGTTGCTAGCCATGCTACCTCTGACAATAAAAGATAACAGAGAAATACAATATTTCAGATATTAGAATTTTAGCCTTTTTTAGAATTTTCACAAGGCACTTTGAATATTGTTGAGTAAAAATGTAAGATATTGATACTTATTTTCACTGATTAACAGTGTTAACATGGTAAGAAGCTGTGTATAGGTCATTTTAAAATGCCCCCAATTAAATTTGACAACTGCCTAGTGAGAAACATTTAAGACTAAAATTCGAAATATTACACTCTGTTAAATAAAGATTGCATGAAAAACCTCACGCTGCGATTGTTTAGACTAGTATTTGACCCAGGATTTTACGTCATTTTCGGTTCGTTTGGTGTTTGGTACCGGAAATTTGGACTGCTTGAAAATGACTTCTGGAGGTGACTGACTATGGTGGAATTTTCTTTTTTCCTGTACTATTATTTAATGTTTTAACATATTCACACTTGCCAACATTGGTAAGAATGAATGAATCCCTATTTTCTGTTGAAAAAAAGTTTGACCCTTCCTTCTATTTCTCATTCCCTTCCATGCTCCTTATTCCTTCTCTTACTGTTTAATTTCCTTCCTTCTCTCAATGGTCTGGTCTTTGGGGTTTACTCTAACAATAGGTATTAAACTAGTTCAGAGCTCCATTGAGGAGAAGGCACCAGGCTGGTTTTATATTTGAAAGGCTTTAGCCTCAGGAGAGACTGGAAGGGCCCTGAGTGCTTTAAACTAAGTAGCATAGCAGAGGCCTTAATGTTCACAGAGACCGTCCCTGATCTATACAACATAGAATTCATCCATCAACATCCACTGTAGCTTACTTTGATGTTTTAATTTAACTAAGTGCTAACAAACCAGCTCAGGATTTAGAAAAAAATATGTTTAACCAAGAGTACTGCTAAACTTATTCACTAATTTATATCAAATCAATTGCAAAAAAAATATTTTCTGGTTTTATGTTATCACGCAGGATCTGTATTGAGAGATGGCTTTGTGTCTGCAGCCTACTTTATCTCGGGATGATCCACTGCATGATGAGAGAGAGCAAGCAAGCATGTTTGCTTGCGTGCTTGCTTTCTTTTGTTTGCTTTACTTGATTGGCTATTTGGCAGCTTTATTTACTTATCTTTATTCAAAGTATACTGTAGCTTGTACACAAGCTAGACATTTGCCACGATTTGTACATTTTTTAATGGAACCTGAGGTAGATTTCCCATTTGCAAACCTGCATGGAACACTATTGAAAATGTCAGTAGGAATGTAGAGGGGGACAAAGTCAGGGCTGTAAAATGTGTTTGACAAGCAATTTTTCAACAAAGAGTAGATGTATACTGCATTAATGGAGCTCATATGAAAAATCGCAATTGAATGAAAAGCTTCGTATTTCTAATATCACTTTTGAGGAATATATTTAAATCTTAATAGTATGTTACTAAGGATTTAAAAAAAAAGGTCTTAGAGCTAAGCGGAATGTTGCGAGCTGGATATCTTACTTCAACACAAGATGGATTGAGATTCATATGCAGTATCTGATTCTGGTACCCAGAGGGTTTTACAATAAGTGTTTGAGGTGACAGTGAAGTGAGCGCAGCACATTCCCGAAGGCAGGCAAAGACTGACAGAAGCAATAAAAAGCTGTGTATCATTTTACATCAGTCTGTCAACCAACCAACCATACCCACATATATCCCTTTTTTTCTCCCTCCATCCATACCTCCTTCAGTGCTTTTATTACTATACCCTCGACCCCACTCTGTTTTTTTTGTATATTCCCCCTCCTTTTTACTTTCCTACACTTCTCCATCCTTAACTGCCAATTCATATTACTCCTGTCCTTCCTCTACAGCAGTCTCTTCCTGGTATTCATCTTCCACCGTTACACATCATTACACTTTAGAATAGGACAAAGTGACACATTTGCTGTCTCTATTGGGCTTATTAAGCTCTCTTACCTGTTTACTCATCTGCACAAAAACCTTTGGAGCAGGGAGTACATTTTCAGATGTCAAGTTTTAATTTGAAGGTACTTCTGTAAATCCTTGGCTGCATAAAGATCGAACATACAGTATACCGCTATGTTGTGTATGCTTTGCAGACCAAAGACCCACAACCTTCAGCATGTCTTTTCTCTCAAATCTGTGAGCTAATAGACTACAAAGGGGTTTTGATACGTTTTAATTCACCAGGAGTGTAGCAATCCCTTGGTTTAGAAGTGGAAATCTATCCTATCATATCTGTTATATTACTGTATGATCAAATAGAAATCAGATTTTTATTTTCTGACTCAGGGTCCAGTACAGCTCCTCAGTACTTACCCATGGAAAACTGGGTGCACTTTGTAGCTTTAAAGTGTGTGTAGACGTACGTCTGTTGTCAGTGAGGACGTGCAAACCATTTTCCTGTTTCCTGGTTATTCATCTTTCTCTTGCCTTCTTCTACTGTGCCTCTTGCTCCTCTCTGTCTCTCAGTGAGCATGCCAGCCAGTGAGAATGAATCAGTCAACACAGACAACGCCCCGGGGGGAGACGTGGAGGGGGAGACCTGCTGTACCCGCCTAGCGTAAGTACCTCACCCTTCCCTCATAAACACCTATTCTCTTCTCAGCTCTCTCAGGTCACCTTCAGTCAGTCCTAAGGAGAGGATGAACTCTCCTGTATTAGCACTTCAGTGTTGGCCACGGTACAGGCGGCTCTGCATGTCGCTGTCCTTCACTGATCTCACAAAGCCAGACCTCTGTCTCATTAAGCTCATAGAGGTTTGGAAGAGAAAAATAAACGAGAGAGGCAGTCTTTTTTTCGATTTCAAACCCAATAAAATAAAATAAAAATCCCCGAATATCTGTGATCATGTGGAAAAGTAGGCCGGTTTAAGTTATTTATCCTACACCAATAGAGTTAAACAACCACACTGAAGTCTGAAGTTGGTTCTAAGACGTTTCCTTCACAAACTAAGAAACACAGAATTGAGTTAATCCAATTGGATTATAAAAAGGTTTTAATGCATCACTGTCTCACAGAACTTTACAATGTCAAAGTGTAAAAGTATAAGAATAAGTGTACTCACAAAATTGGCCTGGTAAATTGTTCTTTACTGAAGGCATTGTACTGTATAAATGAATAAACAAAATAGATGAAACAGCGCCTAAAGAGTTTCTAAGTGCATTTTGAGTCACGATACAAAGAAAGTTTGACCATCATCTGGGACTTTTCAAAAAGGAGAAAAGCAGGACCTCATAGCTACATTTCATCTTATAGTTTTATTTCCCTGTTTCTCCCCTCTCTCTCTCTCTCTCTCTCTCTCTCTCTCTCTCTCTCTCTCTCTCTCGTGTGTGTTTTCTGGTGAAGTATTCTCCTTCTCCCCTGTGGGAGCTCACAAACAGCTGACTCACTTGCTCCTGCTCCCCTCTTTCCTTTAGTTTTTTTTCTTACAACATTCAAACAAAGTGTGTTGCTTTCTTTCTTTGACACAAGGCCACACAGGAGCTGTGACCCCAGAAGGCCATCTCCATAGCACACACAAGACAACACACCTACGCACAAAACTGTTCATCACTTTGAACGTAGCAGGATAGAGTAGAATAGGGAATGTTACAGTATAAAATACACATTGTAGAGGTGAAAACAAAGTTAATCAAAAACGCTCTTTACCAGAGGCACACAATAGCCGGGAGGCAGACTTGGATGGCACACTGTTGTTTATTTGTACTCGCGCTTTCCATCAGTCACATTGTCTTTGTTATGTTGTTTGTGTTAATTTGTCCTCTGTCAGACCAAAGCAACTCCTAACGAAGGATATGTAATGAGTCTTTAGTACTTATGACATATGTACTACAAACCCACACAGAATGTCAAAAGGAAGTTATAGTGAAAGTGAAACCATAATTTTGTGAACTCCAAATTAACCATTTGTATCATTCTATGTTATGTACATTTTGCCTTACATTGTAGGGCTGCAATTTGTTATTATTTTAATTTCAGAATATTCTGTTATTAAAATTAATACTTTTTTAACGTTTTGTTTTAAAGTCCAATGGGACACCTTCATCTTCTTGTTTTATAATGGTAAACTGAAAAGAACAATGTGAGCCCTCGTCTTTCCACTGTGCGACTGCAACAGGTTTGGCTAGAGGCATTTGCTAACACTATTATGGAATAAAACTTGAGACTTTTAGTGTTTGTCAGTTCTTCCTCATATTGCCATGGAGACAGACCTTTGGGTCGGAGCAGCTCTGGCGCCCGCTGATCTCATAATCGAGACGGACACACAGAGAGAAGAGACTTGTGTACTGTCAGCCTTTATATGCAGACAGCCAGTCATTTTATTCAGTCAGTCAGTGAGTCATTTTATTGCTTCAGTCAGTTGGCAAGTCAGCCAGTCATTCGGTTCATCTGCTTTTACCGACCAAATTAGCACACAGTTGCTCACAACAACTACATAAAAGCTGAAGAGTTTTTTTGTGTGATACCAGGACATTCTCTTTTGATTTATTACATGTATTGTAGAAGCAATAACATGTCATTCAAATGCAACAAATGGAGCTATTGATTACATTAACCAGTGCATCATTTGATGTGGTCATTGCATTCACCAAATAACTAAACATTTGAACTTCTTTGTTGGGTTATCATTAAACAACCCTTGGCTGAGACAGCTTCAGCACATTTTTTTTCCACTTTTTTCTTTTCGCTTCTCTCTCCAGAGACGATGTCTTCCATAATCTCTTGTCCTAAGTACTTTATGTATGTATCTGTTGTTGTTGCAGTGGTAGACAATCAATAGACATTTTTATTCAATGAAATGTGTTTGTTCACATCAGGGCTGATTGGTGAATATCCAAACTTGCAGTATTTTTTTCTTTTGACTGGATGCCACTGTATATAAATGTTTGAAGGGGGTGATTTGTTGATAACTATGCTGTTCATTAATGAATGCAGTGAAAAGACTGGCATTAGTGATAATGAGTAAAGCTATTCCCTTGTATCTCTCTCAAATCACCCCTTTCATGTTGTCTGCATGTCTGTGTGTGTGTGTATAATCCATTCTGTTTTTTTGTGTTCCAGAAATAGGATCTCCAAATCCAAGTTCAGGTTAGTACATGTTGTTAAACATAGTCTTTGATTCACCTGCTCTCTACTGCTAATGTCACTACTGCTGTGGAATTTGTCAACTCGCTGGAAGTGTGCGTGTGTGCGTGCTTGTTTGCTATTGTACAAGTGGGCACAGAAAAAAAAAATGGAAATAGGAAACCTTGCTCTTTTTTTATGTTATTCTTTTCTTCTAATCGTTCAAAATAAAGATTTCATTCAGACCTTGCTCGTTAAAATTCATCGTTTAGGGAAATACACTGGTTTCCTATATTGGCAAGAGGAAAATGAGAAGATTGGTACCACACAGTTAAATATGAATGTATTGACAGCAGCCGGTTAGTTTAGCTTAACAAGCTATGTTGTTAGTTCAATTCATATAAAAAAACTAAGTTTGTGCTAAACTCAAGTCTCCAGTAACTGTGAAAAAAAGCATTTTTTATAGAACTGTTGTTTTAAAGTGAATTGGTCATTTTCATATTGCACTCAATAGGTACAGAGATTGGTGGATATATACGTCCATCATTCTGTATGTTAATATTAACAAATAACATAGTTTATTTAAAAATAAAACATCATACACAATACTTTTTTACAAATGATAAACAGACATAAAAAAAAGTATTTTACTGTAAGAATGCATGTCTGTTTTTTGTTGTATTGTGAGATGTGTCTCAAGTAACTGTGTGCCATAACTGACTCCAAACAACTCTCACACCCTCAAGTAAAAGACTGATGAAACATAAATTGTGTATAGGCAGAGAGGGAGAACACTAACTGTTGCGCTGTGTTATCTGTTTTAAACGAGACTTTGCGATTACAGGTGGGATGTTGTGGGGCACCAGTGGAGCTCTAGATTCATTTAGTTGTTATAAATAAAAGCTAATTGTTCTGTGATAAATAAGAACAACTCTGGTCAGTGTCCGCTGTCTACAGTGAGGTTCTTTATTACAGTACTGGCGCCAGGAAGCCGACTCCACACATGAAATAGAGTATAATGTCAGCTTGACAACAACCCTTCCGATAGTCTAGTCATACCCACGCTGCCAAGGTCAAAGAGACTGCCATTTATGGCTTTCTTTAGCTGTCAAGTGTTCCTCTCTAACACCAAAATCTAGTCGGAAGCAGTTTTCAACAAGCACATCTCGCCAAATGGAGACACTCCAAGGCCTCCTGTTTTTTTATTACTGGACAGTCTGTGCCGTTTCTTATGTCCCAGTTAACAGATGATTTAATAGTCATTGAGCCTTTTTCACATGCATTTCAGTATTTTTTTGGCCACAGTCTTATACATACATTTTCTTACTTAAGTTTTTGTGAAATCATGTGGTACAGTGTTTCTCTTAACAGTATCAGAATTGTTCTAGGCATTTAACTTTTTGCTTCTATTCACTTTTTTTAAGCATCAATGAATACTACATTAATGGCTGGGATGCCTGCAGTTTTACATTGTTTTACAACAATTGCAGAAATGTACTGTACAATCGGATTCCTGCCTCAGTGTCCATGTTGATGCGTATGAAACATAAAGATGTAAAAGTCTAACATGGGATTCATGCTTCTCTGCTTCTTCATGATAATGAATAAAACAAGGCTGGCTGTCTTCAGTTGTTTTGATTTTATAAAAGTACAATTATGACATTTCAGTTGTGGAACAAGACAGCACAACACCAAACAATATGTTTAATTTAATGTCTAACAAGACACAATATATGTTCTTCTTTTGAAACATGACATTTCCCTTGAAGAATGAATCACAATATAACACATTTAAATTGGTTTCTTCAATCATTTCTTAAGAAAAAGCGACCCACCCCCCAAATGGTGCATATCTCATTCTGCAACAAAGCTCTTTATACTGTCTTTCATATGTGTAAAATGTATTTGAGGGTGACTAACTGTTCCACAGCTCTGCTCTCGAACAACAGCCAACCATGGCCCAAGGGGTGATGTCATCTCTTTACTCTGCACATACTAATTGAGTCTTTTTTTTCTCTCTTTCTCTCTCCTCCACTGTCTTTTTTCCACTCTTCCTTCGGTTGATCATTATGGGCCCTCGTCCTTCCTCTTTCTTTTCTTTCCTGCCTGCATTTCTGCTCCTCAACCTCTTAATTTTATCTCTTTTTGCACGTCTCTCCCTATTTCTTCTCTCTCCCATCTTTCCTTACCTCTCCATCCCTCTCTTTCAATCTCTGCTACTTCTTCAGTCGATACTCTCGAAGGTGGAACAGGCTGTGTAGGAGGAAGTGCCGGCTAGGAGTCAAATCCCAGGTTTTCTATTGGCTGGTCATCTTTCTGGTTTTCCTCAACACTCTGACCATCGCCTCTGAACATCACAAGCAGCCTCAGTGGTTAACTGATGTGCAAGGTATGTAAACACACTCACACACACACACACACACACACACACACACACACACACACACACACACACATTCAAGTACACACACACACACACACTGACATACATCTATTTATGCATATCAAAGCTAAATTATTCATCTTCATTTCCCTTTTCCAACTCCTTCATATTTCCTTCTCTCCTCTCTGTCCTCCTCCTTGTCCTTAGACATAGCCAACAAGGTGTTGCTAGCTCTCTTCACTGGTGAGATGTTGTTGAAGATGTACAGTCTGGGTCTACAGGTAGGTGGTACAGTAACGTTGTTTTTCTCAAAATTCATTATACAGTATAGGAAAAGATTGTTTTTTTTGTATCTATTCTAACATTATCAAGAGAAGTGCAGATGCCTGTCCTTATATTCCTCCAACTTCTACCCTAAATATCTCTTGTCTCTTAACTCTCCACAGGCGTACTTTGTTTCGCTCTTCAATCGCTTTGACAGCTTTGTGGTATGTGGAGGAATTCTTGAGACCATTCTGGTGGAAACCAAGATCATGTCCCCTCTCGGCATCTCTGTGTTACGTTGTGTACGCTTGCTGCGAATCTTCAAAATAACCAGGTCAATATAGTAATTTTTAATATTGAGTTTTGCTGACAAAGAATCCCTTTGTCCCTTCCACAAACACACACATTTCAAAGTCGCCCACACTTTCTTGTGACCGAACAAGGAAGTGTTCATTTACCAAATGACCGCAGGATTCGTGGGCCTTTACTTGCATGTGTCTATGTACATCTGTTTTTGCAAATGCAAACAAATTTAACTGGACGTCTCTCCCCCAGATACTGGAACTCCCTGTCCAATTTGGTGGCCTCCCTGCTAAACTCTGTTCGCTCCATCGCTTCCCTGTTGCTTCTGCTCTTCCTCTTCATCATCATCTTCTCCCTGCTCGGCATGCAGCTCTTTGGGGGAAAATTCAACTTTGACGAAACCCGACGGAGCACCTTTGACAACTTTCCCCAGTCTCTGCTCACAGTGTTTCAGGTAATATTATTGATCCGTCTGAGCTTGTGACTTGTAGGTCGTCTAGACTTCCTTTTTTATCAATAAATAGAGATTTACGTTATGATGATGAGATTTGTATTCCATTTCTTTCTTTCTCCACAGATCCTAACAGGAGAGGACTGGAACTCTGTGATGAACGATGGTATCATGGCGTACGGCGGGCCGTCTTTCCCTGGCATGCTGGTCTGCATCTACTTCATCATCCTCTTCATCTGCGGAAACTGTATCCTCCCAAAGCAGAGCCCCACATGAAATAGCTACACAGCAGCCTTCATTGTGTGCATCTGACGGGAGGTGGACGGATGATGAATGATGACAATGAATGAAAAAGATTGACTGCCAAACCTTTTTGATACTATTAATTTCTAACCTGTTGAATGGAAAACAAGTCAACTGATTTAAATGTAATCAGATGTCATTTATAATCCCTATTTAAATGCAGGTGCAAGAGTGAAGGCTGTGTTTTCCTTCAAGCAAAACTTTTTGCTGGAGGTCACTGAGTATTTCTAATGAAGCAGCTGGTGTCCGTTTAAAAAATTAATAATTTAAAAAAACTTTTTTTTTTTGATTTTTTGATTTATTTTAAAGAACACAAACACAACTGAAAAAGTGTGTGAAAAAAACACACAAACAAAAGACAAAATAAAATTAACAACTAACATGGCATACTCTACTTTACAGGTTTCTAAGGCCGTTTAAAAAATATATATACAGAAACGTCAGTCATAATTATTTTAGCCAGGATTGTTTTGCAACAAACTACGCTTGTGATAATGGGTAAGCAACATCCTTAACTTCAACCCTATGAACAGATATCCTACTGAATGTCTTCTTGGCCATCGCTGTTGACAACCTGGCAGACGCTGAGAGCCTGACATCCGCCCAGAAGGAAGAGGAAGAAGAAAAGGAGAGGAAAAAACTGGCTAGGTAAAGCAGAAAGAAAACGAAAGACAGAGAGGTAGTTAATTGAGGAAAAGAAAACTTTGTTGTGTCTGACCAACACACAAGATAATCAGTAATGCCCAGAGGCATTTGATGCTTGAGCACTGACATTAAAGCTCTTAAAATGCTTTAGTTTTACAACACAAACTTTTAGGTTTATATGGCAGGCTTACATTTGCCTGCTTTGCGTTTCCATCTCCAATTTTAGTGGGTAATTTAAGCTTCTCATTGCCTACAAAGGTTATTTATCAGCAATGATAATGTGAGATTTTATTGCAGCTGAGGAAGAAAGTGTTCCCTTCTGAGGCACAAATCATTAAATGTTTCCTTCTTGGTTGCAACCTGTATTGATTTGAGGAGTTTGTGCTGGAAAACATCCTGTCCTCTATCCTTTTGGTTTAATTATAACAGCATTATATCTGTGATTGAAATACATCCCACCAGTGAAAATCTAAGTCTTTATTTTGACCTAATATTAATTGTATGTGATTCAATATAAATAGGTGGATGAACATGGGGCTATCCATGCTAGGTTTAGGACAAGGGAACGGAGGCCAAAGATGAGTGTTTTGTTCCTCCCTCTTTCTTCAGGCTGGCCACTCCAGATAAGCGGCATGTCAACGAGAAGCCTCCTCTGGTGGTGGAGGAGAAGAAGAAGAAGAAGAAGGAGAAGATAGAGCTGAAGTCCATCACTTCTGATGGAGAAAATGCAACAAAGGTACAAATACAAATAAGTTGTGTCAATGTAGTTAGAAATATTAATGTATTAGTTAATAAATGTAATGCTCTGCCTTTGCAGATTAACATGGATGACTACTGTGGAGATGAGAACGAGGAGAAGAACCCATATCCAGCCAATGATAACATAGGTAAATCACAAACCAAAGGTGTGTACTGTGTATATAGAGATATTATACGTAAGATGATTGAAATGTTGAAAATGAGAATTTGTACCTTGCCATCAAGTATGCAGTTCAATGTGACACCCCAATTCAATTACCTTTCTTTTGCAATCACTTTTCTGGGTTAAGATGTTCGAAAAACATGTTTTAATTTATTTTTCAAATTAAATGTCAGCAAGGTGCAACTGTGTGACCTTCTGCTAAGCCTTCCTGACTTACGAGACTTTAAGCTCCACTCCTTCTACTTTTTCTCCTTACTTTATTTCTTCTCCTATACTTTCTGCTTTTCCTCCTCTTCCCCTCACTCCTTTCCCTCCATCTTATCAGGTGATGATGAGGATGAGGAGCCAGAGATGCCAGTGGGCCCGAGGCCGCGGCCACTATCAGACATACAGCTGAAGGAGAAGGCTGTTCCCATGCCCGAGGCCCGTGCTTTCTTCATCTTTACCCACACCAACAAGTATGATGACACTTTATTTCTACCTATTTTGTTGTACCCTTCCATACTTTTCTTACTCCTCTTACTCCCTCTTTTACTTCTGATCTCAGGCTGTTTCTCCCGGTATTCTTCCTTCTAACCATTTCTCTCCATCTCTACATGATCTGATCATTCAGAATTTTCAAAAAAATTATGAATTTTACGAAAATTATGCTCACACTCTCTTTCTCTCATTTTTTAAATTTTAGATTCAGGGTTCTGTGCCACAAGATCGTCAACCATAATGTCTTCACAAACCTCATCCTCTTCTTCATCCTGCTCAGCAGCATCAGTCTGGCAGCAGAGGACCCGGTCAGGAATGACTCCTGGAGAAACCAGGTAACTGTACTGAGTAATGCAACTTGATGTTAAGAAGACGTCGCTCACAGATTCAGCTTTGTTCTTCCAATTTAACTTTTTTTGTTTGTTTTTGGCAGCCTTACAGTATAGTATTGGTTTGGTTATGTACACATACAGCAAAGAAATATGGTTAAATAAAAAAGATTATAGCCCTGAGGTTTTTTACCAAGCATTTAACCAAGAAGTATGTTAATAGTTTAGTTTAAGTTACATTCACATGTTAAAGTAAAATAAACGCTTCCCACAGCAAAGACTGTATACGAAGCCCTAAACCAAACTCTAAAACCCAACATGCATGTACTAATTATATGAAACATAAATATGCCCTGCAGTTGTTTACAATTGATCGAACATCACCGTATTGTTTATATACTAATGTTCTTTAGTGTTTGTGGATGTAATTTGTGAGCTGTAGTCTAATGTATGTTTATGCACATAGATTCTTATCTCAGTGAGCAAGACAAACCCCCTGGGGGCCAATTAGGATTGTATTTTCCTTGGCTGTGGTATAGGCTGCTGTATGTCTCCCTCAATTAACCTCTGTCTGAAACGTTGGTGATAAAATGCATCCTGTTTTCCGGCCTCTGCTCTGTTTTCAAAGTCTATTTCAGTCAAAACTGAATTCTTTATCCCCAGACCTGAACCACAGCATTATTATTTAATTATGTTTTGAAGTCATTCAGCACTTTACCTCAAATTCAGCTTTAACCCTCAAAGAATTGCACTTCCTCCTGTTTCTCAATTTGTTTTTCACCGTGTTAACAATTCTTTGTAAGCCTTATCCCAGAACACAGTTGAGTCACATTTTTGCCCTGTTTTACTAGTCTATTACAAACGACTACTTTGTGCCTCTGTTACCAGCCATTGCAAAAACAGTGTTGCTTTCAATTCAAGGAATGCTTTTGTGTAGTGTACATCAGTCCATCAGTGTCATGGACATGGTATCCCTACACTGAAAATAATGGTGCTCTTTGTTGTGGTTTCAGATCTTGAGTTATGCAGACCACGTCTTCACTGGACTCTTCACCATAGAGATAATTCTTAAGGTAAAATCTAATGTTTATAATGTAGGGTAGTGGGATAATCTGTTAGTAGGAATTTGCTATACTTTCATGTGGTGCCAACCTTTTAAAACCTTTTCCACATGTAGGATAGCGTTAGGAATTAGGAAAACAAAAATATAGAACATTTAAGTTGTTGTCCTTGGCAATAAATCCTTCCTTAAAGAAACTTAAAACAAAGACCAAAAACTACTTGCATGCACTATTTATTCCCTGTTTACTGTTAATGGTAAGGTAATAAGTATCACTGTCCTCTACATGGTTACACCCTACATGTTCGCCATTACCATTCCAGGCTGTGATGTTATCCTTCTTTATTTGACTCTGAAATATGAACTTTGCCCCTGCAGATGACAGCCTATGGAGCCTTCGTACACAAAGGTTCATTTTGTAGAAACTATTTTAATATTCTGGACCTGGTGGTGGTCAGTGTGTCCCTCATCTCCTCTGGAATACAGTGAGTGCAATGCAATGTTTTCTGACGCATGTTTTATAATCTTGTCCCATTTTATACTCAAACCATTCGATGCTTTAACATTTCAATCAAAATTGTGTGCACTGATATTACCTTATAATGTCATCAAACATACATTTGTGTTTTTATTACATGTTAAAAGACTGGATTAGTCAGCCGGACATGAGGCACTAGTCCAGTCCAAGAACACACAAATCATCTTGTAAAGTGGCTAAGTGGGAAAGACGTATTCATTTGCAAATTGCCCCATGCTTTACACTTTACTCTATTCTCAAACATACTGTATTTACACTTCATTACTAAAATGCTCCTTGCTTCCTGTAGCAAATAACTAATTGAAATACTGTTATATTGCTGATGTTTAATATGCTATAATACACTCTCTGTCTCTAATGCTTGATAGCCTAGACTTCTCGACGTAAGTCCACATTAGTCTGTGTTAATAATCCCCTCAACAGACCTTTACCCTAACTGTGTAAATCTGTCACTCTTTTGATTTGGTATTTCTATGGTCTTGGAGAGTTAAGCCAAAGCATCCATCAGAGCAATAACAGAGAAAACCAAGACTGTAATCTCTGAAGTTATCAACTGGTGTGGGATAGTATATACATAATAAATGTGTGTGTGTGTGTGTGTGTGTGTGTGTGTGTGTGTGTGTGTGTGTGTGTGTGTGTGTGTGTGTGTGCGTGCGTGCGTGCGTGCGTGCGTGCGTGCGTGCGTGTGTGTGTGTTCTTATGAACTCATTATATGCCTTTGCCCTAGCCTTCTCTTTTGGGGGGTGGGGGGTTTATCAATTGTCCCCTAACACTGTAGTCACTTTTATATCCAGTAAATGTTAATCCATGTATTTCTCTTTGTAATAGAGTTGCAGGTATGGTGGTCAAACTAAACTCTCCCAGGCTATAGAAATGAAACCTGAATGCTAAAACTCCAGTGTTTTTGACCATTAAAAGTAGTGGTATGTGGGATTTTTTCTTGAATACATCACAGTCAAATGTATTGTCATTGCGCTGAATTTAGTAGCGCCTGTAGGTTTTTAACTGAGGTTCAGTATTTATTGCACCTCCCTTTGATACTACGTTTATGATATTTCCACCCAATAATGAAGTATCTCACTGGGTATATACAGTATTTACTGTATATATCTCTCAAATGATTATATGCCAAGTGCATGTGCCCACTGAAGTAAAGCTGTAGTGCAGCAAAATGGAAATGGAAAATGGTGTTGGTAGTTTAATATGCAAATGCGAACCAGTTCTTATAATAATAAAAACAAAACAAAAATATGAGAAGTTTTTGCTGTCATTCTGTATAGTTTTATGATTTTGTGTGTGTGTGTGGACAGCTTAAAAGATGTAGACATTGGTTAGGATTCATCTGATATGATACAATTAATAACAACCTCTTATCTTTGGATGGAAACAGTATTTGTTAGATTTATTTATTTTAGTATTAGAAGCAGGCAAATAGTTTGCAAACAGGTTTATCATTGAGGCACAGCTTTGTTCATTTTGTATTGTTGCACAATTCAAGAGTGTTTTAAATTCAGTTCACATTGGTATGGACTGCACCATCACAAAAACAACAGCTAGGTTTGACTGTGATATGTTATTGATGAAATCCTACTCCACTTGAACTACTTTTAACTTCCTTTAAACGTTACCTTCCCGTGTCAAAAGTTGAACAGCAAGTCTTTTCCTTACTTTTTTTCTTAAAGAAGACGCACAGTAATGTCACTTCCTTTACATCACTCCTTTAACCCTCTAAAAAAAGACACTTCCTTCAATGGATAGATTTTGAATACTCTTTTTTTTCCTTCTACCTTTCTCACACTTTGGGTAAAAGCTTTTGTATTTGTTCTTCGGTGAACTGAATGACTAGTTAATTAGCTTTCCACACTAAATTAAAGGGAAAATATAGGAAAAGCTAGATTGCTAGCATGTTGACGTCATCAGGTGGTAATAATTACTTTTGGGAAGCCTAGTTTGGATACCGAAGGACCAATGTTCAAGCTTTTTCCAAACATGTATTGTAAAATTCCTTTGGTTCTTTTGGTTGGTATGTTAAACCTTTTCCTTGGAACCACTTCCCTTTAATAGGGTCTCACTGTTTGACCTTTGGCTTGTACTGACCCTCTCTTACAGCACAGTAACTCTCTGTTTGCCTGTAAATGTGTGTTTGTGTCTAGTGTTGTACTTGTGTGTGTGTTTGTCCATGAATCATATGTATGTGTGTGTATGTGTGTTCATGTGTGTGTGTGTTTATGTGTGTGTGTGTGTGTGTTGCAGTCTTCATATAAGTTACACATTTTTACTCTATTGTATTTACTAATGTGGACAATTTATGTTAAAAGGGCCAACCACGTTTAATCGATTTTTTTTAGGATCATTTTGTATGGTACTTTTCGTTTCGATTAAAATGTAATGTAAAGTTTACTTTTATCCTGATCATTTTAGTTTCCTTAGCTTGTGTGTTGAGTTGTCTTGTTCTCCACAGTTTGTTTGAAACATTGTACAGTTTGTGTTAATCTTAAATGCAGATGACATTGAAGATTACCCCCAGACATGTGTTGTTCCATCCTTGCAAATATGTGTGTTTTTTGACTGGTCAGTATTTTAATCCCATGTTTGTTTCAGGTCCAGTGCAATCAATGTGGTGAAGATCCTGAGAGTTCTGCGAGTGCTCAGACCACTGAGGGCCATCAACAGAGCCAAGGGACTTAAGGTTAGCACACTTACACTTAAAAAAAAAAAAAAAAAAAAAAAGCAATACGCACATAATCTCTTCTCAACAATAGAGACACAACCTTTTCCTTACTATAATTTCTGGTGTGTTTTTCAGCATGTTGTGCAGTGCGTGTTTGTGGCCATCAGGACCATCGGCAACATTGTCATTGTCACCACGTTGCTCCAATTCATGTTCGCCTGTATTGGAGTACAGCTCTTTAAGGTAAAGAAGGTTATCAAGAAACTCGCCTAGAGCTCATGAGTACCATCAGTGATAATGTCTTTATGATGTATTTTCAATATTAAATTCAAAATGTTTATGATTTTCCATCAGGGCAAGTTCTTCTACTGTTCCGACAGATCGAAACAAACTGGTTCAGAGTGCATGTAAGAGATCCCTCCTGCACACTAGCTTCTTAACTCACTCTTGTAACATAACTACTGGATTAAACATGCGTGTTTGTGTGTGTGTGTGCGTGTGTTTGTTTCTGCTTGTATTCACAGGGGTTCCTTCATTATGTATAAGGACGGGGATGTGGGGAAGCCTGAGAGAGGGCAGAGAAAATGGGAGAACAGGGACTTTAACTTTGACAATGTCCTGCAAGGCATGATGGCTCTGTTTGCTGTATCTACCTTCGAGGGCTGGCCAGGGTGTGTGTCAACCATACAAACACAATACACATGTATATACTGTAGATCTGCATACTGTAAATAGCCGACACACTGTTTGTTTGCTTTGTCATGGTATCATATTTTAGTATTTCTGCTAAATTAAGTTTTTTACTGAAATAACTATGAGGCATTGAAGTGATTTCTTCTTTCTTTTTTTCTGTCCTTCTATCTTCCACCTTCTACCTTTCCTTCAATGAATCTTTCCTCAGGTTACTGTACCAGGCCATAGACTCTCACACTGAGGACGTGGGGCCCATCTACAACTACCGTGTGGTCATCTCCATCTTCTTCATAATATACATCATCATCATCGCCTTCTTCATGATGAACATCTTCGTCGGTTTCGTCATCGTCACATTCCAGGAGCAAGGAGAGCAAGAATATAAGAACTGTGAGCTGGACAAAAACCAGGTAATGGCCGTGTCTTTTTCTATATAAACTCTTACTGAGTTTACGCACTCTGTTCTGTGTATTTAACTGTACTTTTAAAGGTGGAGTCAGCGTGGAGTTATGCCTTTTGTTATAATAACCTTTTGTCAAAATCATTGAATACTTATTCACAATCCGCTACCTGTCCGTCAGTTTTAAGGGCACGGTTCTAGCTATGGTGTTTCCCCTTTGTTTAAATACCAGTACCAATTCTCGAGAACCACTGATTCCACCTTTAATCCTTTTTTTCAGCTGCAAGGTATACATAGATATGAGTTTAAGGTTACAGTATAAAGTAGAGAGTGACTCTGCTGTTCTGACTGAAGTTTAGTTATTTTGTCATTCATGAAGCACAAAGCAGAGGGAATTGAGGCCAGGCTATAGGGGTGAAAAATGGGAAAATCTGGAAAGGCTAACCATGAGTTTTAGGGGCTGGACTACTTCCGGCCAGGCGGCAGCTGCAGCCGTTTAAGCAGAAGATGAGACTGAAGCTTAAAGAGGGAGTCAGGCCAAGTCCCTGCAGCTGTGTTCTCTGTGATGATCTGTGTGTGTGTGTGTGTGTGTGTGTGTGTGTGTGTGTGTGTGTGTGTGTGTGTGTGTGTGTGTGTGTGTGTGTGTGTGTGTGTGTGTGTGTGTGTGTGTGTGTGTGTGTGTGTGTGTGTCACAGCGTCAATGTGTTGAGTATGCTTTAAAGGCACGTCCGTTGCGCCGCTACATCCCCAAGAACCCTTACCAATACAAGGTGTGGTATGTGGTCAACTCTACCTACTTTGAGTACCTGATGTTCACACTCATCCTTCTCAACACCATCTGTCTGGCCATGCAGGTGAGTCTGACATACTCACAGATGAATGCCAGTACACACTCTTACAGTCAGGGATTAAGACAACTCTCATAAAGCTCTCTTTCTTTGTGGACATTAATGGGTTGCGTACGTGTCTTTGCAGCATCATAGGCAGACCACAGGTTTCAATAATGCCATGAACATCCTCAACATGCTCTTCACTGGACTCTTTACTGTGGAGATGATCCTCAAACTAATCGCCTTCAAACCCAGGGTAGGTCCACTTCTCTAGCTGCAGAATAGAATAGTGTTCTAGTAAAGTACAGTACAGTATGAGCAGCATAGAAAATGGGGTATTTTGCATTCAATAAGTAACATTAGAAGATTGTATCTTATGAATGTTTAAAAATGTACTTGTTACAACTTACGACCAATGTATATATTTCTAACATTAATTACCAATCATTTCTACCTGATGTTGAACTGTTTATTCCTTATCCCTATTACATGTCCTCCAGATGAAAATCAAGATGTCATAGAGTTAAAGCATGATTACTGAACGACATCATGTGGTTTTTGATCTCACTGCTCCCTTGGTACCCTGCTGTTGTTGCTATGTTGCTGTGTTGGTTTATTTGTCCAATCCTAGCAACTTCCTGGTGCATCAGCTTTTTAAAACTGTAACAGATGGGACTGCTTCCTCCTTTTACAGCAGGTTTAGTGGAAAATCCTTTAACACAATCAATAGCGAAAATGTAGTTTGATATTATATTTTTATCCTGGCTCTGTTGGAGATCAAAAGATAAGTATAAGAAACAGGTGTCAATATTGATTATTTTTTAAGATTAGGTTGAACCAAACGCTAATGAGAAAAACGCATACTCTTCAGCTAACGTTTTTAAAATGCTGACATGTGCTTCAGAAATATAAAGGTAAAAGGAATTGGTTAAAAAAAATCCACTATTTTTAGTGGAATTAGAAGAATGAATTATGAATGAATTATTATTATGAATTAAGTTTTTCATTATTTTATATATAAAGTCAATTGCAGGAAGTTAGTTGTTGGAGTTAATAAATGTCATCCAAAGAAAATTTGGTATTTGAGAGCCAAGGTTTTCTAAGTTCAACTAATTAAAACATATCCATTAGTTTTTACAATTAGCTTCAAAATCCAAATCGTGTTCTACAAAATGAGTCAGTACATTAAGATGGAGGAAAGATGGTTATCTTGTCATAATGATTTGAAAATAATGATCTACTTGGACCATTTAGTCTAGTCACAGAATAAATGCCTTATAGCATTTTTCGGGCACAGGTGCCCCCAGTTATTTTTCTCTCCCTATCTGTGCAGGACAACTTTAAAGGCTTGGGAATTGACTTCATGCTACGCTGAATTATGAATATGATGTAATGTAATGTTTACTTCAAGTAAGGCACATTTAAACAGCCAGCTTTTCTCTGTTAACCTTAAGAAAATATTCAGTGCTTGTTATTCTTATTTCTTGAATTTGGTCTTCATAATAAGTCAAAATGAAGCAAGAGGACATCTTCCCAAGTGATATTGAACAATGCTAATGGAAGTACGCTAGTTTAATTATTGTGTGAGTGAGTTGCAACTCAAGGAGGTGTTTTTATTGGTTTGACTTCAATAAACTCTTCCTTTTGAAATAGCAAACACAGAGGACCAGCTAAATAACCGTTTTATTTCTCAGGTATCACAGTCGTCAACACACATTTGGAACCAGCTCCAGTAACATTTGCTCTTTTAAGTTTTGAACAGGTGTCAGTGGTATTCTTCTTGGGAGCTTCAGTTACATTTGAAAAGATTATTCATTATTGTTTTTTTTACTGTGTTGTATGGTTCTGCTAGATTTTCAGATACATGTAAACACTCCCTGTGTCAGCATTTATATACTAATGCTGAGTTCTGTTTTACTAATATGTAACACTGGTTTTATATTAATATGTTTATGCCACAAAACAACTTATTTTATTAATTAGTTCATTAAAACCTCTAGAGAGTTCATAATGCCAGCGGGTGCAGGCGAATTCTAGCGAAAGGAGGTTTTGTTTTGAAGCTGCTAATGACAGATGATGAAGCTTAAAATAGACAAGTATGATAGAGCTTCTCTCAGCATACCTCATTTATATGGCAATTTGTCAGTTTAATGCAAACAATTGAGTGGGATTTGTTTGTGCATACTGTTTTTTTGAAAGCCATACAGTTATTCTATAGGTTTACTGCAGTATAAAGACAGTATAAAATATGATTACCAAAACAATAAAAGGAAGAGGCCTAACATCTTATTATCCAGATAGTGATTCTCCTAAATTCCTTTCTACAGCTTACAAAGCAGACACAGATTTTCTCAAATCAAGTTGCAAAACATTAGGGAAAACCTGGGTAAGTGTGCTATGGTAAAGCAAAGCTAGAATCTGAATAATAGTCTACATCAATGAGATGCAGCTTTCTCCTTTTTCAGTACATGTAGAATATTTAACCAGCACTAAATACTAGTGGTATGGCCTGCTGCTGATGAATTGCCCACAATAAGTTACGTAAACAAAGTGAGCTTTCAGTGTAATCACTGCCTCAGCATTGCTGCATTGTCCCATGATGTTGGTGGAATAAGTATGTAACTGCCATCTAAGATGTCACCCTTAACAGTCAACTTCATCTGATGAACAGATATTGTTTAAAAAACAAAAAAACAAGTTTATTCAGTTCTATATAATTAGAATTAAAATAGTTTCACATTTTCGATCATCAGTTTAACTATTTCTGTTTCCTCAGTGTACTGTAACACCTCACACCACCTTAATAGGGTTACGAAGTAGCAGCAGATGTTGTTTTCCTTCTAACCTACCTTTCTTACCCTCCTCCTCCTCCTCCTCCTCCTCCTCCTCCTCTTGCTCACCTCATCCTGTGTAGGGGTACTTTAGTGATCCCTGGAATGTGTTTGATTTCCTCATCGTAATTGGCAGCATTATAGACGTCATTCTCAGTGAGATCAACGTAAGTATGATGCCCACTCTCACTCACCTTGTCTGTCTGTCTGTCTCTTTCTCTCTCTATGTCTGTCTCTCTCTCTGTCTCTGTCTCTGTCTTGTCCCCTCTCACTTCTTCTGACTCTTCCTTCCTCTCTGTGGCTATTCCATGTTGTTTTGTCTTTTCTCTTCATCTCTCCTCCTTTCTCTCTCTCCTCTTTCGTCTCTCCCCCATCCTTAACTGGAGAGATGGCCGCTGCTACTCAGTGGGACCCCCAACAACAAGGGTCCCTGAGTGAGAACTTCATAAAAGTAGAGGGAACAGAGGCAGGGTTTAGATTTGAATGCAAAAGGGTATCTGTCTTGCGTCCTCTTTCCTTATTCCTAACTGTATCTCAGATGTTGTCGGTTCTTGATTTTTCCCCCCCTTCTTTTTGGCAGACTGTGACAAGTCCTCAGGTTTGATTCCTCACTAACTGAACTAACTCACTGACCAATCATAAACAAACTTACGCATATTTTGTTTTCTTTTTTTTGAACTGCAGCAACAGGGGCGTTTTTAGTTGTGATTTTGTTGCAATCTGTTCTGTACTGTTGTTGTTGTTTGACATTTTCCTCTCATGGACAAGCATGACCGATCGCCGCTGCTCTTCCTCTGCTGTCCATCTCTTTCAGACTCTTTTCTGTTTTTGCCGTTCAATTTTGTTGATTCTTTCCCTTTCTCCTCCTACTAAAAACTCCAGTGCTCATGTATATAATATTTTTATCTTATTTTTCTCCTCTCTCCTTTAATTTCTGTTTGTTCCATCTTTTAAATGTTCTTATGTTCTGTCCTTTTTTTCTTCTGTTGTTTTTTTCTGTTCTTTCCACCCCTATGCAGCATTATTTTGTTGATGCATGGAACACATTTGATGCCTTGATAGTTGTGGGTAGCATTGTTGACATAGCGATCACTGAGGTTAACGTAAGTAGTCCAACTCCCTCCCTCCTTTCCTGCCTGCCTGCTCTGCCATTCCCACACACACAAACAGACCGAGGGCCGATACCGATCTCGCATGCTTTCAAATGATTAGGAAACTTCAGCTGCACCACATTTGAACTTAAGAAACGTCTGAATAAGTCTGGCGGTGAAAACAGCCAGATGGAGCAAAATCAGAATCGAGACCTTGCCCTTTGAAGGGTTTGCTTCATTTACAATGTATCAAACACTACATTTTACAGTTATGCTTCGATAACTTTGACCCTTCACATGTAAATAAATAATTTAGATATGGTCCGTTTGATTTATAATAAATATGTTGGCTATAGGGAGCTAAGATTATCATTGGTAATCATAGTAGTTTTGTTAAAATGTAATGTTAATAAGAAACATCTTGTTTCCTAACTTATTCTCAATGTTACCATTTATTTGCCTGTGTGCTTATCTTCAGCAGCATAATAAGGGTGCAAATAATTATTTTTACTTTTAGTTTTAATTTGTAAACATTTTCTAATATTTGAAAGCAGCTTTAGATGGGTAATCATGCCTCGGTCTGATGAGCATCACTAGCATCAAACACTACTGCATTTTCTGATAGAACCTATTGCATTGTCTCAGCACTTGGTTTTGATTCACATTGAGCTTATTTTACTTTTATTATTGCTACAGGGGATAGTGTCCATTCCCCTGGCATGTTGCACACTGTATAGCATGACTGATGTAAAGGTGGTATATTAAGGCCCGGTATTATATGATGTGGTTTTTAGAAAATATCCATATTTCAGGTTTTTGATTTTTGAGCAATGATGTTTGACCCAAGTTTTATAACTGTCAATTCATAAATCAACAGGGAAACTTTAATTTCAAAATGCAGGTTGCAGTTCCTATTGTGGAGTTTTTCTCCGACAATAGCAATGTGCAGACATGGCGAACAATTTGATCCATAAATGGATTTACTCAGGATCCGTGAAATTTATGTAGATGTATGTATGAATTCATTTATCATCGACGTGGAGGCGCTATGGTCAACAGTGGGGCTGAATAAGAATGAATATCCCAAACTTAAGTCAAATGTTGAGTGTCTAACGTATTTACACTTCAGGGATAATTGGTGTTTTATTCATATGATATTCAAAGTGCTCTTTGGCAGGGAGAATAGTCTGAGAACCGTTCCGACTGCACAGTGAGGCTGGACAGAACCCCTCTTTATTAAGCCTTACAAGAGGATAGGCTGTGTGACATGCCAGAGAAGAAAATAATGTTGTACTATAACCAGACTGGCCTCTATTCACTGTATAAATTACACTGTGAAGTAGTGTTTTCTAGGTCTATTACTTAATTTTATGTGGTACCTTGGCTTCAGTCAGCAAAGCATTGAATCTAGTAGCAAACATCCAGTGGAAATTCTCAAGGTGCTGAATGTAGCTCAAATGGCAGAAGAGGTGGAGGCAGCTCTATGTGAGTTTAACTTTGATATATTGTCTGTATGACGTCAGCTCATAACGAAAACACATTTGCTTGGTTTCTACAAACCAATTAAATCATAGAGTGTCACATTTCCATAGATCACCTAATCTTCATCTAATCGTAGGTTATTATTTCTTAATTTTGTTTGACATTTTGGGAAACATATTTGATTTATACTGTTTCCACATCCACTGAGTCCTTGTACTTGAAGACATTGATGTAAAATCTCAGGTTAAACTTTAACATTTATGTATTTTAACTTTTTTTTTTTTTTGCATCACATAAATTACATACATTTCTACTACGGATACAACTTAAGTATATGTTTGGCTAAAATCCTCTCACATCCTCTGCCTGATGTTGGATGTTAGGACATGAGGCGAAGATATGCACACTGGTACACCGGTATGTTCTCCCATGGTGGAATGCAGTGTGTTTCACACCAGACAGCACTGGTCAGGCATACAAATAAGGTTAGTGTATCCCAGGGGTGTTTGAGCTTGGCAGTTGTTTTTCTGCCTCAGGAAAGGGAATCCATTTGTTCCCATGAGAGGCTGACAAAGCTGGTTACAAACGACACACCGGGTAATTTCTAAACTGTAATTTGATATTTGATGTTGTTTTTTTTCCAGTTACTCCCTTCCGGTTATTACAGGAATTTGATGTCAGGGTATTCACAAAAGTATCATGTTTATACCCGTTTGCTGCCTTTACAGACAATACATATATCTTATAATGAAGTAAAGAAAGGATTACAGAATTACATAAAGACTTAGGCTGACGGAGATAAAATAATAATCAATAACCTTTATACTGAGGTTTGCTGGGCCAGATATATACATCTTTGTCATCTATACATGTCACTAATGTTGCACCTAAAATTTGGTTTTGGATTTGCCTTTCATTTGGTTTGATTGATTTTGATTGTTTGGTTTGCTCTGGTTGAATGAGTTATTAGTGTATTCTCTCACCCCTAACCTAAAGGCATGCCCCAAGCCTTTTTTTTCTGTTTTTTAATTATTTGGGTAACGTGATGCCCAAGCTACTTTTTTTTATTTTTTTTTATTTTAAGAAACCCTCCGCACGATCCTGTGAGAAGTCTTGGCTTTTATTTAAACTGGGACCCTGCCACTAAGACTTTGTAGATTTTAACCAGCTACTGCAATTCATCTGGCACTAAAGCCCAAGTTAAGCTTTTTAACATACTGAGCAATGCAATTAGTAGCAGCTTGCCAACAGCTACATATCTTTCATTGCATTTCTAAGTACCCAGTGAATTGCAGTAACAGGCCAGCATTTAAAATGGTTTCACTTTGCCTCTAGTAAATATTAAATGGCCGAAATATCTTGTTAGAGTGCATCCACTTCATTGCTCTGGTGGGTGATTGTTGACTCCGTTTAGCTATACTTTCTTAAGTCCCGGGTCTCTCATTTTCCCCAGCAACCTGCGGGTGCTTCTTAAGTCTTATATGTTTTTTTTTTACGTTTTTGATTTTTGCTTGAGTAGAAGTAGTGTGAACAGATTGGTAGTGGTTTGTTGCTCTCAGCAGTGTCTTGCAGGCGATGCCAGTATGTACTGCATCTATTTCTCTTTTTCTTTCTTTCTATTTGGAATGCCTCCTCTTCTGCTCTCCATCTCTCTTCCTTCTCTTTGTGAGCCTTTTCGGTTCTCCTCACTCTTCTTTTATGGATGTTTATCTCTCTCTCTCTCTCTCTCTCTTTCTGTCTTCTTTCTCGTTGGTTTGCAGTGCTGCTTGCTCACCTGAAATGCAAGCTGGGTCACATGGGTCTCTAATGCTTTTCAAAGAAGCTGAGTGATAAGCCAATTATCTGCTATTTGTTTAAAAAATAGTTTTGTTCTCAGTGTAATATGTTTTTAATTCCAGTGCTTTACAAATTAGAATGAAAGGCACTGTCATGTGGCAGTATTAGGACTTAACGATATATGGCTAAGGCATAAGAAAAAAGGTGTAAAATACTTAAATATACGGGGAGACTTTTAAGAAACCCATGTTACCTATTGAACTGACTGATCTGATGAAATGTTTTCTCGTAAACATGACTATAATATATGTGAGAAACAGCTCAAGTTCATTTTAAGAGCTCATAAATGTGATGAGCTGCAACTACAGTAACTCACCTCTGCACCGCACTACAGCCTGAAAGGAATACTGTAGATTTGAATGGTTGGTTAAAATTACAGCCCATGCTCATTGTAGACTCTGTAATTAGATTTGTGTCACCTTTTAATGAGAACTATCACAATCATTTGAGTTTAATCTGAATCTGGTTTGCAGCTTTGAAGCCTATTCAGATTTTAATGATGCTTTCATTGAACCAGCTGGCCCTTTGTATAAAACACACACAGACAAACACACATATTCTCCCATATTTCAGTTTTAACTTAAGTCAGTACTACTTAGTGAGAACCAGTGTCTCCCTTCCTTCCTTCCTTCCTTCCTTCCTTCCTTCCTTCCTTCCTTCCTTCCTTCCTTCCTTCCTACAAACACAAATATCCTCTCTTCACTTGTCCCCTCAAAAAATCAAAATTGGCTAAGTGATAGGAAGGAAGTACAGAGTACGTGCTCGAACTAAAAATTAAAAATATAGTAACTTACTTCTCTGTGTACATCCTTTTTGTGCGTGATCATAAAGTGTGTATGGCTCTGTTAGAAATCTATAAAATGCACAGTTCCCCTTCTTCCTTCCCTCTTTTCTTGCTATGTTCTCGCACTTCATGTTTGCTTTCCTTCCTTTGCTCCCTTTCCTTGATTCCCTGAATCCCCCTTTCCTTTGGATGTTTTCCCTAAATTCTTCCCTTTTTGTTGCTGCATTAGTTTCTCTCTTGCCTCTTTCCTCCTTCAACATTCTTACGTTCTCAGATCCTTTTTTATTCTGGGAAAGATTTGGAATCATGATGCATTATATTAAGGTATTTTAACAGAGCCAATACCAAAGCCAGAGGGAACATCTCCTCAGTCATAGATTGAACCACTAGTTAATCTATCACTCGCGGCAGTGTCAAATGTTGTAATACCAGGGATGACCAGTGGGTGTCATCCTACAGTATGTATATTTCCCCCTCAGTGTTATGTTAATACTGGGCTCCAATTTTCCAAATGCATCTAACATAATCTTTATCATCAGACAAGATGATATTGACTCCCTGTTTATTGTGGTATTCTGATGCCTCTTTGAACTGATGTCCAACTGTCTAACTACTCTCAGGTCGAAGAACATCTTGAATTAAACATATTCAAAGGAGGCATTGTTCTTTAATGCCAAGATGCATTTGGTAAATGTTGCCTGAGTTGACCAATGTTACTGTACTGTAGCTTCAGCTGGTAGAAAGAAAAACAGATAGCTACAGAGGCGCCACTATATTCTGCATCATACACACAACCCCATGGGCTCACACAACACATGTTATGTTGCACATAGGCACGTACACAGTCAGCTCTTTTCACCTCTGTGGCGGCCCCTGATCATCATTCATTACTTTAGCGCCCAAGGCACTGGACAGTAATTTCCCAATATCTCACTTACATGTTTCAATCTCCTAGTACTGTAATAGGAGGCGATTCAGCTTGATGTGGCCCCTCAAGAGGATGGGTAGTATCTATGTGCAGTAAAATCTTATAGAATTCTCCCTCTTGGCAAAGATATTTTTTATCACCTCTTTACCATTTGAGGGTTTGATCAGAGGCTGAAACCTCGATTGCCCGGTGGTTTATGATTTTTATTTTTTTTTTGTTGTTGCCGGGGCTGGTTCTCATTGCATTTCACAAAAAAAAAAAACTCAAACACACACACATACAGTACATGCACAGTGACACAAACACCAAGGCGCTGCTCTGGTGCTGATCTTTGTTGCCTTTCCTTAAAGCCAGCTGACTCCTCCTCGTCTTCGTCCTCCTCTTCGCCCTCCTCCTCTTCCTCCTCTCACCCCCCTGCGGTAAGGCCAGTGGTATGCTCCGACGGTAACCTCGTCTGCCTCCCTTCCTCCTCCACCATCCCTCTGTCCTTCCACCCTTTCCTTCTACTCTGCCTTCCATGGTATGATCCAAAACTTTTGGCTTTTCAATGGCGCTGTCATCTCTCCTCTGTCGCTCCCACTCTTATCTTCAGCAGCATGTCCAGAGTTATATTTATGGAGCTGTTGCTTGTACTTTTACACATTCATATTTATGTGTGTGTGGGAGTGAAGGACACTGTACCGTGCAGGGTTTGTTTAACTGGAGTCTAGTGACTTTCCTTGAGTGGCTATTGTTGTTGCCATGGCACCCGCTACCCCCACCTCTGCCATGGCTTGCAAGTTGATCCCCCTCCCCTTATAGGTGTGGTATCTTTAGTGCTTCGTCATCGGTGCAAGCCATCATGTTCACGCTATCACACTGTCTCTCTTTCTTCCACTCTTCTCAAGTGGCCTGCTATCTATCTATCTATCCATCTATCTATCTATCTATCTATCTATCTATCTATCTATCTATCTATCTATCTATCTATCTATCTATCTATCTATATATCTATATATTTATCTATGTATGTATCTATATATCTATCCTTTTGTCTGTCCATCTGTATTTCTATCTATCTGTCTGTCTGTCTGTCTGTCTGTCTGTCTGTCTGTCTATCCATTTTTGTTTGTGTCTGTCTGTCTATATGTCTACATTATCTATCTATCAAAATCTATCTCAGTCGTATCTTTTTTTAAATCAGTTTATTTCCTTGGATGCCTCAAATAATTCAAACTATTCTTCATATGCAGACACACTCACTCACTCACTCACTCACTCACTTACTATCTCTCTCTCTCACATACTCTCTCTCAATCTTTCTCTTTCTTTCTATGTCACACTTTCTGTTACTGTACCTCTCCCACTCACGATCCCACTCTCTCAATGGTGCAACGGTTCCCACTTTGGTCCAGTTGTGGTATAACATGCAGTACAACATTTTGACTCACACTCCTCAGGAGGATGTGTCTTTTCCAGTGTATCTGTCAGTGGAGTTTGGGACAACTCATGTCTTGGGTTACTTGTCAACACTACACACATGGCCACCATAAGAATGTGATATTCACCCTAAGACAGTGCCCAAACTATCCCAGAGTTATTGAATAATAGAATTAGTTGGATGAATTTCCCAGCTTTGGGTTGATATAGAACATTTAGATACAACAATCATTTGTTTCTGTGAACACAACCCTTAAACTGTATTAGGTTGAAGAGTAACATATGAGATCTGTTATCCCAAACTACAGTAAGATATGTGGAAAATGGCAAGTTCTTTTTATGAGCACACTGTATTTTCTCTGGGATTAGCATAACAAATTGATGGCCTCTTGGAAAAACACAAATGGGATGGAACAGATTCACAGGTCAGGCTGATAGAGGATGGGCTGTGCTTGTGTTCTTACAGTCACATTTAATTATTACAGTGGAGGTGTAGTATGGCACTGTTGTGTTTAAAGTATTATGGTATAAATGCTGCATTCCTTTGTGGTCAGGTTCACTATATGCATTATTGGAATTGTGTGGAAGTGCATAGTTAGCTTTTGATCGGGTTTTGACTATTTTCTTGTTATATTACAATACTGTTACTGCTATTATGGTTACTGATGATTTGATACTTGTACTGAACTGGTATCTTTGGATTCACCTGAATTAACAAAGATATTATGGGTCTTTATGCTGAACTTGGTGCATCTTCTTTTACTTACATCCTGATGTTGCCATTGTTTTTCCGTATTTTTCTCCCTTAGAACGAACAACATAAATGAATAAATCTGTATTAGAATAGCACTCGGCTGAATATTTCATTTTGGAGTTATTTCCTGTGGATGGGTTCTGGAACAATAGACAGTTACAAAGCTCTGGTGCCTCTACCTTGTAGTACAGAGCTATACTAAGCTTACATGCATTGAAAGGCAAAATGTTACACGCTTATTTGAAGAGGCTCTGAAATGAACATGATTACTGGGGTGAAAACAGTTTCCTAGAAGATAATAGAAAACAAAAAGTAAAGATGAAGAGATTTTCCAACCATGATAATATTTGATGATATTTTTGTACTGTGGCTGCATTGAGCAGTAATGTCTTTATATCTTTGTGGCCCGTTGCTCTGACAGACATACAATTTTGCTGCATGATTAATTGAAACCGGTATCTGCCTGCAGGCAAGGCCATTTGTACTGTATCTGTTGTCATTTTTTATTAGTGATTGATGAAAGAGTTTACCTCCACTAATTGAAATCTCTGGTGTTGTTTCAGCTTTAAGAATCTTAGTCCATACACAGTAACAAAAGCTTTAGGCTTAGTAAGACGAATTACGAAAGTATTTTGTTTGTTTGTCAAATAACATTGCAAGATTGGATTTACTTGGAATATGTGATTGAAAAAATACTGTGTTTTTCCCATTGATTGTGATTGCATTGAGGTGAAGTAAAAGTAACAGCAGTATGACATTTATGAACCAGTAGTTTTTAGTTTTCATTGTACAGTAAGGTATCTTTAAAGACATGTAACTGCAGAGGAACTTATAGTTGGATGTATGTATTATATACAGAAGGATGAAGCAGGTGTAATTAGGAAGCTTGCGGATATTGTGAATCTCTTTGTTGCCAAGTGATTTTTCCATGAAGCCATAGAAATAAGCATGATTGCCCGATTCTCTCCCAAATCTCTTTTGTCAGTTGATTTTGATGGGATTTTGTAGGACGCAGACTTCCATTTATTAATTCAGTGTGTATGTGTCTGTGTGGGTGTTTGTGTGTGTGTGTGTGTGTGTGTGTGTGTGTGTGTGTGTGTGTGTGTGTGTGTGTGTGTGTGTTATACATATTTAAATCCACATATATACATATATGTGTGGGTGGGAATATGCATATTATTGTTACTTGTATGTCTGCATTCTGCATATGTCGTTGTGTGTGTGAATATGGATGTGTGAACGTTTGTGTTATCATATCTGTGTGTTTGTTTGTGTGTGTGTGTGTGTGTGTGTGTGTGTGTGTGTGTGTGTGTGTGTGTGTGTGTGTGTGTGTGTGTGTGTGTGTGTGTGTTACCCTCCCTTACCTATCTGCATGTGTCCCCATGCGTCCTGTGTTTTTTCTAAAAATTAAAAAACACCAAACCCCACCAAAAGGGACTGCAGAACTCTGAAGAGAACGCCAGGATCTCCATCACCTTCTTCCGGCTGTTCCGCGTGATGAGGCTGGTGAAGCTGCTGTCGCGCGGGGAAGGGATTCGGACCCTGCTGTGGACCTTCATCAAATCATTCCAAGTGAGGGGAGAACCGGACACAACATGCTAGAACAGGGGTTGGGTTTACACAGGATGGAAATGGCAGAAGCAAAGAGGGAGTTTAACCCTAATGTGACCTTGATCGGAGCCCTTTTTTGGAGGCCATATTACCATTTTAGCCTCATTTCACTCTTCACCACAAATTATTATAGCATTTGATCCGTATTGGCATGGTGGTTCTCGAGTTTATTAACGATATGTAGGCTACATGTTAAAATGTAATACTTAAATTAAAATGAATTGCAGTTCTGTCAAAAAGGTGATTATCTGCTCAATTAATCCAGAGTAGACTCATTTCATGTTATTAATACTGGGCAAATCATCTTTGACTTTCAGATCTGAGTCACATCGGGCTAAAAATATCCTTGTTCTTGTGTAAATCCAGCCTGGTGGAGCCTCAGAAGCCACCTTTCCTTTCCTTGCGTCCTCCCTCTTTTGATTTGTTTTATAATAAGTCAAACGGTTTAAAGATTGGACAGCTGGATAGGGAAAGAGGAAAAACAAAAAGGGTGGAGCAAGGTAACGGAGAGGAGGTTTAGGAGTCTTTCTGCAGATACAGGGAGGGATATAGAGCTAGGACGCTAGGAAACAGACAGGAACTAAAACATCTTTACCAGAAATATCTATTCTCTTCTTTCCAACTCATCATTCTTATTCTTCTACTCCTTTCTCCCTCCCTACTACCCTACTACTAACCCCTGAAAGCTCACCATTCCTCAAAGGCGGGTTAAGCAGTATATCACTGAAATAAGCACTCCACCAAAAAAATATTCCTCATCATTTGATAGTGTTATGGGGTAATCAAGAATAATCTGTTCTCTCTCTTGTGTTAGCTGAGACGAGCCACTTCATGTTACAGTATTGAAATGTGAAACATTGGTGAAACAGTCAAACCAGACTCATGGTGTTCATTTTACAATAAAAATCTAAATATTACTGAAGAAGAAAAAAATTCCCTTTTTTAAAGCTAACTTGAGTTTTTCATTGATTTGTCATGATTTGGCCCTGCTCCCCCAGGCACAGGGGTAACGTTAGCCAGGAGCTCAGTTCCACACAGTTTGTGTAGGTGTGTAAATATAGAGGTTTCCCTGTTGTGGCCATGTGTGGTTCCTGTACAATACATGGGACTGGTCTCCTGGCTGAAAGAGAGCAGTTTATTAATTTACTGAGATTTTTCACTAGCAAGTCGGATGATTTGTCGTGAATTGTTTTTGGTGTTGTGCCACACAGGGCTGCAGAGCAATTCACTTTCAATTCAAAAAAGTACCAATCCATTATTCATATTGCTCCTTCTTATTTTGAAAAACAGAAAAATTTGTCCAGTAAATCAACATTTTTTTAACAATAATTTGAAGAATCTATTTGAGACTTGATTGAAAGTGAATGGACTCCTTGTGCTCCTGGTGCAGGTTTATACTGTCAGCAACGTGTCACTGATGTGTCTCTCTCACCTCTTTAGGCTCTACCCTACGTAGCTCTGCTAATAGTGATGCTATTCTTCATATACGCGGTCATCGGCATGCAGGTAAGCTGTCGGCTCGACACCTTGTTTCCCCCCCTCTGTTGTGTGTTTTCTTCTCTCTTGTCCTTTCTTCCAGTTGGCCTGCGTCCTGTGTCTGTCCTCCTTGTCTCCGAGTCTTGTCATTCAGAGTTCCTGTTCGAATCACGTCTTCCTTCTCTCCTCCAGCTGTTACCAGTCTGTGTCTCTCCTCTTCCTTCCTCCGTCTGTCCCTCTGTCTCTCCCTACAAGCTGTCCAGTTGTTTGTGTTGCTGTTGACGAGGGGGAGACACTTTCATTTGATTTCCTGGGGGACAGCCCGCCTCTAATTTTGATTGTCAATTCCTCCTATCAATGCTGACGTCATATCCTGTGTGCTTTAACTACTTCCTCCCCCCGTGCAGATGTTTGGTAAGATAGCGCTACGGGACCACACGGAGATCAACAGAAACAACAATTTCCAGACATTCCCTCAGGCAGTGCTGCTACTCTTCAGGTGAGAAAGATAGCTACGCTTACCATCTTCATTCTTTTGTACTTGACCCCCTTTCTTTCTTCCCTCGTCTTCTTCTTCCTTTCCATTTCTCCATAATATCTCCTTTTGTTCATGGATGCCATCATTCATTCTGCAATGTACAGTCAGACAGAATAACTCCTAAAAAAAATTATTTCTTCCATTTACTCTGAAAATAATCTTAAATGTTATATTAGACATCCCATTGACATTTTATTACAGCAGTGGGTTCTGTAAATGGCAAGATATCTGTAAATGTCAAACTGTAAGTTCAGCCGACTCCCACTATGACACCATTTTACTGCCATTTTGCCAATAACTAAAAAGTTCTTATTGAAAATATGTTGCAGTGATTCCCATAATGTCACCAAGATCTGACGTAGAAACACCAGATACTCACAAGCTTTAATAGCATATGCAAACATTATCTTTACACCTTTAGGCTCAGTATTTAGCTGATAATTGTTGAAAACTTTAGTCTGATTTACGGTAAAATATTCTGTTCCACTGATGAGGAAACCTTCTTCAGATGTCAGAGGACTCCACTGATTATACATGTAAACTGCCTGGATCCAGTCTCAGAAACTCCTCTGTCCCATGTGGTTGCAATGATGGTAAGATTCCATGCAGGGGGGAAAAAACATAGAAATTGAAAGAATGGATCAGATAGAATAAATATGGTACAGTATGGCAGCCATTATATCATGTTTGTAAGCATTTATGCATTAAAACGCATCTTTTCTATCTGTTCATATTCTATGTACTGACCCCTTCATGGAATATATCATAGCAATGTGCTTCCATTCAGAGTGATAGAATACTTGGATAACTTATACTACTGTGTAATTTAAATGGAGCAAACACCTCAACACAGCTCTCCAAGAGTGATCACCTGGCAAAGAAGCATCTGCAGACTTACAAAGCTGATTAGTACCGAAGTATTCACAATGGAAGACAGTTGTAGTTTGCAGAAGGTCTTAATACATTTGACAAAGCAAATCAAATATCTTTGTTGATGCTCTGTAGATTCAATGTATCTGGATCTCATTATGATGTGATCAACGTTTGCTGTTGTGGTGTTCACACTCTAACTCTTATCCGTGTGTGTGTGTGTGTGTGTGTGTGTGTGTGTGTGTGTGCTTCTTTCTGTCTTTTTCTCTTATGTGCTTGTGTCACTTAATATTATATTGGTATGCCTGTATGCATACGTGCACACATCCATGTGTCTGTATGTGTGTTAATGCATAAATGCACATGTGACTCCATGCTGGTGCATATATGTGTGCCTCGATATGTTTCTTTTATGTATCTGTATATGCGTGTTTCTTTGCATGCATGTCTGCGTCAACGTGTGTGCATATCTGTGTGGATGTTTGCATGTGTGTCGTTTTATCAGATGTGCTACAGGTGAGGCATGGCAGGAGATCATGCTGGCATGCACCCCCAATAAGACGTGCGAGAAAGGATCAACCAATGAGATAAACACAGGCACCGATACAGACTGTGGCAGCCACTTTGCCATCATGTACTTTGTCAGCTTCTACATGCTCTGTGCCTTTCTGGTGAGTACTGTTACAGAAATAGACAACACATTTTGATGGTTCCTCTTTTAAAAACAGATTGAAAGAGTACCGTACTTGACAATATATGGAAGCGAAAATAGCAAATTATTTTCAGAAAATGATAAATTGTATAAAATTCTTATCGAATGCTTTATATTGTTTTTTATATGCAAGTTAAAAGGAATAGTTTGAAATTTTTCCTGCACTTCATTATGTTATACAGGTAGGTTAAAATATGAAACAGGATTTCAAGTTCTTTTCAGTTTCTGACTGATTCCCGATTCTCCCCAGATCATCAACCTGTTTGTTGCCGTCATCATGGACAACTTTGACTACCTGACGCGTGATTGGTCGATCCTCGGGCCGCATCATCTAGATGAATTCAAGAGGATCTGGGCTGAATATGACCCAGAGGCTAAGTAAGTTCCCAGAGGATTTAAAATATATGTCATCTAAATAATTCATCTTTCGCCTGCAGAGGTTTTGTATAATGTGATGTCTGTGCTGTTCCCAGGGGTAGGATAAAGCACCTGGATGTGGTGACACTGCTGCGGAGAATCCAGCCTCCGCTCGGCTTTGGAAAGCTCTGTCCACACAGAGTGGCTTGCAAGGTAATCACACAAACAAATGCATGTTCCCACAAATGACTGAACAAGGCTGCAGAACTGTAGAAAATATAAAAAATATTTGACAAGGGTTTCAAATACATTCTTCTTCCATTTTGGGGCACAATTAATTAACCATTCGATTTACCAGTTGTGAAAATATAAAGACATTTTTAATATCAATATGATTAAATATTGACAGCTGGTAACATCTTGCTCAATATCATGAAGAGAAAATAGACATTGACATCTCACTATAGGAGCATAAAGGTGCGAACACACCAAACACGTTGGGTGCGGTGGCGGCGTTAAAAAATCCTATTTTTGCATAGGGAACCATTGGTTTAGGCGCGATGATGCGTTAGCCGCGGTAAAGCGGTGCGTTGGGCGCGGTAGCCGCTTTACCAAAGCACCAACGCGCGGAGTTCAAAAAATTTAACTTTTTCTGCTCCAATGCGTGACGTTTAGCCGCGTTAGCCAATCAGCCTTGGAGAATGACTCGACGTCACAGACATCGGCACTGTGGGAGGACAACACAGAGGCTGAGAAACACCGGGGAGGAAATGTATTTGCGGCTGGCTGGTGATATGAAGCCGCTCGGGGTTGGGTTAGAAGACGTGGGGAAAGTGAGCCAGGAGAATGGCCTTCCTGGTTAATTCAGTGAATATGTGCGGCTGTGCTTTAGCCGATAAACCAAGTTAGCACCGGTCGGATAGCATTTAGTTAACTCACCCGGTTGTGTGCGGCCACCACCTCCATAATGAACCCAAACATAACGGCTAAGTCCGGGGAACTTTCACGACGAGTACAGCGAAGCACCGGTGTTTATGCCTATATCTACGCCAGCCATGGTCCCATCACAGCCAGGTAGGGTAATGTAGGCTACTTGCCTTTATTTTGTGCACACAATGCTGCTGTAAATGTGTTTGGTATGATGCTGCCTTGCTGTTTGTGTTAATTTCCGAGCGGCGTGAATCTGCAATGCTGTTTTAAGGCTATTTGTTCCGTTAAGTTGCTGTTGATTTGTCTTTTGGCACAATTGTTGGCCGTGTTGTTGTTGTTTTTGTGCGGACATGATCGCTGTTGTGTCGGGTCGGGTCTGATCGCAGCCATGGTTGATTAGGGGAATAAATATATCGGGGGAGGCTGGTAGGTGCGTTGGGCGCGTTGAACCATTTTTTGACACAAAATTACCAAGCGCCAGATCAGGTGCGTTGGGCGCGATGGCCACCGCTCCCAACGCGTTTGGTGTGTTCGCACCTTAGTGATGAGCATAGTTTCAAACTATGTTTAATTTTCAACAAACTGTCGACTGCAGGCCTTTTCTTGTCCTGTGCATTATTTAATTTGAAATGGTAGATTAATCAAACAAAATATATTTAATATCTCACACAGCGTCTGGTGTCAATGAACATGCCTCTGAACAGCGATGGAACAGTGATGTTCAACGCCACACTGTTTGCTCTGGTCAGGACCGCACTCAGGATCAAGACGGACGGTAACACACACAAGATATTTTTTGAGACAGAGATGAAATGGGGCAGAGAAGGGAGTGACATGCAGAGAACGACCGTGGGCGGGAATCAAACACGGGTCAGCTGCTGGGCCCGGGGGGGACGCCCTACCAACTGAGCTTAGGGCGCCCCCCATCTTTTTTTTTTTTTTACCTTCATGTGCTCATACATGGTTACACACATTCACACCTGAAATTTCCCCAAATTTACTCAAGTTACGTTAAATAAATATTTATATATCATAATGAAATATTCAAAATGCTACAGCACATCCATTTTTGCTGACTCCCACTTTGTTGCCCTGTCCTAATCCCAACACCACACTATTAAAACTCTCCTGGGAATCCTAAAATTCCAGTGTTAAATACACAAACAATATACTGTCTCACGGATACAAATACGGAAACACACTTGTGCTGATGCTTTCACAATGGACAGACTGAATGGCAATGTAGTGTGCAACTAGGAAGATAGTACTTTGAGCCTACAGAATGTATACGTATGTATGTTTCTGTGGTTGCAGGTAACCTGGAGCAGGCCAATGAGGAACTGAGGGCAATAGTGAAGAAGATCTGGAAGAGAACCAGCATGAAGCTCTTGGATCAAGTAGTGCCTCCTGCTGGCGGTAAGGGAACTCAGCATCGCAGTTTGTTTTATTACTGTAACTAAGGTCTCAGCAGCAGTATTTCATTCCATTAGGCAACGGCATTTTGAGACATTATAATAATCAAATGTATTTTTATTTTTATTTTTTCAGATGATGAGGTAACAGTCGGGAAGTTCTATGCTACGTTCCTCATCCAGGAATATTTCCGCAAGTTTAAGAAGAGGAAAGAACAAGGGCTGGTGGCCAAGGTGCCCCCCAAAACTGCCCTCTCTCTGCAGGTACACCATCACATTGAGTTTTTGTTTAACCTTGACCATAAATCTATACATATATGTTATCTTTTTTCAGATGACAGAAGTACTTGTACATATTTCAAGTTGTTGACCCAAAATATTTCAAAGGAAAATGTCAGGGTGATGCAGTGTTTATAGTAGGCTTCTTGTTATGAATGGACTATAGTAAGAGAGAAAAATATTTTGTGTGAGTACTAACTGTATATGTCAGTCACTGATAAGTGCAACACTTATGCTGTTTGGTCTGTGTGAAGGCGGGCCTGCGGACATTGCATGACATTGGTCCAGAGATTCGGAGGGCCATCTCTGGAGACCTGACTGTGGAGGAGGAGCTGGATAAAGGCCTGAAGGAGCCTGTGTCGGCTGCATCGGAGGACGATATCTTCAGGGTAAAGGTTGGATACACACACCTTCACTCACTCTCCAGAGAGAGGGAGGGAGAAAGAGAGAGAGTGACAGAGAAATTATCAGCCTCCAGCTTGAAGCCATATTATTGCTCCATGGACATACTCGGACCCAATTGCATGTGCTCAGAGGTTCAAACAAACATTTTAAATGTCTCAATCTCCACCACAGCGCTTGGCTACCAACCACTGCAGATACTAAATTACTTTTTTTTTTTAATTCCATGAGTACACGTTTTGGAAGCAGAAAAACAGCACAATTTCCTTATATAAAACACATATCATTGCACATTTCAGCACTGTAACTGTGCGCCTCTGACAAAAAATACACACACACGGGAACTTTGCTGAAGGGTGAGTTATACTAGTTATCAGCCTCCATTGTCAATGTCATTACCTCATTCACATCTTTTGTTAGTTGATTGTTGTATCTTGTTACTCATATGTACTGTATGTTACACAGATAGACTGAAATAAGGGATTCTAAAATATATTTTTGAGCAACAAAATTTAACTCAATTAGAAATAGTATTACACTACTCCGACATCCATCCATGCAGCATTATGGAAAATATTTCATCTGTGAGAAATACCTTTTTGATACAAGATGATTTATTGTCATATGCACAATAATTACAGCAGCAGTCATTTGCAATCAAATTATAAAGTCCCTATAAATACATTTCTGATTTCACAAGTACAACCTCTCCTTGGTTTGCGACTTAAGGCTTCTGATTTGCATTTCCATCTTTGCTGAATAATGTTTTTGTTGCTGCTCGCATTGAATGTGAGAGTAGTAATTCTGAGTGCTTGAGTTTAGAAAGATATAAAGATATTTTGACGTAAACATTTACGTCAACTTCAATTATCTGAAATACATTTCCCCCTCTTCTCCTTTCCTTTCACCCTTTTCACCCTCACTCCTCTCACCCTGCAGCGTTCGGGTGGGTTGTTCAGCAACCACGTCAACTACTCCAACCAGAGCGATGGGAACGCTTCCTTCCCACAGTCCTTCACTACCCAGCGTCCCTTGCACATCAGCCAGAAGGGCTCCCCTTGCGAAGGCGAGAGTCCGTCCCATGAGAAGCTCATGGACTCCACCACTTTCACCCCTTCGTCTTACTCTTCATCAGGCTCCAACGCCAACCTCAACAATGCCAACAACACTAGTATGGTCGGTGTGGTGGTGACCCAGGGTATCAGTCGATTCCCAAGCCCGTCTATAAGCACTGTAGACGGACATACAGGACAGCCACTCACCCCCATCCTGCTGCCGAAATCTGCGTGGTGCTTTCCTCCAAAGAGGTGAGCTCAGGCCGCACAGCAAGTTACAGGTGCCTCTTATTAAGTGATTCTTTTATTGAAGGGGTGTTTTTTTCCTCTCCCACTTTATGTGCTCTTGAACTGAGGCAAAAGTTAACGGTCTCATTTCCTGACCATCATTACAGATATCTAGCTAGCCAGCTTACATAATACACAAGTATGAACATAAATGGGTTTTGTCTATTTCCTTCACTTTCTTTTTCCTTCTTCCTCCCTTTTCTTGACCTTTGTTTCTGGTGGCGAGCAGGACGTGTTTTTATGACACCCTCATGCGGTATGTTGCCAGGGGACGGAGTGAGAAAAAGTGTGTGTGTGTGTGTGTGTTTGTGTTAGTCCCCCAAGTGTGTGCTAAAAGGGCTCATAATGCTATAAATATGGTCAGAGTGCTATAGCGAGACTTGTTGCTATGCACATACTGCTTTAGTTGATACATCAAAAGCCAGGCTCTATGCTGCTCCAATACAATCTGCTACCATAGCTATCCATGGAATGTTTGGCAACATGGCTACATTTTTCCAATTAAAGGCTCCTATTGCTGCTGTGCTGATCTTTCATGATCTATTGTATTTTATGGCAGGGCTGGGTTAGACACAATGTAGTATATTTGCCCATAGAAATGGTAATGTGTGGAAGGCTCTAAAGGCTCATACCTACATTTCTCCTGTTGTGATCCTAATTAAGCAGAAAAATGTGGAGTATCTTATTTAAACAAAGGGATAATTAATGTTGCATTGTCATAGTTGCTCTTTTCTTTTTGCCTTTATACAGGCAAGGGACTAAGGTTGGTCTGTCTGTCATTTGGTCTGTCCAACAAGTCCAGAATGAGATAATTGTATATGCTGCTTCCAAATGTTTAAATCCTAGAAAGTTATTCTGCATGTGTAGAATGGGGGGAATATGAAACCTTGGCAAATGACAGTTATAGTTAATCATAGAGGGGAGATTATTTACATTCACTTTACCTCCATCATAACAGGAGGTAATCTAAAATGAAGTGCTCCAGTACAGACTAAACAAAGTATCAGCTTTTCAATGCACTATTTCTTTGGATTCTCTTCACTTAGCGACACGGTAACCCCCATCTGTGTGTGATGAGCTTGATCAAACTGATTCAGAACAGCTTTAGTCAGGTGTTATTCAAATGCTGTTCTAACCCGGAGCTTGCTGTTGAGTCTTTAAATAGCTGTGGAATAAAGGGACATCTTGGCATTTAAAAAATGTTCTTCACCAGGCTGTTCTTATGAATTGTTTTTGTGTTGTTGACTAAAAAAAAAATATATATATATTATTTGCGTTTAAACGTAAAAATAATGGGCGATGGTAACTGCAGGCAGTTTGTTTGCTCTCTTGGTTTCAATTTATAATGCAATCGTTAATTGGCAGTTTTTGTGGAGCTGACATAGCAAGCAATCTGGTGAAGTAAATAAGTTAAAACTTCAAATGTCAGGATGTCTCTTTAAAGCTTAAGTCTGGAATATGAAACAGATGTGGACAGATAGGGTGACAAGACATCTTTGGAATACAAAAATAATACAAATTAATACAAATAATAATATTTTAGCATTTGGAAAGAACAGGTAAATGTGCAGATTTAAAGACATTCTTGTGTTTTTGTAAATTATACCAAGTTAATGCAGACCTTGTGTCCACTTCTTAATCAATGAGTGAAAAAGACAGCATCTGAAAAGGATTATTTTCCCAGTATCCCTACATTAAAAAGGTGCTCTCCAAGTATTAGCTGTCATGATCTATTATCTTGTTTGCCTTACTCTTTGTTTTTTTAAAGATGTCTCAACCTCAGTCGTACTATCAGTTTGTCATATTCCAAGTGATGCTTTTGATGCTTTTAACCATTTTGCTTTCACAAAATAGTTGTGAATCCCACCTGCTTCTACTTATTTTCTTCCAGCTTTTTCTCCCTCCCTCTCTCTCTCTCTCTCTCTCTCTCTCTCTCTCTCTCTCTCTCTCTCTCTTCCCTTTTACTACATGCAGTATATAAGCCTGAGTGGGTTTCTCAGTCTCTCCTCCTAAGCTCCTATCTGAATTTTTTGCTAATCAGCTGCTTCTTTTTGTGTGTATGTTTTTGTGTCAATGTCTGTCTGCCTATTTGTCTACATGTTTTTCCATTACTTGTGGTCTGTGTTTATGTTCATGTTTTTTGTTTGTTTGGGTTGTGTGCTTGTTTGTTCCTTTTGTAGCTCGGATTCAAGCGAAAGCCATCTGCCAATCATCCGAAGGGGCGAGGGTTCCACGGAGGAGACGTACGATGACAGCTACGCTGATGACAGGGAGTACCAGGAAGACGACCAATCACTCTCCTCTGACATGTACTGTTGAATCAGATACACACCCTTAACAGTTTGGTTATGACCTCCAAATTTAAGGAGTTTCGGAGTGTGTCTTTTGTTAACTCTTGTTTGTGTGTCTTTGGGCACTCATTAGGCTGGTGTATCAGGATGAGGCATGTAAGCAGTTGACTCCTATGGATGAAGGAGAGGAGGTAATAGAGAGAAGAGGAGGAGGTTGGCAGTCTCCCAGGAGAGTCTTCCTCTGCCCCACTTCTCTGGGTGAGCAGACACATGCACAGATACAGATCTTTCTTACAGAAAAAATCCAAAGTTTTGGTTCAACTACACATCAGTAAACATTGGTTTGAATGCACATGTGTTGTGTATGTGTGTGTGAATGTGACAGTGCGGAGATCGTCCTTCCATCTGGAGTGTCTCAGGAGACAGTCTAGGCCAGACATGTCCCAGAAGACGGCTGTACCACTACACCTTGTACATCATCAGGTAGAATATGCCAACAAAATCAACAAAGACATACAGTACACCTTACTCTCAAGATGCACATAAACAAGTTGTACATGCGTTATGTGAAGTTGATCTCCAAGCCATGCTGTGTTGACAGACATAGTCCCCCCCTTACTGCTCCTTTCCAACACTCTCCCTCTACTCTCTACCTTCTCCAGGCTCTGGCAGTCGCAGGGTTGAGTCCTCTGCTAAGAAGGAGTCACTCACCGACCCTCTTCAGCCGGCTGTGCTCCACGCCTCCAGCCAGTCCAACAGGTATACTGCAATCCTGTGCACACAGCATGCCATTTTTACCAGTACTGATCAGTACTGGTGAAAATGTTCCATACATTTCCTTCAGAAAGCACAATTATAACTTATTGAGGGGAAAAAACGTGCCACTAAATCTAATAATAAAAAGAAAAAATCCAATATTGAATTTTGAAGTGCATATGGTTCTTGTTGTGCTAGAACTTTGTCATTGTACTTGTTGGGATAGGTTTGTTCTTCTCACGGTTGCTTCTCCTGTCTTTCTTTTTCCTTTCCATGGCACAGACGCCTCCTACCAGCAGGTGCCCTTTCTGAGGCTAGAGGGCTCCAACTCCCACGAAAAGCTCAATACCAGCTTGCCCTCTGTCAACTGTGGGCCCTGGTAAGACTCAGTACCTTGAACCGATCTGTTACAAGTCACAGTGCAAATGTCCAAGTAGCAGTTATGACACAGATATGTATGATATAATAAACAAATGTATTGCTCCTAGGTACAGCGACAGTAATGGTAACAGCCGGGGGGCAAGTCCTATCCCCAGTGGGTCAGCGCCCAATCAAAGACCAAGACCAGTGTCGCTCACAGTGCCCTCATTACTGGGGAAAGACCGCAGCTCACTTTGTCACGGCAGCGCAGGCAGTCTGGTGGAGGCGGTGAGTGTGTGAACACAGGTTGGAGAAGGTTACACTCTACTTGTTAATAGTACTACTCGTTACTGTAACAATCCTCAACAGTGAAGATTTTCTAGATTTTATTGTTTTATGTCAGTGATTCCATCTGGGTGGTTAACAATACAGCATGTTCTGCTACATAAATTCAATTGTTATCTCCAACTTAAGTTTTTTTGTGAATTATTGTAAATTGTCTGCATATATGTATGTATTATACCAGTAAAATATGGGAGGTTTAGAGAAAATAAATGCATGTACTATAGACTTCTGATGCCTGTGATTAGGGCTGGCAAGTAGACTTTTTTTCCTTTTTGATTCAATATAAATCAACTTTTGTTTCAGGAAATCTTCCTAAGCATCACCTTTTTATAGACCGAACAGTAAATCAAGAAAATAATCATTAGTTGCCGCTGTAACCATTCCAGTCTTTTTCCTTTGAGTTAACTTTTCTCTCCCACTCCCCCATCCATCCCCCTGCATATATTTCTGTTTCCCTCTCAAGGTGCTAATATCAGAAGGTCTGGGTCATTTCGCCCAGGACCCGTCGTTCATTGAGGCCACTAAAGCCGAGTTGGCGGACGCCTGCGACATGACCATCGAAGAGATGGAGCACGCTGCCAACAACATTCTCAACAGCAACACGGCCACATCTAGCACCTCGTCCACCTCCCAGCACAGCCCCAATGGCAACCTCCTCCCCTTCCACACGGCAGCAACACACAGGGACCGAGCGCTCAGCGAGGGCTTGGGCGAGGCCGCGGGAAGCAGAGGCTCCATCCATGAGCCGTCCTCCTTGGAGGAGAGGCAGGAGCTGCTAGCAGGGGAAACGGGACAAGAGGAGGAGGATGACGAAGAATTGGAAGAGGGGGAGGCAGGGCACCACATAGGCCCGGTTGTGATTGGAGGAGCAAGGCAGAGAGACAGCGGGCTGTTGGAGGACGAGGATATGGAGTGTGTGACCAGTTTGTAGGAGTCGGGCCAAGACAGTTTCGATTGACTGACTGGCCCCTCTGACATCATCAGAGACTGTCGGCCTGTCAGTGCTGGGTAACAGCTGGCTCTGTCTGTCTCCGCTCCTCACACAAACACACACACAGACACTGTTTGCCTCTCTGCCAGACGTAACCGCTCTGGACAATGGCGGCCAGTGACGCAACCTTCAAACACCTGGTTATGACTTTGTTGGTTATTATGAGTTTGTATGTGTGTGTGAATGTTTGTAGTAAAGTATTTCACTGTACTCTATACTATCTGAGTGTATGCTTGTGTGTGACCTATGATTTTCTCTATTTGTAGGTGTATGTGTGAGTGAGTGTGTTCTCCACACGTGTCTGAGTGTGTCTCTGAAGTGCCTCACAGTTTCATCATGTCCTCAAAGTGTGAAGAGCTAAATAAGCGGATGAAGGAAAGGCAGAAAATAATCAACAGAAGCAAGAAGTCCTTTTATGGATTTCCTGCAGTTGGCCTAATGTTTGTTTTAATTTTTTTCCCATTTTTTAGTTGTGTTATTGTTGTTTGTCTGGCCGCCATAAAACCAGGTAGGGGACAGCAGAGCAGCTTATGGGGGTGGGAGGCGGGGGTCAGTTAAGGATTCCAATCTGACCACATCTACTTCAGGTCAAAGGTCAGCTCCTACTTCTTGGTTCATTGATGATGAAGCGCTGTATTGAGTAAACGGGGGCGTGGAAAACCCTGTTTAAAAATCTCTTCCTCTTCCAAAGCTAAGGAGCCTTGGAGCACAGCCCTGCCAACAAGGGGGTAGGATTAAGGTGACACGCCACCCCCAGACAAGGGGTAGGGAGGGATTTGAGAGATGGACCAACAGAGCTGCTGTAGTTGGCCACAGAGACACTCTCTGGCCAACAGGGAGCTAGCCTGCTCTTTTATCTTCTGGTCAAGAAGACGCCAGCGAGAGACAAACTCACCTCGTCCGTCACCTTGATCTGGCTTTGCCTGCTCCATGGCTTTTCCTTGTTTAGCCACACCCACTTCCTTCCCCAAACAGGAAATGGGAGGAACATTTGGTGGTTTAGCAGAGACAACAAAGCCCCTTTTTCTGCCTCATGCCTAGCTGATCCTCACGCCTCCCTCTCTCCTTCCTCTCTCCTTCTTTGGTAATTCTAACATCCGTCAACCTGCATCACTGGGTTTTTGCTTTTCAGCCCTAAGGAGGTGAATGATGTGAAAAGAGCGTGGGAGGTAGAGGAGAGAATGGGAGTGACAGATTGAAAAGAAAACAGACTCTGGGCAGGGATCTACAGAGGATCAGTCCGTCAATCAACCTCACTTCCTACTCCAAGACCCTCCTCTTCCTCTCAGCGTGGAATCCTATTGGATTTGCTACCACACACACTCTACAGACCACGCCCACTATGTATTTAAAGGTTGAATATTGTGCAAAACTGGCTAGCCATGACTATTTTGTTTTATATTCATGATGTTATTGGTTTAATTTATCCTTGATTTGTTTGCACAAACGGGGTGCCGGTCTTATAAATGTATTTTTTCTCGGTTTATTTTAGGAGAATTTTAAGAGGTTTTAAGTAACGAAGCAGGGCGTAGTGTTTGTGTGCGAGTGTATAACTATATTTGTGTGTGCGGGTGTGTGTCTGCGTTTAGGTACAGGATGTGTGTACGAATGTGTGAGATAGTGTGTATCTAAAAGGGGGGTCTTTCTCTCTATCAGTATGCACCTTTTACAGATTGTATCTATTTATTTATTTATTTTTCCCAGAAGAGAAAAAAACGTGTGTATGTGTGTGCGTGTGTGCCTGTGTTCGAGTGGTTACTTATGTATTCTAAAATGCTGATTTTAAGCCTAGACAGTAAATTAAGGTAGCATTACAAGTATGGTATTGTGTGTGCGTGCAAGGGTATGTGTGTGATAATGGGCCACCTAACACAGGGTTACCATGGACAGGCATGCTTCCAAAGCTTTGTGATTTATTTAGCACGGTTTTTACTTTTTAGCCAAGCTGCAGAGTCAGAAGCCCACCTATTTTTGAAAATTAGTAATTGAATAATTATTATTTATTTTTGTTTTTAGAGGCAGGCTAGGCATTGGTCTCCGGGGAAATCAGAGTGGCGGTTCAGTTTACATTGGTGGTGAGTTTCGGTGCTGCATCTTGGCCAAAAGGTAAAACGCCTTTTGGCGATTGCTGCTTTTCTCTGAATGGTAGAAGCACCAAATTTGTACTGCCACAGTGACGCCTTGTGAATGAACTTGGGGATGGCGCCCTGATCGCTAGGCTGTAACACACCGTAATCACGTGATTTTATCATTTAGTCATAGTTTAATCTCCAAATGAACTATTAGGGCTGGTGTACAGATGCTGCAAGACTTCTGAATCATATCTCTTTGTCTGAGGTCTGCTCATATCACTAATTATGATTTTTTTGCCATTGTTAGAAATAAAACAGTTCCCTGTCTGTCATATGATTTACTGATATTGTATCTTCTCCACACAAAAAACATTCCTAATGTCAATGTCAGTATTAAATCCTTGGTACCGATTTTCAAATCTATTAAACAACTTTATAGTAAGTAAAGCTGAAATAATTAAATTCAGCTATCCACAATCCAAATGCAAACTGCAAACATCTTATCAGATCAGTGCCCACATGAAAATACATCTCAGTGGATCAGCAGGAAACTATTTGGCTTTAAAATCAGTTTAATGTTAGGGTAAGAGCTTTAAAACATTACTTTGAAATGTCTTCTTTTTTTAGCTGCAGACAAAATCCAAATATTTAGCTATTGCATTTGTTAAATTCAGGAAGAAGATGCTTTAAAAAAAGAAATGTTCTCTAATCACTTTTAAAAGGCATTGCATTCCCACCCAGAGACACACATCACATATATACTTATAGCCATTAGTTTTCACTTAAGTTTATCATTAAGGACTAACCACTGAACTGTCCTTCCTACATGTTAAGTGAGCAGGCTTTTGGCAGGGAAGTGTATACATAAACTCACTGCCATACACTGCATCCTGTGCCAGTTACAGATTTCTGACATTATTATGCAAACTAAATGTGAATGTTGTTTGTAAGTGACACTGCAATTTGTGGTTTTGTCGGTACAGTCATACTCCAACCTCTGAAGAAGTCTGTTTGGTCGACGTTTTTTCACTTATTCAGTATCCTTTGTCTTCATAACAAAACTTCAGTACTTCTGTCTTTCATCCAATTATTCCAAAACCACCTTATTTAAAGTAGTTATTCAGTGAGATAACTTGGTACCATGGCTAACACGCTGATTTGCTGTTGGTGTTTCAGTTTTGGCATAGGCTGTTTTTTGTCTTTCTTTTTATCAAACTGTGAGCCGAAGGGGTTAGGGGTGCTACAGAGAAGCAAACGAGAAGCTAGTGTGTGTCTGCTTTCTACCAACAATTGTATTAGTATAGCAACAGCTATAAATGTCACTCTCTCAAGGCTGTTTCGTTAAGAAACCATTCTTTAATGAATCTCAGACTTGACCAAGTTACAATTAGGAAGGGAAGGATGTAAAAATAGTTTTTTTCTATCATCATGATCATAGCCTTAGGAGGAATAATGACTCATAAATATTCATTATTCACCTGTAGCTTTGGGGATAAAGAGCATTGATAACATGTACTCCAATACATTCTGTTCAAATCCATCATTTTTGTTTTCCAAAATAATTACATGCTAAAGACTGATACTCGTAACTTATCCGACTCCTGCATAAAGGAAGTGCCATACTAGACTTTGGTGTTTGTTTAAAGGCCCTTTGATTTCAAATGCAGTGGAGAGATATTCAGAGGCTTATGGTGCCCCCGTGTGAAGTGGAGCAGCATTGCGGTTTTTATGTTATATATAAGTGTTGCAGTATGAGTGGGTGTAACCCTGCATCCCACAAGATATGCAAAAACAATGCAATAACTATGACTGTATACAAGGTTCCCGAAGTAAATATACTTGCAAAAGTAAAAAAAATTATAATAATAGGAGAATATAAGAAAAAAAACGATATCATGATAATGTGTTTGTTACTGTTTGTTATATTTTTAAGTAAACTCAGTGGTTTTCATGCCATAAACCTACCATACTTGAAATCAGGTACATTGTAGTGCAGTATAGTTTAGATGTATTTATTTATCTTTCTCGTACCAGGGTGTTGGATCTGCATATACAGTCAGTGTATTGAGAGAGACATGGCTTTGGTGTTTTTGCTTGTGGTTTTAAAATCCAGCCAGTGTAGGCCTACAATGAAAAGCTTATCCTTTATTTTGATGTTTCAGCAGTAACTTTTACCTCCTTGACTCAATTTGTTTTTGACTGTATCCCTTTCTATTGTTTATTTCCAGATTGAGCTACGTGGGTGTACCATCAGTATTGCATGAGGTTCACATATTGACGTTGAGCGTGGCAGGTTTTGAATTTGTTTTCTTTTTATCAGGTAAAGTATCATATCACATTATGAAACAGAGTAGCTATTTCTATTTAGTGTACATATGACTTAAGATCTGACTTTGGACAGCAGTGAAGGGGTATTTTGAAGAGGATTTTGCATATCTTGTGTCTTATGGGCTCTTTGTTTTCGGATTCTTAACCCTGAAAAGGACCGATGCTGGTGTTTATATGATTGTTGAACATTTTGAGAAAAAGCAAAGTAGTTTTTTTTACTCCCCCAATTTAGACAGGTTTCACTACTTCTTTGCTTATGTGTTGCTATCGTCTCTGTCTTCAACTTTCATCTTATACACGTCTGACATGTGCAAGATAGATCAATGGGAATCATTTTTACGAAATGGACCAAATATCCTATTATAAGTAGTTTTCTTATCAAAGTTTTGGTGAATTGAAATCTAGGCAGGAATTACATAGCACATGCTCACTTTATAATTACTTGCTAAATTCAAGCACAAAGTGAACAATAAACATCAACTTAAAGGTCTTCAAGTGTGTACCAATTCCGCACCACATACTAATTCTGATAGGCTGCAGCTATATCTGCTTCCTCCCTGGATCACAACCTGCAGCTAGTTAAACTAGAGTAGGGTGCCCTTCAAGTTCAAACCATTTACCACCTTTGATGCTAAATTAAAACAAGAATTAACTCCTGGTTGCTGATAGACAAATAGCAATCATATTGCTGGTTGATGACAGTGGAAAGCACGGGGTGTTTGGTCTGCATAAGAATGTTTTGATATAAAGAAAGGTTTTAATTCATCGTGTTTGGTCTAAATTATACGTCCAAGTAGTGTTTTATGTGCATGGGTTTCTCTCTAGGGTTATAAAATATTGGTCCTACGTGAATGATCTTTTGTCTCACTACTAGCAAATGATTGTATATTTTTATATACCATATACAATTCTATAGCAAGATATATATAAATATATAATATTTAATCACCAGTATGTTAGATTAAGATTAATTGCACAAATGAAGTTCCTTACGGATAAATAAAGTTAATTGAACTGAATATTGAAATAATGGTTATGACATTGTGTTATATAGGTCTACTGAAAGGGTAAGTATGAATTTATTGAACTAAAGTCCCACTTAATTGACTGCATTTTTCACCCAAAGGAACCAGCAGGGAATAATGTAGTTCTATTTGAAGAGAAAACCTTGTATGTTTAAGATTAACCCAACAGACTGTGATGATTCCCAAACGTTGTGGCTTGTCAGTCCATACTGTATATGGCAACATTTAAATTTGATTACCTGCAGAACACAAATATCAGAAAGGTTATTTACCAATCTTAACTACAGTTAAGGCCACTGGAAATCTTTCCATTAGTTTCACCAGGTGCTTTTTGTCACTAGGGGGTGTGAAAATGAATTCTGTCATCTACTTCGAGCAACACAGATCTGAAATCGAACATGCTTTGCTTTGCTGATGTGTGTCTGTTTCTGAAGTGCGCTGAAAGACATTAACCTACCAGCAACCTGTCGGCAAGTTTCAAAAGCTGGAGATTTTCCTACTGTAGCACCGAGAGACTGGTCTCTCTTTCGCTATCAGCGATACACACATTCACGCTGTACAATATTCCAAATGCATTATTGAAGCTATTTAAGACATCTAACCAAAACTTAACCTGTCAAAGACTAGATCTCTCTATGCTTTGAGCCATGAAAATCATGTAGCTTCTATTTTCTTCCAAGAAAGAACTACATCTGGGTCTGAGAAACGCATTGAATGCAGGCAAGGGAATTGTGAAAGAACATTTGAGAAGAGTTTCTTTGTGGCTGAAAAAATACTGAATATATGTTCTGAATCTCAACAGTTTAGTCTAGTAGTTTGTGTTTGTGTGGAAGAGCTGCTATACATGTACATGAATACACTTCAACTTGCTCAGTATTAAAAAAAGATGTCACCCAACATGCTTTAACTAAATAGTATTTTACACATATATACAATTTAAAAGGTATTAGAGCTGTGTATTTATCCTAAACTACACGTGTGTGTCACTTAACAATTTATCAGAGGGAACGACGCTGGAAAGCAGGAGCTGTGTTATTTTTCCGGTCTTGGTCACTCCCATTTCCTTCACGTTGAGCTGCTGTCGTTGCAACAGATGTACATTATATTTTCTTGTAAGCAGAAGTGTTGGTTGATCATTGTTTGATCCTGACAAAAAAAATATTTTAAGAGGACTATTTTGAATATAGATTTTATTTTCCTTTTTTCCTATAGGTAAAAATCAGCACAGCCTGTTGTTTTAGGTCTAATTTACTGAAATCTAATCAAAATATGAATTCCCCTTTTTTGGAGAGTGTTGTCTCTTTTTTGATCTGCTGTAAAGCTGTTATTTGGATGTTGATGCTGATGAACACTTTGGGAAATGGAACCGAGAATGAAATATGAAATACAAGTTTAGATTGCAAGTGTCTAATATTTTAGATATCGAGAACTCTATCTAAATCATAAGATATTGAATGCTGTTTGGAGCTGGTCTTTGCAGTGGAGCAAGATAAATCTTGTTCTTGGAGATGGGGTCAGGACAAATGTTATTGGTTTTACCTTTAGCTGAATGTTTCAATGATTAGGTTTTACAGATCACTATTGATATATTTCCTTTGTGTGTTAGATGCCAGTGCAAACAGGATTTTAAGGAGAAACAAAGACAAGCAGTGGGATAACATTAATCTAATTACAAGATTATTATGACAGTGGTCATTAAATAATTCTGACACTTAATAGATACACCTTATGGATTTATTGTGATTCTTGATTAATCATCAATACATGATCATCAGGCTTTTGTTTATTGGACTTTTTTTGTTTGAAAAATCACATTGTAGGAGCACATTCAATTTACAGCCTACCAAAGTGTAAAATGGGAAGTTTGAGTTATTCCAGGGTAACAAAGTTTAAATAAAAACATTATCAGTATTGAATAGATTCATAAAAAAAATCCTCTGCATACTGTGCTGCACTGGCTCATAGTGACATAGACGCATGTAAAGTCTTTACCGATCGGTCTCGGGAAATTTCGATAGAAATGTTGTGAGAAACAAATAAAAGATCATTTATTTAAAATCTTCTTCCTTTCCCCCCCTTAAAAAATAACCAAATAGAAGATATTTTGCTTGCCCAAAAGATGTATTTAAAAAAGACGTGTTGGATAGTTAGATCTAAATCACACATTGTGTAGCAGCACATAATAACCTATGAAGGAGACCCCTGTTTGCACATATGAGAATATCACAAGTCTGATCCAGAGGCATGTGACAGCAGCTTAGGTACTTTCAGCGGCTGTGGTGTTGAAATAGCTCATCCTCAGTAGAACCCTGAATGTCTGCCTCCCTGCGTATGCTACTTCTCTCTATATTCACACATAAGAGCTCAACATTGCACCATGAATGATAATGACAATTTCATCCCTTGAATGTAGGACTGGGTGGACGTGTGAATCTGAAAAGGTTATGTTTAGTATTTGAAAGTTATATTTAAGCCATTAGATTATGTTTGGATATTTTTCCTCTTTTTTTAGCAGCCCTTATTGGAAGAAAATGCTGAAGTTGTTTTGCCAGTTATCTCAGTTTTGAGCACCACAGACATACAAGATCTGATTTCCACTCTTCTGTTGATGCCCTGATGGATTTACAGACCTCGATTTCCAAGTGGTTTGGTTTAAGCCGCATATGACCTCAAAGTGTGAGAAACAGACAGGTCTTGTATGCCTGTTTGTTTAAATGCAGCTTTAATGAATGACTTGGCCCATCTGAGAAAATCGGCAGCGTCATGTCCATTATCAGTCTTTTCTTCCGTGAGTTGTTTCTTGCTGGTGTGAAAAATGCCTCTTTAACAAACAGCATGCAGGCGTTACCTTATTATTTTTTAAATCCAGGCCTTTTGCCAGCCTGGCGATTCAATGGCAGGGGATCCATAGCGCCATATGGTAGTGTTTAAAGAAAGCTTCTCTGTTCCTTATTTACTGAGTAAATGCCAGGGCTGCGTGGCCCTCTTCTCCACTGGTCAGTAGTGTCTTATAATCTTGTTCGTAGTCTTAGTTCACTACTCATGCAAAGTGTTTAGGGGCCTTTGGCTGGACCGAGCTGTTTGTTTCTCTTCTTTTCTGTCAGAGATGAGTCTTGTTAATATTCCTCGAGTGTACTTTGTACGGAGAGAAGTGTTCACACAGAGACCTATGTCTTGTAATATTAGTAGTGAGGCTACTGTTAAAAGTAGTATTTAATAACAGCACTATTTATGGTCAAAAAATGACCTAGTTTGTAATTGTACTTGCAGTAGCTCTGGAGGCAGTGGTCATTTTCTAACTGAGTTCCTTAACATAAGCCACTCCCACTCCACTGTGAGGGATTTCATTGGTCCTGAGGTTGCTAAGTGACACTGGCCCAACATCATTTGGTTTCCTCAGTCACCATCTGTCTCCTTGGTAATGACTGCATTGTCTCATCGTTGATACACCTCTTTTATTTTATTTTTCCTCTGCTTCTTGTTCTTTTTCCTAGAGGAGAGTTCTGTCTGTTTTGTTTTGGTTCATTCATTTCATTTTAGATTTTAGAAAGGGAAAGAATAAAAATCAAATAAATTAATTCAATCACTTTTTCTACTCCTATTTTCAATAAAAAGTTAAATGAAAAAAACAAACAAAAAGTTGATTTGTAAATAAGTAATGTACAGTTTGTATCTGTAACTTGTCAGTCTGTCATTGGTGACAGAGTCTGTCTTGCTTATAACGCACGCTACCAGTAAATAAAAAAGGAAAAAGTATATTTAGACTGTATGGTCCCTTGAAAGCAAGTTTTAAATTAATATCTGATGTATATTCCTGTAACATTGCATTTTTATCTGAGGAATGATGTTATTAAAAAATTGCAAATAAATTGCATTTCCTACAGGTGTGTTTTTCATTTCCCTTTTATGTTTGCCTTTCAGGTCTTACAGTTAAGTTAAGAGTTATTTACACCAGCCTTTAAAAATAATATCAATTGGCTTTATTATTAGTGTATTACTATTCCAACATAGATCCTGGATGCTAGGATTTGGCAGTTCAATTCAAACTCCCAAACACATAATTGTGGGACTAAAGGCTTCTTCTGTTTGCTGCTCCACACGTTTGTCATGACACAAACGTATCAGGGTCTACAGGTGATACAATTTAGTTTTTTACACAACTAGACAAAACTTGACAGCATTATTCTTTTTACAACATTCTGATTCCTAACTAACAATGAAAAAGCTACACAACACATCACGAGTCTATGAGTTTATGAGTTGCTATGTGTCTTTTCAGATTACCCTGCTGGGAGAACTCTTTGTCGCAGTTTGGACACTTGAACGGTTTCTTCCCGCTGTGACTGAACTCGTGTCTCTTGAGGCAGTTGAGCGTGAGGAAGCGCTTGGGGCACTCGGCGCACAGGTACGGACGCTCACCGGTGTGAGAGCGCGTGTGTACGATCAGGTGGCTCTTGCTGGAGAATCCCTTACCGCAGCGGGTGCAGGTGTGCGGTGTCTCGCCCGTGTGAGTCCGATTGTGTACCGTCAGCTCACCGGAAGACAGGAAGCACTTCCCGCACATGGTGCAAAGGAAGTTCTTCTCTCCTTTGTGCATCTGAATGTGTCTAGCAAGGCCTGCCTTGGAGTAGCTTTTCCCGCAGACCGTGCACAGGTTGCTGGGGCCCTGGTGCAGGAGTTCGTGCTGCCTTAGCGAATAGCGGCACAGGAATCCCTTGTCGCATTGGCTGCAGGTGAACAGCCGTCCCTTCTTGTGGAGCCTCTGGTGCTGGTAGTAGCCGGACGGGCTGATGAAGCCCTTCTCGCACTGGATGCAGTGGTACGGGTAAGTGTGGATCTTGGCGTGGGTCTTCAGTTGATTCGGGAGTTCGAAAACCTTTCCACACTTGGGGCATGTTGTCTCTTCCTCCGTGAAGTTTTTGTTCACGGCTCGCATGCTCAGGAACCTCTTGTCCACCCCTGTGGGCTCTCTTCGTTGATGTCGTTTCTCGTTTTCCGAGTTATCCTTCTTCTTATTATTATGTTCCTGCTTTTTTTCAGCAACGGCCTTTTGTGTGCGTTTCCTCTTTTTCTCCGAGGCGCCTTTTGATTTTGTCTGTGCTGTTTTCGAGGCTCTGCTTTTTCGAGGGGGCTTTGCAGCGGCTTTCTTCACCAATGGTCCCCTCTCAATGGGAGCTGGTGGTTGGTGCTCACTCTGAATGTGTTCAGTGACCTTCCTCTTTGTGTGGTTAGAGAATGAACACAGAGGGCATTTGAATAAAGCGGAAAGACGACCTGAAAAACAGCATGAAAAACAAACCAACAGCAAGTTAGTTAGAGAGTGATTTTGGAGCTATAATGGCTGGATGGATATTACATCTGATTTTGTCTTACCGGCGGATATCCTTTTCGGCAGCCAGTCCTCTGCAATTGCGTCTGAGATTTCACTGGAGTCTTCTTCTAAACCTCCCAATGTCACCGTCACTTCCTCATTGTCATAATCATCATCCTCGCTGTACGGCTCAGCGAAGCTCTCCACTGCAGTTTGAACAGGGAGGGCCAGAGTGGAAAATAGGGTATCTTCCTCGCTGCTGGACGGAGCTGCAGTAGAGGAAAGTAGGGATGTGTGATTCCCAAGATTTGATTAGATTTTGATTCTTGTGCTCACCATTCAAACTTGCCACTTTCAAAAATAAAATTGTAGTTACATGTAACAATGGGTTGAATGAATTTATTTAAAGAATCGATTTTTGGAAATTAGGAATAGATTCAAAATCTTAGAAGACAGGATTCTCTTTTTACATGATTTTTCACTACCCCTAGAGGAAAACATTTCACAGATTTTACACATTAGAGTCACTTGACATTAATACAAAGTTGTCAAAGACAGACAACGTGGTAAAGAATGTGGTAAAGTAAAAAAAAATAGGAAAAAAGTATTTTGGACAGAAACCACACACGCTCTGTTCCTCCCGTCTGCTCTGTGAAACCTACCAGAGAGGAGAGTTACCAACTGTCTGTGATGATGTAGCAGAGTCTTCAGCCCAAAGGGTTCAGACCGATTCAGTCCCAATTCTTCTGACAGGGATGTTGTTTCAGTGAGCCATGCTGCTGTCTGACACACAGACACAAACAATAGTCACAGAGGTTAGAGAAAATAGTTTAATGTGGCTCAAACTTTTCTTTGTTTTAGACACAGCAGCGGATAAATTAGGCATCTGATTTCACATTTCCCAATACGTTTTGCATTAAAGTTCAGATTAGAAATGTGTGAGCTGCCGTGAGAGTAGGCTACCTGGTGCAGGTCTGGTATGGGCAGCAGCTCCTCCAGCCTGGACAGGAAGTCAGAGAGCAGCTGCTGCAGTCTTCGGTCATAGTTAGGGCCATAGTTTGCAGGAAAAACATCCTATGGAAAAGAGCCAGAGCTTGTAAGTAACACACAAAATGTAAGTGAAGAGAAAAACAGAGTAAAAAAACATTTAATTTCATCAACACATTACTGCACATGAATGGTTGGTGAATCTTTAGAATTGTACAGGCCACTGTAACTAAAGAATAGCTGATAATAAAGAGATGTGTATTTCTCACAGATAGACTCACTTGGAAGAAGAACTCCTTCTCATCAGGAACGCTCAAAAGATTCTGAACCAGGCTGGCAAAGTTGGTGTAAGAAGCCTTAAGTATATCCCCGCTGACCTATCCAAGAAGCGGACAATAATAAAGTTGAGAATGGTTTCTAATTTGCGTTTTAAATTGTGTATGTGTCTACCCAATGATCACCCTTAGGCTCGATTTTATTAAAAAAAAATGTTTTTACTTATAACAGATACTTTATTTTAGGAACTATGTTATGAAGACTGGATTTCTAGAAGAGTGTGTGTGTTCCATGTTTTGCTTATGGAGCAGCTCCGAATTATCTTTGAAACGCCTCACCATCTCATCAGTGGAGCTCAGCTCGGCGCCACAGGCGTGGATTTGATCCAGGTGGCTCTGGATGGCCTGCAGGTTGGAAACGCCATCACCACGACACAGTTCTAGGACCAGCTGTAGCAAGGCAAGGGTGGGGAAAAGGTAACTTATATGAGCATGATACAGTGGGAAGAAGATTGGTTTCCATTATGAGAAAATCATGAAAAGACAATGTGTGTTACACTCAAACAAGAATAATAATAAAAATGAAAACTAATTGTATAACATCTTTTAAAAACACTAGTTGCTAGAGCTTTGAAAAAAATGTACTGTGGATTGAAAAATAATTTCCCCTTGGGGACAATTAAGTCTTAAGTCTAGTGATTTGACAGATGAAAGAAAGCACAGGACACATACAAATGAAATACACATCAAACCGATACACATACCCATATACAGATCATTGTAATAGTGTAAAAGGGAAGATGGAGTAGCTTTAAAGGAAAAAAATGTTAATCAATATATAGAAATGTTGATATTGAAGGATCCTTCATTGGGAGCTAAAGTTGACTGAAACGACCACAACATTAGGTCCACTTAGCCTAGTTGCTATATTGGAGCTATAAGTGTTTGTGATTTGTTTACATTGCAATTTTTACTTTTAGGGTAAATAAAGAAATCAAAGAGTAATTTCTCACCCTAGCTCTCAGGCCCAGTATGAGCTCGGTTCTCTGACTGGGACTCAGCAGCTCTGGGACGATCTCTATCACCAGGCTGATGAAGTCCACCAGCTTGTCGTACTGCATCACGCTGCGCCGCTCCACTATGCGCCACATGAACGCCGACATGAGTCTCACCGGAGGGACGAGGAGGTGGAAGGAGGCCGGGGGGAGCAGGGAACCTGCAAACGGAATGAATCAATCAGGTAAACGTTACATTCGGAGACAAGCAGCACCAAGCCTCTGGATCAAAAGGATTTGCTAGCGTTAGCTTCAAATATGCAGTAATAAATGCACTCTTTGTTGAAATGAATGGCTGTGCATACTGGCAAACAAAAATAAAAGTAAGTACACAAACCTTGGCTTTTCCACGCCATTTCTTAGTTTGAAAAACGTCTAAACAATGATGAAAAATAACACCAAATGCATTCATCTGACTAGCGGGGGGGAGTTATTAGTTCCGGGCCGAGCGGATGTTGTGAAAACTCATGCAGTGTGTCTTTCCTTCAAAATAAAAGCCTCGCCTTTTATAATAGGTCCATGGTCTACTACGGGCTAGTTTCAAAGAATACGATGTGTTGCACATGTTCAATAAGCGAACATAATGTGAGAGGAGAGGAAGTACTCTAGTTAGGTTTGAATGTTTGAAAAAAACATTAGGATATCCATGAAAAATCATTGATAACAATAAGTTTCATTAAACAGATTTTAAATAAGGCCTAATGTGTGTTCATTTGTAATTACCGGTGTGTATTTACAAATATTCAAAATAAGCTACTTTAAAAAATAATGGCTACTAAAGTAGGCCTAGGCTCCATTCATCCAGGATGAGCTCAATGCGAGTTTTAGTAGAGTTAGGGTTAGTGTGTGTGTGATGCAGTAGGCCTACTGTCTGTGACAACAACAAAAAAACAAGTAGCAAAGCATTCCTTGTTTGGCTTAAGATCTAGTTAATTGTGTGACTCTTTAAAAGCAAAATCCCCTGCTCCATGTTGATATCATTTGATCACCGGTGAGGTCGTGAGACGCAGCCTTTACACACCCATTCAGTAAGCAGCAGCACTGCACTCAAAGCGCCCCGCGGCTGCTTCCACCTACTCAGTGTAACTGTAAGCCTACGTCTCGGCTCGGCTCAAGATTTAGAAGAAAAGGAAAAGAAAAAAAAACGTCACCACTGTGGAGTCTTTAGTTTTGGTCCAGGAAACGCGGTTGCTCACACCGCAGTTGCTCTTTGGAGCGTTAACACCTATGGTTAACGTGCTCGGATCCTTGTCGCTATGGGGAGAACGCGCACATCTGACGAGGACTACAGCTTTGTCAGTCCTGTTGTCAAGTATCTGCTGTTCCTATTTAATTTCATATTTTGGGTGAGTGTTCCTCAATGGGTCACTGAGATCTCAAAGCGTGGTGACCTTTATTTACTTTGCTCTGTGTGCAGGTTAATTAGGCTACTGTATAAATTGGAAAGACAGGTTTTATCTCTGGTTGTAGTAGGCTAATATGTAGGCTATAGGCTATACTATGGAAGTTAAAGGACATTTCCAAATATTTCATTCTACTTCTAGTTCAGTTTTACTATGTTTCATACTTTAGTTTAGCCTAAAAGTGTCAGATGAAGATTGAGTCTGCTGACAGCTGTTTGAGTAAGTTGATCATTAACTTTGGTTGTTTTACTAAAAGTGGAACATTGTCCAGAAGGGGATGTTACCATGGACAGCTGACACACACAGAGAGAGAGAGAGAGAGAGAGAGAGAGAGAGAGAGAGCAGGTGTTGGCTGCACAGCCATTGGAAAGTGACCAAAAGTTAGTCTTACTTTGCAAATCAGGAATGTATCATTAGATTCGTTCCGAGCAAAATCTGATACACAGAAGCTTAAATCACCTGCACTCAGTCAACGAATCATGCTGTGGCTTTATATATTAGGATAGTTTCTTTCAAGATATATTCAGTCACCAAGAAACGCTTACTTTCAGTAATTCATATTCTGGCCGGGCCTTACTGTGTTTCCCAACTTCTAACATAAATCTGTTGGATAACTAGGGGGAAACAGATTTCACACTAACCAAGATGAATAATTTTTCCATTTCGTACAAGATTTGTTGAGCAAGTCAGGTGATTACGCTGATTGTATGTTATAACAACACGTTCTGACTATGGCATATTTGTCTAGTCCACAATACGATATTAATAACTGTGGACTTTGAAATGTTAAAAATTGCGTTAAAGTAGCAGCAAAGCTCTGCAGTGTGTTCCATTTCTGTGGGGTTCAGTGTCAGGGACTGTAACATAAGGAGATTTCTTACTTACAACATTTTAAAGTAGATCTGTTGCAGATTAAACGTGTTGGTATGTGGTAGTGTAAGTGTGTTAGGATTTTTTTTGTGCCAAAGAAAAAATTAAAGAAAAAAATAATCTGTTACAGCACAGGGGGTTTTCAGGTGTTTTCCATTCATGGTTATTTTAGGAGGGCTTTTTTCACATGCTAGTATCTGAGAAATCATAAAGTCTGTATTGCTATTCTTTATCCAATTTTCCTTGAATGTATAGTTTTTCTTAATCTATTTACCTCACCATTTACAGCATTATCTTTTACGGGAATCTGCCTGAGTGTGTCACCGTCTGAGTGCGAACATGACTGCTCTCCATGTACAAACAGGACAAGGCTGTGTAAAAACTTGAAGCTGGTCTACGTGGAATGTGTTGTTGTCATTTCTGTAGCCTCTGGCTACAATGGGGACTGTATAGGATCCACTGAAGGTTGCTTCAAATGCATGCTTCTTTTTCAAGGCTATAGGACATTTATAATCCTATAGGAAATGTTGTGAAAAAGTAAGCAAGAATGTTTAAGATGAAGCACAACATTTCACCAAAAAGTAGATGTGCAGACTTAAACTACAGTGTACAATATTTAAAAGAAAAGGGGAAACACAGCAGCCTGTTTGCTTCAGGTGTGTGTGCGTGCAGATGTATTCACTGTGGAACTAAAACTTTATAAGAGGGGCAGACAAATCTAGCTCTTCCCTCCCACCCAAAGAAGGTGCAGTGCCCTGTGGTAACTGGATCCATTCCATTCAGGTTGGGGAAGCGTGTTTCTGAGGGCCCTCTATTATTCTATTGAGACCGAGAAAGGAGCGCTGAATGAAAGGGTCTCTATTTATTTGGGGGAAAGGTACAGAAATGCTGCCAGGTCGATTTAATCAAATGGAAGCATGAGTGGCAGAGTGGAGGCAGAACCTCCTTCTCTACATTTCTAATTAAAATAATGGGGTCCCCTTGTTGAACACTGAACAATGATTCCATTTGGTCCATTAAGGCAAAAACAAAACGTGCTGAGTGTGTTTTTGTTATTGTTTTATAGAAAACTATCTTTTATTCTATCACGCCAGCCTTATCTATGACTAATAATTCAGTGTTCTAGTATTTTGTGCCACTCCCTTGACAAGTATGAACATAGGAATTGTTCTTCAGGGCTGTGGTGTTTGGTATGATATTTTGAAATGTGCCGAGTATAAATAAAAGTTTCCCCATGTTCCCCCCAGATAATCTCCTTGGTGTTGGTATCAATCGGAGTGTACGCCCGCATGATGAAACATACAGGTAAAAGATCCTTTGATAGAAACCCAAAGTCTCTCTCTGTGTTCTGTGTGAGACAGTGGGGGCATTGAGTGTCAGAACAGTGGCTTTTACCAAACAACACAGTGGGAACATTTGGATAACAGCATCCATGTATGTGATGTCTGAGATTTCATAGAGTAAATGTTGTAAGATGTACGCTTAAAGGTGGAGTCAGCAATTCTGGAGAATGCTTGTCAAAATTACTTTTTGTCAAAATTACTGAATATCTCCTCACAACTTGCTACTATACCTGTACATACTGTGTGGGCACTGGAAGAAAATGATGGTGTTAATACACAGACTAGGCTCTGTTCACCAGCATGTTGCTAGCTACGGTTGGCCCCCTGTTTACAAACCCCTTGTTTGCATACCAGTGTACAGAGCATAGGCTGTGTATTAACACTGGATTTTGTAGCACACACACAGTACAGGCAGGTAGCGGATCATGAGGAAATATTCACGGATTCTGACGAAAAGTGATTTTGCAACAAGCATTCTCCAGAGTCAGTGACTCAATTTTTGAAGCAAACTTTACAAATGTTTCCTGATACCATTTGTTAGGAATAGCTCTGCCAGTTGCTCTCTCCATATCAGTCCATGAGCCCCTCTTTTCTTCTTCTTCTTCTCATTAGAGGCAGCTCTAGCGTGTCTGTCCGTGGACCCTGCTATAATGCTGCTGGTGGTGGGGATCCTCATGTTCATCATCACCTTCTGTGGCTGTGTGGGCTCCCTGCGAGAAAACATCTGCCTTCTGCAGACAGTAAGTCAGGAGTTGTTGTTTTTTCCTTCAACAGGCTTTAACAGGCTTTCATGTCCTCTGTAAGGATGGTTTTGGTCAATAGAGCTACAGTGAAATAGTGCAGTGGGTAATAGTAGTAGTAATAGTGTCAGACTCAAGCTTAGTGAACATGAGCTACCAGTTTGTCCTAACACAGTTTAGTATTAGTTTATAAAACAAAAACAAGGTTCACTGTCAGAAATAGGGGTACGGGGGGGGGGGGGGGGGGGGGGCGCTGGTTGCGAAATTGGGGTATAGTAGAAGTCAATTTCTGTCACTTTAAGGTACATTTGTCACTAATGTACCCCTATAGGACTAATTATTGGCGCTAGAGGTAACAATGTGTTCATTTTCATGCTACAAAAAGGTGCACATGTGTACAATTTCTACAGTTAAACATTTTGATAACATTTTATTTTAAGATTAGGTTTGAAGGTTTCACTGTTTCCTTATTAATTTAAGTTAGATTTAAACTTGTGGCTGTGTTTGAGGAGCATTGAAATACAGGAAATAAATCTTTTGTGAGTAGATTTGTGGAAATGAAAGTCAAATAAGTTACAAATGAGTTACCAAAGTCAAGGGTCCCCCATCGCACCTTTGAGGGTACTGCCGACAATCATTTGATTGTTTATCACTTGTAGACAGAAAAAGACTCACTACAAGTTGGAAAAAATGTATTTATTTTGAGAAACCACCACAAATCACTTTTTATTTGACAGCCTTTTAAGAATGTACTTCTTTTATAAGCCAGTTCTTTTCTCTGTTTTCTCAGAGTGGGTGAGGTAACAATTAACAGCTGAGGTTGCATGGAGACTTGTGACATCTCTCCTCTAAAGAATTAACTCAAAACAGATATGTGTTGTAAGCATTGCTCTCTCATCCCTCCTCGCAGTTCTGTATCTCTCTGACAGTGATATTCCTGATACAGCTGACTGCTGGGATCCTGGGCTTCGTCTTTTCTGATAAGGTAAAACATGTATCAAAATAATGTGAGTAAGTATATGATACAAATGAGATACTAATTGGTTGATATACCGATGACTGCATGTGCAAAAAGATTATTTCTGAGAAATGGAAAACACTGCCCTCTCCTGGGCTTTATCTGCAACTGCTCCATAATTGTAAGAAACAAATGACTTGAACATCTCAAACTTACATTTTTTCTTGCTCTGCCAAGGCTCGGAATAAAGTGACTGAGATGATCAATAATGCCATCGTCCACTACAGAGATGACCTCGATCTGCAAAACCTCATTGACTATGGCCAGAAAGAGGTCAGGAATCAGCCCGATAGGGCCAAATAATAACATACACAAAAGCCCAACATGTCTTTTCATCGCTGCCATCTTAAATACATGTATGTGTCCTCAGTTTGACTGCTGTGGTGCTGTGACGTACACCGACTGGTCAGAGAACATATACTTCAACTGCACAGAGCACAGCCCCAGTCGGGAACGCTGCTCAGTCCCTTTCTCCTGTTGTAGAATATTCAAAGACAAGGTCACCATCTTCACATGTTTCGACAGTCACTTTTTTTGTGTGTTTTGGGGGTTTATTGATTGATTCTTTTGTGTGTGTGTGTGTGTGTGTGTGTGTGTGTGTGTGTGTGTGTGTGTGTGTGTGTGTGTGTGTGTGTGTGTGTGTGTGTGTGTGTGTGTGTGTGTGTGTGTGTGTGTGTGTGTGTGTGTGTGTGTGTGTGTGTGTGTGTGTGTGTGTGTGTGTGTGTGTGTTCTTGAGCAGGAGGTCATCAACACCATGTGTGGCCAGGGCATGCAGGCAGAGGAGTACGATGTAGCTAGAGAACACATCCACACTGACGGCTGCATAGACAAGGTTGTGAACTGGATCCACAGTAACATGTTTTTGTTGGGAGGCGTAGCCCTGGGTCTGGCCATACCACAGGTGGGATGTGGTGCACACCTTACATCAAACACACACACACAGTCGGGTTTCCATCACTTAAGAGGACATTGACACAGAGTTACATGTGTTTCCTGGAGACTTTCCATTACCTTAACCACTACTTGCCCAACCCTTTCCCTAACCATAACCTTACATGCACTTAGGTATACCCTCACCTTAATTAAAGCAAGTCTTCACCCTAAAATGGAATTATTTGTGTTATGGGGACCTCCATTTTGTCTCCAAAAGAAAGGCAACTCCCCAGAATGTCAAGGTGTAAACAGAACAATGTCCCCCCACAATATGAGTAATACACACACACACACACACACACACACACACACACACACACACATACACACACACACACACACACATTGTGCTTATGCATGAGCAGAGACTAACTGTTACTCTGCCTGTGTGTTGTCTTTTGCAGCTAGTTGGAATGCTTTTGTCTCAGATTTTGATCAACCAGATCAAAGACCAGATCGAACTACAGAACTACAATTTCCAGCACCGCAACGACCCGTGGAGGTGACCCAAGCCGGATCAGACTGGATTCTGATGGACAGAGACAGAAACGCATCGCTCGAGAACCAGCAACGCTGTCGTTATCTGAAAAACTCAGTCATTCAACATCATTCCTCTTGGACATAAAATACAGCACTTGTTCCAAGCGAGCACCAGGACAGACCAATAAATGTGCTTTCAAATACTTGGCATGATGGAGGTGAATGTAATTACACACAAAGGAACCCGAAGGAGAAATGGGACTCTGTCGCCACCTTCGGGACATAGACCATGCTGTAATTTAAACAAACAGTATACAGTAGTTCCATTGACTGTTTTTTTTCTTGTCAAAGACCCACATAGCAGTGGGAGTGGCTGCACATCTATGCATTGTGTTGCAGTTTGTTTGTTTGTTTTTTTCTGCTGCAAATGTTAGCTATCTGAAAAAGGGAATAGCAGTTTTTGAACATACTGTTTTTGGATTTTGCTAACTTGAACAAAAAAACAACATGGTTTGACATAGGTCTAATAAGTGCTCTGTAATGTTGCTTATTGCTGCAAGTGTCTGTGAGATGCATCTGAAATTTGCTTAAAGTTGCTTAGCCTTGTCTCAGAAACGCATACTCCGAAATATGCTTGTTTTCAATTTGTGGTTGAAATACCTGTTTCAAATTAGAAAGGTCAGCTTACTTTTTACATTGATTAGTAGATGCATGAGCAACGCATATATGCCAGTTGGACTTGAGCTTTGAATGCTTGCAAAAGCATATAGAAGGTTTTTTACGTATATGCCTCATTCCCCCGTTTAAAAAAAAAGGTTTAGTTTAACAGTAATACACCTTGTTTACAAAATGTTTTAATTTAATTTGACAAATAACTGTAAAGATAACGTTTGCACAAATGGTCTTACTCTCCATAGTAACATGGCAATGTTGGGTTGCTTGGTTTGTGACATCATTTCCATAATTTCCCTGCCAGCTGCAGGGCTGCAGAGCTGCTGGATTGGAGTGAATGTCTTAATATGCTGCCCTCTTACGTAAATGTTTGCCAATGTACATAGGCTCTGTATACACAGCTCATATTCTCTACATATGTTGTGGCTAATACAGTTTCAATCCCGCTGTCAGCATCTTTTCAACCCTGTTCTCACCTCTGCCTTTTCCCCTTCTCCTATATAATAACTTTCAGCTTAAACAGAAGGAGTGAGGGATTCCAAATTCACTGCAAATGAAAAGAGTGGTACTAACTCCTTAGGTGCTGTAGTGTGGCTTTGTCTGTGGGCAAAGTTTGTATTCTGTGACCAATCAGTCGGCAGACGGTGGTTAATAGACGGTAGTTCTCCAACTGGAGAGAAGAAGAAAAAAAAGGGACACAAGATTAATCTTGACCCTATACCTCCGTACTACTACCAATTAAAGCTTGATTTGATCTGACAGCTAAGGAAAGAGTGGCTGTTATGAACTGTTTTGTTAGGATTGGGTTTCAGCATGATCTTAAATGTTAAGTGCATTTTCTTGTCTGTGAAATTTAAGCTGTAAATGCCAGTACCTTCTTTTTTTTTATCATGTGATCATTTATGCAGATCTTCTAGATTGATTCATGAGGAGAACTGTCATTTTATGCCAAAGACACTTTCACTCAGTGGAAAGCTCTGGCCAAAGGTGTAATGTAACTGTGAGGAGGCATACACCAACACAGCCCAGTTTTTGCAGGACATTTAAACAAGGATGACAGAAACTGGAACTCTCTTTAGTTTTCATTTATTTTCTCTTTACGCATGACTCTTGGTCACATATCATCATCAATCAATCAATCAATCAACATTCAAACAATTCAGAAGGGCCTTCTATAACCCCCATCCCCGCTAATCAGTTCATTGACAATTGTCTGTGTGTGACATGACGTCACCACTAAGGTGCGCTTCTTTTGAGCACCTTTAAAGCTGCAACAGACTCCCGGCCAATGAGACTCTTCTAGTTCTCATTACACATCTAGCTCAAGGGGATAGAGTAATTGTACTGGTCTTCTGATTAAGTTCCTTGAAGGGAGCATGACAAGACAAGAGCGTACCTTTCCATCTCTTCCGATATAAACTTCTTTGATTCTTCCCATTTTCCAAAGATGTTTGGGCAGTTTGTCTTCATGCACTAGGATAACATCTCCGGGCTTTAACTCTGTGCATCTTTTGACAGGAGATGAGCAATGTGCAGATCGTAGCTCTAGGAGATATTCCTTCTTCCAGCGGGTCCAATATGTGTTCATTAAGCGCTGTCTATATTTCCACCTTTTGTTTAACTGACGTTGGTCTGTGTTGGGGGCCGCTGCGGTTACGTTGCCAGCGGATGGGAGCGCAGTAAGACGCTGACCAATCAGAAAATGGGATGGTGTTAGAGGGACAGGCTCTTCGCTGCTGGTGTGGGTGAAGGTGATGGGACGGGAATTAACAACTGCTTCTACTTCTATCAGAAGTGTTTCGATTTCTTCATATTTCAGACATGATTTTCCCAGAACTTTACGCAGGCACGTCTTCACCGACCGCACCATTCTCTCCCACATTCCACCCCACCAAGCAGCTCTCTCAGCGATAAACTTCCATGTTATTCGTTTTTCAGTAAAGAATTCCTGTAGTTCTTTAGATGACAGGGAATCCCACAATGCTGTCAACTCCGTGTTGGCTCGTTTAAACGTTTTGGCATTGTCTGAATATATTGTGGTACATAGTCCTCTGCGTGACACAAAACGTCTGAACGCCAGCAGGAACTTTTCTGTAGTCAAATCAGTCACCAACTCTAAATGAATGGCTCTGGTGACTGCACAGGTGAAAAGGGCAATATAACATTTTTCTTGATTCTTACTGTACATGGGCCCAGCAAAATCCACTCCAGTGATCTCAAACGGAGGCGCTTCTTCAATGCGCTGCGCTGGTAAAGGCGCTGAAATCTGCTGAGCTGATTTGGCTTTATATTTACGACAGATAAGACAAGCGTGTACAACTCTTTTCGTTAGTTGTCTTCCTTTTATTATCCAGAATCTTTCTCTCGCTTGGTTTAGCGTGTCTTGGAGACCAGAATGCAGCACTTGCTGGTGACATTTTGTTACAATCAGCTCAGAAAACTTGTCATTTGCAGGGAGGATGCAGGGATGCTTTTGATCAAACTTCAATCCTGTCATCTGCAACCTGCCTCCCACTCTTAGTACTCCACTGTCATCCAAAAAGGGGCTTAGAGATTTAATTTTGGACTGAAAGTTAACGTCTTTACCTCTTTTCAGTTGATTTATTTCTTCGTAGAAACTTTGATTCTGAGTTAATCGGATCCAATAAAGCTCTGCTTCAGCGATTTCTCCAGCTGTTAATGCTCCGGTCCTTCTTTCCTTTGCTCTGGCGTTGTTTATGAATCTTCGGACCCAGGCAGTAATCCGCAGCATTCGGTTAAGGTCACTGTAGTTAGTTATTTCCAGTATTTCCTTTGAATCTTTGGAATTTAACAAACTGGTCATTTCCACAACTGCCATATTTTCTTTTAGAGTGTCATCATTTTCGTTTGGTTCAATATCATTGTCACAGTAATTTACATTTCTTTGATTAAGCCACTCTGGGCCCGTCCACCACCGAGTGCTGTCTAGCAGCTGGTTCACACTTATGCCCCTTGTGGCGACATCGGCAGGATTTTCTTTTCCTTTACAGAAGCCCCACTGCTCCGGTTCTGTGAGACTCTGGATCTCTCGGACTCTGTTTTCCACAAAGGGTTTCCATTGGTTTGCTGAACTTTTGATCCAGTGCAAAGTTATCATTGAATCGCTCCACAGTTTCACTTGATTATTTTCCATTTCAAGGTGCTTAATAACATACTGACTGAGTCTAGCTGCGATGAGAGCACCGAGGAGTTCTAATCTCGGTAATGTTACTTTTTTAAGTGGCGCTACTCTTGTTTTTGCTGTTATAAGAGTCACTGTGCACTCACCATGTTCGGGGATAACTCTCATGTAGGCAGCTGCGCAGTATGCGCTTTCACTCGCATCGCTGAAGACGTGGATTTCTTTTTTCACAGGCTGGTTTGGGTCAGTGAACGCCTCTTGATAGCACCTGGGAATATTTATTTGTCTGATGCCAGGTAACTCTGTGCACCACTGCTGCCAAAGCTGCAACATATCTTCAGGTAACTCAATGTCCCATGTTAAGCCCCGTTCCCACATTTTTTGGAAAAGGCATTTTACTCTGATTGTGTATGGGGACAGAAATCCGATTGGGTCAAAGATGCGCGCAGCAGCCTGCAACACTCCTCTCTTTGTGTTTTTTGAGGTTTGCAGAAACTCCATCAAGCTGCTTAAATCAAAGACAAAGTCATCCTGTTCCGTTCTCCATGTTAGTCCAAGAACTTTTAACACATTATTTTTCACTGCGACATTTCCACTTGTCGTATTTTCCATTTGTTCATCCCACAGGGTTTTCAGTTCTTCAGAGTTTGTGCTCCATTTGCACAGATTCATGCCTGCTTCTTTTAAGATGCTTTTTGCTTGCGTGGAGAGGTTGGCTGCTGACTTTACACTAGGGGCACTACAGATCAAATCATCTACGTACAAGCATTGATCAAGGGTAGATGTCACAGTGGGATACATTTGCTGATACATTTTCAAATGATATCTAATGGTTGCTGCCAACAGAAAGGGACTAGGGGAAGCACCAAACGGGACTCTGGTCATGCGCAGGATGCTTACATTAGGTTTTTCGTTGGATTTTGGCAGGTCATTTAGCCACAAGAATCTTAATGCATCCCTGTCTTGCTCTCGAATATAGATCTGTAGAAATGCCTTTGTGATATCAGCCATAAATGCCACTTCGTGCTTTCTGAATTTTAACAGGATGCTTAGTAATTCAGGATTCAGATTTGGGCCTGTCATTAAGCAGTCATTTAGCGATTTACAACCTTCAGCATGGGATGAAGCATCAAATACAACTCTTAACTTTGTAGTCAAACGCTCTTCATTAATGACTGCTCTGTGGGGGAGATAGTATGTGGGATTATCAGTGACCACATTATGCACACGCTCCACTATGCCCTGACTGACGTACTCTTTGATGACGTCACTGTACTTTTCATAAAGTGGCCCATTATTTTGAAACGTTTTGACAAGCTGATCAAAACGTCTCTTGGCAACATTATAGTTGGAGGGCAGGTCATTATCTTCATTTTTCCAAGGTAAACTCACCTCGTATCTTTCATCTTTGAACTGGACAGTTTTTTCAAACAGCTGCAACGCCTCATCATTACTTTTCATGGATTCTTTTCCATTCATTATCCCGATGGATTCAGTTTCCCAGAATGAGCGCAGTGTGTGATTTATTTCCTCATCCAGTCCAACACTCACGTGCAGAGTACCGACATCTGCAGGTTCTGTTTCAGTTGTCACATTAAGCATGGATACGGTTCCTTGAATTAACCATCCAAACTTGCTTTCCAGCGCCACCAGCGACTCTGAGAGGCGCTCCAATTTTCCTGTCACAATTTTCCAATAGTGATCTCCCCCGATAAGGACTCCAAGCTCCTGCGTCTCCATTCCGCTCACCGAAGTGTCAGCCAGCTGTAGGCCTTTGCGCTCCAGTTCTCTGCGCACTTCCTCTCCCGCTACTCTCATAATGGAAGAGCACACTCTTGGTATTTCCAATACTTCTAACTGTACACTTTGGCCATTTCTAATGTTGCTCAATGTTAATTTTACTTTATTACAGGTGATATTTTGTGGGACACTAGAGCCAAATGTGTGTAACTTAAGAGTCTCTTCACCTACTTTGGGGAGGTTGAGCGCACTGGAGATATCTTTACGCACAAAACTTCGCTGACTCCCTCCGTCCAGTAGACAGCGGGTGAGTTGCCTTGTAACTGGAGTTTCTATCCAGACAGTAGCGGTCTGAAGGAGAACTGATTCTCGCGTTGATTCACTGGGAGACATGGACATCACGGCATCTGCCGGTTCATTTTCTTTTCTGAATTCACGCCCATCATAGGCGCACACAGCCTGGTGATGACGTCGATTACATTTTTCACAAGATATACCTTTAGTGCGACAATCCTTGGCAACATGTCTCGTTCCAAAACACACAAAGCATCTTCCTTGCTTTCTTAACTTCTCTCTTTTTTCAGGCACAGGCATTTCATGACAGTGTTTAGACTGGTGGTTATTTTTCTCACAAAAAAAGCAATATTGTCTGTCCATTTGATTCACAGCATAAAGGGTAGACGTTGTCATCGTGTTTTGTCGTCTTGTGCGCATTTCCCATGCGCCTGGCGTTTCCTTTTCTCGTTCCTTACTTGTGCGCTCTTTTCCGCTTTTAGACATGTTGGACGTGCGCTCTCGGCTGTCCACTTCTTTTTGAATGAAGTTCATCAGCTCCTCCACTTTCCAGATATCATCCTCTTCTACTTGTTTGCTGAAGTCTAATGTTATCTCTTCGGGAATGAGCTTCATTAGAATGGGGCACAGTAAACTACCGTACGTGTCAGAGACGACTCCCATAGAAGCCAGACTACGAATTTGGATTTCACAGTTATCATACAAATATCTGAGTGATTTTATGTCACTGACATTCTTTACAGGATTAAGATTCAACAATTTGGTCATATGTGCATTAATTACCAAATCCTTTCGGCCAAATCTTTTCTGCAGCAGCTGGGTAGCGTTTTCATAATTGGCTTCAGTTAATGGTAACCCTGCGACTACATTGGCAGCTGCGCCAGTGAGATATGATCTCAGATAACTGAATTTATCTGTTTTTGTAAGATTGGGATTACTGTTCACTGCTGTGTCAAACTGTCCCCAAAAGTACTGCCACTGGCTGATGTCACCAGAATATTTCTCGATCACAAGTTTAGGCAGCTTCACATTATTACGCATGGGGTTAGATTCAGACATTTCAGACTCGGCATCATCTTGCGCTCTTTTGAGCGCTCTTCTTATCCTCGTCTTCCACAGTATTATGTGATCTTGGTATTCTAAGGCTCTTGAAACCTCTTCTTCTAAATGTTCAGTCGTTGTTTCTTCTTCCACATGCAAATTCATTTTAGTCAAACCTTCTTCTTTCAACATCAATTGCTCCAGCAACTCTTCCAATACATCATTATCCTGTTGTGGTTTACCAAGCTCGGTGTCAATCTTGGTCATCAATTTGTTTACAGATGTTCGGATTGAAGATCTCTTTTTCTTCCGACGGTCGATTTCAGTCATTGTTCCTTTTTTCTGTCTTCTTGTTTGTCTGGCAAACCAATGGACTTTTCGTCCTCTTCTTGCTTCACAATCCCGGGTTTCGGCACCAACTTTTGCAGGACATTTAAACAAGGATGACAGAAACTGGAACTCTCTTTAGTTTTCATTTATTTTCTCTTTACGCATGACTCTTGGTCACATATCATCATCAATCAATCAATCAATCAACATTCAAACAATTCAGAAGGGCCTTCTATAACCCCCATCCCCGCTAATCAGTTCATTGACAATTGTCTGTGTGTGACATGACGTCACCACTAAGGTGCGCTTCTTTTGAGCACCTTTAAAGCTGCAACACCAGTCATCTCCACCCCGTTTCTCTGCCTGGCAAATGAAAACCCTGAGTTGTGAGACATTCCCTTGGCTTGAAACCTGATGCCTGTAATCTTTTTGGGAGCAGAAACAGTCCTGCATGTTCAACAGCCTTTGACGCCATTTCCACAATCTAAACATGACATTTTAATGTTAGTTTAAAAGATCTATAAACTCCTCCCTTACTGGGAGATATCCTTTAGAACAGAACAGAATCAAATCTACTGAATCACCAATCTGATGGCAAGAAGGAGTGAAGTAACATTTGGGATGGCAGAGTGTTGACATGTTATGTGACAATTTAGTAAAAGGAACTGAGTATATTGAAAAAGCAACTGTGTGTGTGTGTGTGTGTGTGTGTGTGTGTGTGTGTGTGTGTGTGTGTGTGTGTGTGTGTGTGTGTGTGTGTGCGAGAGAGAGAGAGAGAGGGATTGAGAGAGAGAGTGACTGTGTTGGCCTTGGCTCAGGCGCTCTGTGTGTGGTCCATGCTTTTTTTTTTAAGGAGCCCCCCCCCCCCCCTCTCCCTCCTCCCCCCCCCCCCCCCCCACACACACACACACATACACACACACACAGACACAAAGAGGAGGGAGCAGAGTTACCCCAGTTTTTACTCAGAGCACCGGGGGAGAAACAAAGCATCTGCAGCCATGCAAATACCACAAGTGCACTGTCCAATTAATGTGATAACAACAGCAAGGAGGTCGAGCTTTGACCAGTTGGAACTCTTATATTAAAATAAACCTTAATACGTCATCATAAAAAAATAATATTGTGACTGCTTGACTTTTGTCTTTTATTTGTGCTAATGCTTCACGTTCAGCAGTTTTCGGAGATCCTTGCAGCCACTTTAACTCTGACAGGAAGCCCAGTCCATTATGGATGTCCCAAAGGAAACTAGTTTCATGTAGTTTTGAGTTATTAACTGTTTCCCTTCTACATACTCACCCCCCCCCCCCCATATCTCATATAGCCTAGTCTGAGATATTATAATGTACATAATGTATAGGCTATTGCTCATCTCTTCAATTGCTTGTTTGCTTTCTGTCAGATGCTTTTTTATCAGTCTGACAGAAAAAAAATAATAATTAAACAGCATCAGCAACAACTCACTAAAGTTTTAACTTGGTTTCGTTTTTGACTAGTTTAGATACACAAAATGTGGGTGCACTGCACATACATTCGAATTATATGTAGGCCTATAGATTCATATAGTTCATAACTGCTATTTTGGTAGTTGTCACTCTCACTCAAGGTCTGAGGACCACCTCATTGAGGAGGAGGGTTTCATAAAACGGATAACACATTTCTGCTTCCCTTGAAGAAGCCACAGGTGTATGATGTCCCACACACTACAAAGATCCTTTCCTATAAGATATGGGAGAAGGGGGGGGGGGGGGGGGGGGGCTGTGTGCTGTTTTGGGGGTCCTTGAGATGAGGAACTTTGAAGGAAGCCTGCCACAAGGCACATTCTTCCACTCGCAGAGGGGGATGGGAGGGGAGGTTTTGTTGCCCAGGCTCTCCCCCCACACTGTGCATACCAGAGACGGGGGAAAAACAACCAAACACCAGACTGCTACTCGAGAATACAACATCACAGCCTCAGAAAACCTCTCATCGGACACTTTACCTGGACAAAAATCACCTCACGGGACAATGCCTCATTTTAATTTTCTGCCAGTTTAAAAAAAGGGGGGCGCTATGGAAAAGGGGGTGGCGCGTCTGAGCTAGAGATCCTATTACAGAAATCCAGACTTTTTTTTTCATGGCAAGTTTTTTGGAAGTGGGGGGAGGGCGAATCTACAACTTTTTCGGCTTGATGTCTTTTTCGTAGCCAGCCTAAAAACGCTTTAAATTAATACTTTATATGGCTTTTAGGTTGATGGATCGTCTTTTCTAGCGTCGAGGGCAGTTTTTTATTTTCTCTTTGGAACTGTTGGGAATCTGGATAATGAAGGAGTTCTGGAGGAACCAGCCAGGATCGGACGAGAAGTGCAGGATAAAAAAGTTTGGGAGGACTGCGAGAAAACTTTAAAAAGCGCTTCCCCCTCTCACCATGCCGCGTTTGGAAACGTATTCGAGATCTAACGAATACGACTTCATCTTCGGCTTTTTCGGCAAACGGGATCATTGAAACTCCAAAGAGTTCCAAGTAATTCGTCTTTTTTTCCTTCTTGTACGGTTGAAAATCTCTCCCCAAGATGTCTTCCCACGGCCAGAGGAGCCCCATTGTTGGATTGTACGGGATGCTGTGCGTCTGGGCTGCCTGGCTGCACGGCTCCGGGGCAGTGTTGTCTCCCAACGGGACACTGTTAGAGGATAAATGCAAGAAAACCACGACTTGCGAAGCACTGAAATACAGCACATGTCTGGGATCGCCTCTGCCCTACACGCACACGTCTCTGGTCCTGGCGGAGGACTCCGAAACTCAAGAAGAAGCTTTTGAAAAGTTGACCATGTGGTCCGGTGAGTTTTGATGGGTCAAATAAAAAGCTAAAATATGCATTAAGGAAGAGGAGTGGTGATCATCTTTTAATTCAATCAGAAAAACAGTAGTTTCCAAATTTTGACAGTGCACCATAGGAGATAAAATGCCAAAACATGTAGCAGCCTATAGGCTACATAGGGTGATTATGATTACATTTATCAAGTGAATACTATTGTATACACATTATTGACTACACAGTAGAAGTAGTATGGGGATAATGTAGTTAACTCAGAAAAGTTTATATTTCTCATCTAATGTGACAATGATAAAATAATAAATAAAATAAAACACCTCAGTCTTCATTTTATTTTGTAGCAATTATATAATAGATGCATTATAAGTGTGGTATCACTTTGATGAGTGGTCCAGATGTTTTGGTAGATTCACTATAATAATGTTAATTGCTGTGACAATGGTCTGCGATGAGAGGTCCCAAACACTCAGCTTCGACCGGAAATGGAGGGGTTGGTTAAAAGCATAGATAGTATAATAAAGGTTAAAAGCCATCAAAGGCAACAAAGGGAATTACCCGTAGGTGTCAGCCAGGAAACAATAGGAGACTATCGCTAGAAGGGTTTTTAGATATTCCTTAAGAGGACTTTCACATTCACAAGCGTCTCACTAATGACCTGTCAGAACCAGGTCACTGCCACACAGGAGTCAAGGGCTCCCAGATAACCTTAGGGGGACCAATACACTCTGTTAAACAGATACATTTGTATATCAATCCTTAATGCTGGAGCTTAAACTACACAGTAATATATATTTATGTTATGCTTTTACCAGTTATTAGGCCATCAAACCTGGAAGAATTGTTGTTACTCTCCAGGTACTTACATAATGACATATATCATACATCTGGCCCAGTCCCTTATTAAATATTTGCATTCTTTGTGTTTTCAAGACATGTGTTACTCTAAATACTTAGAACAACGTTTATTGGTGTGCCCAAAGGATGTCAGAAAATGGCAAAGAGTGCTGATCACAATCTCCCAGCCACAAAGCATATTTCACAAATTGCTACTTTTTGTCCGAACAACTTTTAAAACCTGGAAAATACTCAGTCGCCTTCTGTTTCTGAATCATATGAAAACAGCAACAAACCATCACATTGGAGCAGCTGGAATATGCAAAGGGGTTTGCATTTTTTTACTGAGATTTTGTCAATCAATTTTACTGTTGGTCGAGTGATCGATTATTTGACAATCCTAGTTTAAAAATTGCAGGCACGATGGTGGAAGATGATAACAGTCAGTCAGTCAATTATAATAAAACTGATTTTATCACGTTTATCATAACTTATGTACATGCGCTATGTGCTCATCTTTGTTAGATTTCATTGCTCGATCACCATCTGTCTGATAAAGAAATACTTGTTTTGATCCAGTTGTACATATCTCATGTAACTTGAATGTTTTGCCCCTTACTCTATAAGGTTTGCGGAACGCTCCTCGCTGCTGGTCCGTCATCCAGCCATTGCTCTGTGCCATCTACATGCCCAAATGTGAGAACGGTCGAGTGGAGCTGCCCAGCCAGACCCTGTGTTCAGCTACCCGCAAGCCTTGTAGCATTGTCGACCAGGAGAGGGGCTGGCCCAACTTCCTCAAATGTGACCATTTCCCCTTGGGCTGTTCGGTAAGCTTTGTTAATACGTGACTTTCGTTTGATGCTTTTTAGCATTTAAAGGTGTCCTATGTAGTTTCAGGAGGAGGGGGATTTGTTCACATTTTCAGAGCCTGCACTTAGTTTATAAAACATATTTTCTCTACATGAAATTCTTAGTATTAAATAATTCTATCACCATAAATCAAGACTAAATTATTCTGAGGAACATGGAACCAAACTTAAGACTAGATTATGTTTGTAAACCAAACTGTGGGCCCTGCTGCTGGAAACAACAACAGTGAAACAGTAACTTTTCTCATTTCAAACAGTGTTCCAGGGATCACATTTGCCTGTGAGGAAAGTGTTTATTCAGTTTTGAGAATTTATCTTAGAAAATGTTCACTTCTCTGACACACCCAAAGTTACATAGTGTGTACAGTTAGAAGTAGAGGCTCATCTTCCCCACTGCGTCCTCCTGTGTACAGAACGAGGTGCAGCTGAAGTTCAACACGACAGGCCAGTGTGAAGCTCCGCTGGTGAAGACAGACATCCAGTCCAGCTGGTACAAGGACGTGGAAGGCTGCGGCATCCAGTGTGACAACCCTCTGTTCACCGAGGAGGAGCACAACGACATGCACGCCTACATCGCTTACTTTGGCACCATCACCCTCCTCTGCACCTTTTTCACCCTGGTGAGACAAGACTACAGCACCCACAATTCTCTCTGTTGTCTTTTGGACAAGGATAACTGTATTGATCGTAAAGGTCTATATTTAAATGGAAACCTTCATAATTTGTAGAAATTTTGTAAAAAAAAGCCCTGTTTAACCTCACTTTCTAACTTTCAAACCGTCCTCCTCTTCAAGGCCACATTCCTCGCCGACTGGAAGAACTCCAACCGCTACCCAGCCGTCATTCTCTTCTACATCAACGCCTGTTTCTTCGTGGGCAGTATCGGCTGGCTGGCCCAGTTCCTGGACGGCGCCCGCGACGAGATTGTGTGCAAGAGCGACAACACCATGCGACTCGGGGAGCCCTCGTATGTCAACATCTTTTTGGACAATTGACAAAATGATCTGTTATTTTATATAAGAAACCACATCCACCTTGCTCTGTTTTTAAAGGTCTTCGGAGACGCTGTCGTGTGTCACCATCTTCATCATTGTGTACTACTCCCTGATGTCCGGTGTGATCTGGTTTGTCATGCTGACCTACGCCTGGCACACGTCCTTCAAAGCCCTGGGCACCACGCACCAGCCGCTATCTGGCAGAACCTCCTACTTCCACATGGTCACCTGGTCCATCCCATTCGTCCTCACTGTGGCCATCTTGGCTATCGCCGAGGTGTGTAGGCAGGGAGGCATGGTCTGAGGGCTGAAAAATATCATATCAATATCATTCAATAGAACGAACATTCCCTTTTTTCTCATTTGTTTGTGGCTCTGCTGTGTTGTGCTCCTGCAGGTGGACGGAGACTCGGTGAGCGGCATCTGTTTTGTGGGCTACAAGAACTACAGATACCGGGCTGGCTTTGTGCTGGCTCCCATTGGGGTGGTGCTCGTTGTTGGCGGCTATTTCCTCATTCGGGGTACAGTGATAAACTTTACCAATACTTGGAAAAGCAGTTCTATCCAAATCTCTATGTCTCTGTGCTTCACTAATTCATCCCCATGGAAGGCTCTCACAGATACTGACTTCATTCAATTGTCTTTTCAGGTGTCATGACTTTGTTTTCAATCAAGAGCAACCACCCGGGACTGCTGAGCGAGAAAGCGGCCAGCAAAATCAACGAGACCATGCTGAGACTAGGTATGGCATTTTGAACTTATGCCTCCAGTTAACTTCTCTGCAAAGAGCAAATATTAAGCAAGAATTTCTATTGTACTTTTTGCGATAATTTTACACATTATTCCACATTTTTCCCATAATCATTGTTCTGTGTCTGCTTTGTTAGGAATTTTTGGATTCCTCGCTTTTGGCTTTGTTCTAATCACCTTTGGCTGCCACTTCTACGACTTCTTCAACCAGGCCGAATGGGAGAGGAGCTTCAGAGAATACGTGCTGTAAGTTTTTTTAAAGTCCTCTTTAGCTGCTGCACTTTGGTTGGTCACTTATGTTGCTAGGTAGGGCACTAGCAAAGGTTTTTTACACCTGCCCCACGTCAGGATTACGTCTCGGCTTAAACCCCTCCACACAGAAAAATCCACAAACTGATGCTGCTGAGACTCCCAAACCGCCGCTCCAACCGCCTGTGAATGCAGCCCTATTTCCCCACAATGTTGACACTGGCTGGATTTCAGTTCATTTAGCCTAAAAAAGTCACCTAAGCCCTATCCTTCCCTGGACGTGTAAAATACTTTATTTACTAGATCCAGCATTTGAATGTACCTCAGTCATGTTAGCCAGAAGGTGGTAAGAGGCCCAATGTGGCATCGCGTAGACGTAGAGTTAATCGCCTCCTCCTGTCATATCTTTAACAGGTGTGAAGCCAACGTGACGATCGCCTCTCAGACCAACAAGCCCATCCCAGAATGCAACATTAAGAACCGGCCCAGCCTCATGGTGGAGAAGATCAATCTGTTCTCCATGTTTGGCACGGGAATCGCTATGAGTACCTGGGTGTGGACCAAGGCTACCATCCTCATCTGGAAACGGACCTGGTGCAAGTAAGCAAGACCCGAAGGGGAACGTGAAACCTAACATTAATGTTCCTCCCTGCGTTCCAATACCCATACTTTCTGCTATTTCGTATGGTAGAAAAAAGATTTAGGATGTCTGAATTATTGTGGTCAAATGCAGCATGCTTAAAAATGACCGGATGTCTACTACATCTGGCCGAGATTTTTAGTGTTGAAAACAGCATGGTATTTGGGGGATTCTGACCCACAATCCAGTGCACACCGGAAGTGACGTCACATCGACAAAGCCTCCGTATGAAAACAATCAGGGATGGGACGTATACAGTATAAAAGGCAAGATCACGGCGCAATGTTATGATGAAATAAATAAGTAAAAGTATGTCCCAATTGTATGCCTACTGCATGCTAACTAGATTATTTGAATGGTCAGATTTAGTATGTAGAAAAGTAAAAGTATGCAATTTGGAACGCAGCCCATGATTGTTTTGAGTTTAGGCTTAAGACGGACTCATCCGAAGTGACGTAAAAAATTCTCAACCTGCCTGCTGTTTCCTGTTTCAGAATTATCGGCCGCAGTGACGATGAACCCAAGAGGATCAAGAAGAGCAAGATGATCGCCAAGGCTTTTGCCATGAGGAAGGAGCTCCACAAAGACCCGGAGAAGGAACTGTCCTTCAGCATGCACACAGTGTCACATGACGGGCCAGTGGGTGAGTGTTCATGAAGAATAACTGGGGTTTTAGGATAGATTACAGATTATTATTGTCTAAAGTGTGCATGGGTATTTGCTTTATTGTATTGTATTGTGATGTGTGCATACTTCCACCTTGTGGTAAACAACCAAAACTGCAAGGCATTTTATTTGGGTCATTTATAGTGGTGTGAATACCTCATGTTGGTATGGTTATTGTAGATAAGTTGTGAACCACACTATTTTCTTTTTCTTTCAAACTTGGCCAGAAAAGATTTTTCATTTGCTTTTCTGTGGAGCAGAGGCTTTAAGGTCGGTTACAACTTTTATATCTGTAGCTAAGAACTGAATGACTGACTGGCAGAGCTATTGAGGCATCGCAGGGGAGCCATTAAGAGCGCGTTGGATTTAAAGCTCTCCTTAGCTTTTTTCATAACTGGAGAATTTAACGGTTTGTCTTCTTCTCAATCGTAGCTGGAATCAATTTTGAACTAAATGAGCCATCGAATGACATGTCATCAGCTTGGGCGCAGCATGTGACTAAGATGGTGGCCAGAAGAGGTGCCATCCTGCCTCAAGACATCTCTGTTACTCCTACTGGTACACCAGGTGAGAGCTAGAGGCAATAACTCTACTACTCTAAATGAAAAGTATCTCAAATGTTGCTTACTTTCTCTATGTCTTGCCTTTAAAGGTAGAGTCAGCAATTTTGGAGAACGCTTGTTGACAAATCCATTTTTGTCAAAATCAGTGAATATCTCCTCACTATGAGTACCTGGGTGTGGACCAAGGCTACCATCCTCATCTGATACCTGCCTGTACTGTGTGTGTGTGCGCTGAAAAAAATCCAGTTTTTATACACAGCCTATTGTGCGGATTGTGAGGAGATATTCACTGATTTGACAAAAACATTTTCTACATGATTGCTGACCTCACCTTTAATCCCTCTTTGATTACATCCTTTCCTGTTTTCTTCATCAATAGGACTGTTGATCAACAATTTATTTTTTGCTGTATTTTTGCTCCCAGTGCCGCCTCCAGAGGAGAGGAACAGGCTGTGGATGGTTGAGGCTGAGATCTCACCAGAGATGATCAAGAGGAAAAAGAAGAAGAAGAAGAGGAAGAAGGAGGTGCGTCCGGCCGAGGAGGTGGTTGACCACCAGGCCTACCGCCAGCGTGAGTTTGGTCACAGCTCGGTGCCTCGCCTGCCCAAGCTGCCATGCCACCCCAGTCTGGTCGCTAATCTGCGGGAACAGCAGCATAGGCTGGAGGAGGAAGTCTTGCCAGGGTCTTACCAAGAATTCCAACCCTCCCAAGCCATTTCCTGTGAGGAGAGGTGTCCCTACCCGCAATACCAGAGCGGCTGGAACAGCTATGGCCGCAGCCGACTGTCCAACCCACAAACCCTCAACGACCGGCCAGAGGATCTGGGTATAGGCCCGCGCTGCGTCCCCTCAGCCTCCACATCGTGGCAGCCCCGTGGATCCTCCCGTTACCCCGGAGACATGGATCTGGCCCATGTAACTCGGGTACCGGCCGGTCGTAGGCCCGGTTATGGACCCATTCACTCCCGGACCAATTTAATGGAGGCAGAGCTCATGGATGCTGACTCTGACTTCTGAAGAGCATTAGCTCCAATATACTGCTTTGCGGTACACGAGACAGTTAGCTATGAATAAAAAGTGCTGGATACTTTCAAAACTCTTACAAATGTGCACCTAATTCCCAATGCCCGTAGGCCAAGATAGATCTAAGCTGGTCAGTTTTTTTCTTTTTTTTTCTTTGAAAAAAAGCAAAGGGATGAAGTGAAAAATATGTTGTGAATAAGTTAATGAAAAAAATATTTTTTTATATACTTTTATTTGTGTCCAATAAAATTTCAAAGGCAACTCCGAGATGACAAGACCAATGAGGCAGCTAAACTTAACATGGCTTGAAATAGATCTCTTTACTCTGAACCCCCCCCCCCCCCCCCCCCCATGCATTCATCAGCAGCATTAAACTCTGAACGTAGCCGGCTAAGTCAAGGTGTCGTGAATGGGTTACTAATTGACACATTCAACTTGTTTTTGAATTGACCAGAGTGGACATTTGAAGATGTAGGCGGTCAATAAAAAGCCAGCCTTTTGAAAGCCAGTTATATTCTTATTCTTTGACTGCTTGTGTTATACGTATTTTACATTCTAAACCTGGACAGTAAAACCAGTCTGAAGCAGTAAACAATACAGGTTTAAAAAAAAATTAAAATGGGCTACTTGCAAATAAACTGTAACCCAGTTATTTTTGTATTATATTTTAATATTGCATTTCTCTCTTCCCCATACTATTTAGCCATTCATCTCTTGTTGTGTTTATGTACAGTTAATTTGCAGTACTAACCATTATCTCACAGAAAATATTGCCAAGTGACTTTAGAGAGGTTTCTTTAAGAGTTTCTGATACATGTGTATGTACATGATGTATAAGATAACTCATTCAGTACTCAACAGGTGCCTTGTTTAAGGTGGTGACATGCCGGTCTCGATGATAATTTACTTCAGATTCAAATGGAATAACCCCAATTTAACGTGTCCTTACTTTCTCTAATTTTATTGACATCTGTAAAGATAGTAGTTACATGATGTCATGTGTCAGTCTCATTTTGAGCGTGGAAACTGTGTTTTTCTGCCCTATCTGGTTGGAAACCTGTGGAAGCAGATTTTCACTGGTTTTGCCAAAAAGCTATTTGGACAACAAGCATTGTTCAGTACTTTTTAATCAGCTAATATTCAAAAAGTAGCAGAGTCCAAAAGCATACTAGGTATTTGTACAGTGCATTGCTATAAACCAACAATGAGCATACTGTTTACCTGAAGAAAAAGACTGAAATTAATGAAGTTGCCATTGTTTTTCCTGAATGAGCTTTTCTCCTTGTAGAAACATTTCTTTTAAATGTGTTTTTTTTCTCCAGCAGTATTTCTTCTATTGTTTATCTGATGTATATATTCAATCTGAACTGACATTCATGTGTGTTTTCTTCTTCTTAGGTCCAGTTTGAAAATATTTTTGTACACTGTATTTTTAGACTCCTGTCGGCTTAGAAGTCACATCTAAACACCTTTATTTCTAAGTCTGTCTTTCTCAATGTATGTACTGTACATAGGCTGTTCATAGATTACTCAATAAGGGTATTATTTGTACAGATTTATATATCAAGTCACTTGATTACTCTGCTGATGAGACATAAAAAAAGGGAAGAGTCAAAAAGGTTGTCACTGTACTTGTGCTGTAACCAAATATCAACTAGTATTTTCATTTTACACTGTGTGGATAAATGATGCTGGAGTAGGCTGTGATAGAGCGCTTTCTTACCGACACAAATTAGTTTGTCTAATATATGTGTCTGGTTAGTCATGTTTGAGGTATGATAGAGATTTATTTATATTATTAGAAGTTACCTACCACAACTCTATGGATTCAACAATATAGAGAGTTTGGCAGCAAAATATAACACAGCTGATATCCACACAAAAAAAGTTTATTAAAAAAGAGTTTTAAAAAATTTAATGAAGATTACTTTGGAAAACTCCTGTTTCACTTTTCATGCTATGAGAAGTTATACATTTTAAATTAATCTTCATATAAGCAGTCTAAAAGATTATGGTCTACCAGCAAGCGTTGTGTTTCTTTCTGTGATGTGACTCCAAACTCTATACAAACAGAAAGAAAAGTTTACTGTCACTTTGACTTTGCAGATGTACTTTTTTGTTTTTATATGTAAATAAAAGTTACCCTACACTTTTTTTTTCCTGCGTGGTTGTTTGAAAGTATTGTCAAACAGTCGCACTTGCCACAGTTTGTACCCAGGGCCGGCGGTACCTTTTTCTAGGTGGAAGTCCAGACCCACTATCGGACAGACCTGTTAATTCGCTGTCCAAGAAAATGTGAAATAGAATTCAGACAATTAATTAATACTAAAGAATATACCATTACCATGCATTGCTTCTAATTGTATTATTGGGTGGGCAGGACAGCCTACCTCCAAGTTACCCACCCGCTTATAGTGGTCACTGGTCAGCAGAGTCGGCCCGAGGCATTAGCGAAATGAGCGGTTGTTAAGGGTCCCGACTGCCAGGCCCCCCCCCCCCCCCCCCCCCAAAAAAAAATTGTATTTAGTTTTTTTTTTAGTTTGTGTGTTTGATATCAACATCATATTATGGAAATGTAAATTATCATACATTAAAAGGAATACAATGTTTTGGTAGATAGTTAATAGTTAACAGCTCAGGCTGCCTACAGTTAATACTGCGATAAAAAAGATACATTATGTTATATATAATGTATATTATATGTTATTCATAAACATTTTGGAAAAAAAATATGCAAGAATCAAATCTCCCACACAGCAACACTCAAAGTATATTTGCATATTGTGTTCTACACAATTCACAGTAAATGTGCCAAAAAGCAGACGCAGAGGTCTTACAAGGGCAAATAAATTAGGTCTCTGCCCAGTGTGCCCACCTAAAATTTCTACAGGCCCACCCTAATCTAACTGTCTAGAACCGGGCCTGTTTGTACCTCCCATGTAGGCTAATACTATTGCATTTGATTAAACGAGCTAAGCATCCCATTGTCCAAAAAATAGAAAAAAAAACGGATTCTGAAAAAACCCAGATTAAGCTCATTTAACAAAGTTTACCAATACTCAATGTTTTTTACAGAATACTCAAAAACTCTTAACCATTTAAATAAATAAAAACTCAGCTAAACAATAAAATAGGTTTTTACCTTTTGCCTGTTTTCCAAGTTACACTTTATTTTATACAAATACAATTTAACTAAATTCACGATGTGAACGAAGATTTTTTACATTTCTATAGTTAAAAGCTTACATGTAAAATGACACATCTAGCCTACATCTTTAACCAAAGAAAACGGAGAAAGCGATTTTTTTTTATCATGCAATCAGTATTTATTTTACGACCATGGCAAAGACACGAAAAAACATAAGAAGGAAAAAAGCAAGTGTTTAGGAGTAGGCCAGGTTAAATTAGTGAGGTTTGAAATCTCCCTTGGTACTCCACCCCGAACCCTCCTCTTCGGCTTCTTTGTTGGGGGTCAGACGGCCTGTTGTGAGCGACCAGTCAGTGACAGCTCAGCGGCTCCATACAAAGAGGAGAGACGAACCCTTTAACGTACAGTAGGCTACACAACCGATACAATGTCTCAGAAAAACTTGTTGCTGGTGCCGGGTGATGCGGATAACCTGCGGAGAAGATCTGCGACTGACCACTCAGGTGAGTGAGACCAAACATTTCTACCTTTTGTCGCGTGACCTCCATTTCCCCACTTCACTCACGCGGTTGAACCCTCACAACGGATTCCAAAACCCAACACTATCGTAAAATGACAAACTTTTGTCATTGCTTTCTCTTTATCTTATTTTAATTTATTTGTTTTCCCCATATTCCTCCTTGCATTTCAACTTTGTCTCGGGCGCTTTCATCAAAATCACCCCACCCGCCTAATTTTAGCTAAACTGGGAGATTTAAAAACATTTCGCTTCTTCATTTCTAATTGACTGTCGACCCACATAAAGTTCCTTTAGTCCTCGAAGAACTGTTTGGAAGTCAGTATACACTTCTTAACGCTAACGAGGTCACATTTGGTAGGTTTTTATTATAGGCTACTGGTTGCTTAGGTTTTGACAGCTGAGAATTGTGTGTAAAGCATGGCTTCTAAAACACGTAGTCTTCTTTTAATGGGGATTGTTCCCGACCAATATCCCCAGGCCCCAGCTAAGACCGTTCTGTCATCTCCCCACAACCTATAGCTGTTGCAGCCAAATTCAAGTTGCTACCAAATTGTTTCTTATGTTTTGTTTTCTTTGTTCTGTTTTTCTTTGTCATCATCTTTTATAGTTGGAGTTCTATGTAAAGCACTTTGAATAGCATATGCCTATACTAAATTGGCTTGCTTTGTTTGTTACCAAAATCTATACATTAAATCCTTCACTTCTTCTTCACATGTTTATCAGACATGGGTGGTGATAAGGAGTAGAAAGTAGGATTCTCCTGAAAAACATTATAGGCAGATGGACTATACACAGCAAAACCAACAGGTTTCTATTTTTGTTTCCAAAGCCTAGCAGAGTCGGCTGAGTTTTCTTATCTCTGTGTGCGTTGCAATGCATTCATAATGTAATCTGTCTTGGTAGACAGCATGTTGACAGGGTGGAGTGGGGGGAGGACCCTGCATGACTCTCAGGAGGTTTTTGTTAGTCACACACTGCCGAGGGCGTTGGTCATGGACGTCTGTCAACCAACCTCCACACCTTTTCAGTGCCATGACAGTATGACATCCCTCTGGGTCCTAATGCAATACATTAACTCCAGGATTGATTCAGCCCAACTCTGCAAAACATTCAAACCATGACAAGATATTGACTGTTCTCCATTATCGATCTCTCTCTCTCTCTCTCTCTCTCTATCTCTCTCTCTCTCTCCTTATTCAGAGAACTGTGTCGAAAATGACCAGCATCACAGGTTTCGACGGCAAATGTCCACAAGCGATTGGTCCTCTGTAGGCCCCCAGCATCCGGAGCTAGGCGCAGAGGGCATGCTCTCTCCAGAGGTTTCTGCCCATCACTTCTGCGCCTTCACACCCAAATCTTTCCTCACCGTCCCCAGAGGTAAAGGAGACCTTAGTTGATATCACAAAAAAAAATTCAAACAACCATAGTTTAATTTGAAACCTCAACAGCAGATCTCCTAACTTGTTAAATGAAAACATCAACCGATAAGCACAGTTGGTATTTTTTTGTTGCAGGAGGACACGGCACCTCAGTCCAGTCCACTCCGTCACGAGAAGCCCGTTCTACTCCGTCGCGTTGTGGAGAAGAGGGCTGGCACGACGGCACCACAAAGACCACAATCAGAGTTGATAATGAGGTGGAGGCACACAGGGAGGCCAACAACTACAAGGTGTGCTATAACTCCAAATCCTTTCCCACTTTTTTCCAGTTTTATTGAATTTGAAAAGCCGTTCGGACATTTGAAAATCCAGATGGGGGGGAAAAGCAAGCGTTATTGCTTCCCTTTTGTGGTTCAAATAAGTGTTTTCAATGGGTGGTGGCGGTGTCACCACTGAGGCCACAAAGGTATTCCAAAGGGTACCTGCATGACTTGGAGGGGGGGCACTACATTAAACTTAATAGTCCCAAATCTAAAATCACACTCTTTTTCAGTTTGGTTTCAGAAAGTGGAAAGGGAACGTAACGGAGAGGCCCATCGAGGACCAATCAGACATCATCAAAGAGCTCCACTCTGATCTCAGCATTGTTAAACCTCAAGAAGGTATATTCTTCCATCCTTTTTGAGCTTCATGCTCATACAGGTAAATATGGGGTTGTTACAGGTAAACAATAACTTACTTATGTTCTCTTCTCTCTTTCAGGCTCAGTGCTCACCTTTGGGAACATAGCATATGTATTTTTATTTGGATGGTGGATATCTTTGGTCTACCTCCTCATTGGTCTTGTGATGTTTCTAACAATCTTGGGTGCCCCTTATGGTATGTGTCCTATAAAATAGCAGCATCACTCAAAGAGTCGTTGAAGTTTTAATTTCATGTGAAATTTCATGCTATTTTGTATTTTTTAGGCAAACTTTGTTTAAAGATGGCGTGGTACTTTATCTGGCCTTTTGGGAAGTCGGTAGACAAGGTAATTTGTTAGACAGTTTCACCTTTTTCAATGAACCCTTTGTGTCTTTGGATGTCCATACTTAAACCTACTATGAGGAACTTGTAAATGTTCATTAAGCAGTCTAATTTTTCCTCTGATTATCATAAATTACCTGTAACAGCAAACAATACCATCAGAGAAAACAACTTTTTTATGATATACATATTATTAATGCCTTTCCCGGGAACTTAGACAAACCGATTTACTGCATGCAGCTCAGTTGGTAGGGCGTCCCCCCCCCCCCCGGACCGGGCCCAGCAGCAGACCCGGGTTCGATTCCCGCCCGCGGTTGTTCTCTGCATGTCACTCCCCTCTCTACCCCATTTCACCTCTGTCTCTCTGCACTATCAATAAAGCATAAAAATGCCCAAAAAATATCTTAAAAAAAAAAAGTTTCCCGAAGGGTACTAAATCAAAGCTTACTTTGCTTCACCCTCGTCCTATAACCATTATTAATCTCACAAAGTAACATATTAGTAAAGTACCTAATCCTAATGCATCCTACAGTCCTCACTCGCTTCCTCAACAAATGGACATTCTGCCAGGAATGCGCTTGGGCGCTGGTGTCATAAAAAAAATACCGCTTTTGTCCAAAGGTGCAGCTAGAATCAACAAAAACTGAAGGTTCATTGCAAAAGTAGCAGGGACCGATCTAGATGGTTCCAACACGTGACTGTACACCTCATCCTGTTGTATACTCTGCCATTTTTCAGGAGGGTGATCTGGTCAAGAGATCCATTATTAAGCCTTTCAAGTGTGAGGTCATTCCTGAAGAGAGGGATAGCGAGGACAGTAAGGACCCCGTCATGGAAAAGGACTCCGCGCCCCTTCTGATGTCTTCCCCAATCCCTATTGAGATTCCTGTCCCAGAACGACCATTTAGAAAAACTTCAAATCACTGGGTGAGAAGTTCTTAATCGCTTGGTGCAAAGGCAGTTTAGTAACATTTCTATATTTTTTTATATTTATTTATTTATTTGTCCTTCTCTGCAGTGTCGCGTCAGTACTTATGTTTGGTTGATACTGGGTTATCCCATCCTAGCTGTGGTCCATTCCCTGGCCTGTGTGCTCTCCTGGCTGCTGGTTTTCACCATACCTGTATCTAAGATGAACGCTCGCACAATGACCACTGTCCTCCTCATGGCACCAGAGGAAGTCCACTTTCACAAACTAGAAAAGGTACAGAGTCGCTTTGTGAAATATCAGTGACTAATAGTCAGAAGGTTTGTCAAGGCAAGGAATCTGCGCAAAACCTTCCCTCCACAAGGTATTACTCTTTATACTTTGTATATCCTTTGTGTTATCTATGGTAGCAAGTTACTGAAGTGCTCCACATGTTGAAGTGACTGATAGCACCAGCTGTTGCAGTGTACAAATCCCTATTTAAACCCTGTCTTTAACAGACTGCTTACATTCTATACATTCATTATGTAACTTGATTGTTTTTGTTCTCTTTTGCAGACAAACTGGTGCGGCAGCAGAGTCATCTTATGCTGTTATCATGCTTTCAATGTGTATTACTACAAATACACTGTCCATGGAGTTAACATTTTAGCGCTCAGTATCCTTTTTTCGTTTGGTTGGATCTAGGGGCATTGCCAGGGGTCACGCATGTCACTATTAGATGGCATTAACATAGTGACATACCAGGCTCCTGCAGTCACAAAATATATTATAGTTGAGTTTTGTGCATGAGACAGAAAAACATCTGAATTTTATTCTCAATGTCAATTCTGCTCCTACAAAAGAGTAGCAAATGCTTATAGCTGAAGAAATGTATCTATCCATTCTTCTCAACTGATATATGTATTTTAAAGTTTATACAATCCTAATCCGTTCACCCATTTGTTCTCCTTAAGTTTGTGATCCTTACAGACCTGCTCCCCCTGGTAGTATTCACTTTAATCATTGGCTACACTGACCGTGAGCACAAATACTTCAGCACGGAGACCAAGTTTGCCACAGCCATCTTCTCCATCATTCCTCTATCCTACTATATCGGCAAGGGTATAGCCAGGTATGTGAATTAAAGGGGGGGAAAAAAAGTAAAGACTTGTATAGTGTCATATTCCCCCCAATGAATTTTGACGTACAGTATATTTAATGCTTGGTGCTAACCTGTGTGTATTCCAACAGCATTTCTGCACAGAGTAACTTTGCAGTGGGAGCGGTGGTAAACGCAACGTTTGGCTCCATCACAGAGATGACGTTCTACATCACGGCACTGTTGCAGGGACAGCGTGCTGGCACAAAATGTTATGAAGAGATCGTTAAAGCGGCACTCACCGGGACCTTGCTCGGGTGTATTCTCTTCATACCCGTGAGTTCCAACTGAACACGTGTAGATATCAATAGAATACATAGTCTTTCTTGTAATGCGATTGGTTCTCTCTGAATTTCTTGGCATCATTCCTAACGGCTGTGTCAACTGCATAGGGTATCTGTATGATCATCGGCGGCATAAAACACCGGGAGCAGAGATTTAACAGTCGTTCAGCAGGCGTGAGCTCGGCTTTGCTCTTCATCTCCATAGGAGGTATTTATGGCAACTACGTTGGTACACTTTTTAAAGGTGCACTATGTAACTTAATGTGTGTCAGAGAAGTTCACATTTGCTAAGGTATATTCTCATTAGTGAATAAACAAACTTCCTCCCACAGGAAAATTGGTTCCCTGGAACACTGTTAGAAGTTAGAACGCTTCCTGAAAAGTAACTGTGTCACTGTTGTTGTTGTTTACAGCAGCAGGGCCCACAGTTAAGTTAACAAACATATTCTGGTATTGTGTTCTGGTGCCTCGTAGAAATTCTTTCTTTGATTTACGATGATAGAATTATTCTATACTAAGAATGACATGTAGTGAATATGTGTTTTGTAAACTAACTGCAGGCTCTGGAAATGTAAACAAATTCCCCTCCCCTAGAACCTGCAATGTACACCTTAACAAATATTTAAAAACATCCACCAACAGATTACTAAAACTCATAACTTGACCTGTCATGTTACTATGATGTTGTCCCCAGGTGTTTTTGCTCCCACCCTCTTCTCTAAGATATTCGGCAATCTGATGTGTGAAAGCTGCACCATTATTCCAGGAAATGGCAGCGTACCCTTCGTCTGCAAGGATTGTCACTACGACACGGTGCGCTACTTCACTTAACGTGTGTGTGTGTGTGTGTGTGTGTGTGTGTGTGTGTGTGTGTGTGTGTGTGTGTGTGTGTGTGTGTGTGTGTGTGTGTGTGTGTGTGTGTGTGTGTGTGTGTGTGTGTGTGTGTGTGTGTGTGTGTGTGTGTGTGTGTGTGTGTGTGTGTGTGTGTGTGTGTGTGTGTGTGTGTGTGTGTGTGTGTGTGTGTGTGTGTGTAAAAAAAAAAAAAAAGATTATTCATTTTACCTCAATTTTTTTTGTTAACAGACTCAAACTGACCCACATTTGGTTCTGGCCCAAATTGAGTAAGTCCAAGTGCTTCACACAGGCAGTTGTTCAGAGCAAAGAACTCGATATTTTTAAATTTCTTATATAAAAAAAAAATTATATGTTTTTAGGCCACTGGTTTACACAATTGCTGTGCTGCTGCCTTCTGCATACCTGATCGGCCTGATCTTCACGCTGAAGACCCACTCCCACATCTATGATATCCACATCAGCGATGGCCATGGGGGCCACGCACACGGTCAGTACGCTAGAGAGGGCACCAGCACCTACCACCTCACTGGTGAGGGCACCACTGACCGTCTTCTCGGAGCCAACGCGTGTATTAATTCCAACATTTTTACCAGCAGCCAGGTGGTTGCCACAGGTCTGTGTGTGTGGAGTCTGTGGGGAATGCATGCTGTGTTCTTTAATCTTTTGGGTGAAGGGAAATGATACTGGGATGTACTGACTGCCTGTTGCCTGCTTTATTAACCGTTTTTGCATGAAAAGCCTTTCCTTTTGCAGTGAGGTAAAGTTGAGCCTGTGCGTGCATGCCAAAACCCTTTAGGATGGGAGAGTGAAGAACTTAAATAAGGGAAAAAGTTCAAACCTTATTTGAACCTGATTTGATGCATGTGAAAGGGGAGGACAAAATTTCCCTCAACAGTAAGGTAAGTCACAAATGTTCAACATCCATGAGCTCATAGTGTTTCTGTGCCCAGGAGGACATCATGTAGTGCACTGGTCCAGGTGGAGAGCTCTTGGAGTGCTGATTCTTGCCACGGCGTTGATGGCCTGCTGCGCTGACCTCACCACAGAGAACATCGGGCCCATGCTCACCCATTCCTCCATCTCCCAGGTATGCAATATGCCTTCTGAGAAAGGGGAAAATTCCTTTAGATTCCAAGCTTCATTCATCCATGGTTGATAAGACTATACTAGTATATGGTAGAAAATGCAAACCCCGAAAAACACAACCTGGAATACCCTTTTTTATACTAAATCAAATAAGATGTTTGCAACAAAAGAGTTAAGATGCTTGTTTGTTTTTTATGAAACCTCAGTGGATGTAGTATGTAATGATTTTTGGTACCCGATGCTGTCCCCCTTTGGCAGTTATTCATTGGTGTCACAGTGTTGGCCATGGTGCCAGAGCTTCCTGAGATTGTCAATGGAATGCAGTTTGCACTGCAAAACAACATCAGCCTGAGGTACGAGTATAGTTCTATTTCACAGACTGGATTATTACACTTTATAAAATGGCATTCCTCAATTTTGAGAAATGACTAGTTTAACTCATAGGTGAAATACATTTTCACATGAGTTTAAACAGCATTAAACTTCACACAATCTTTTTCACAAGTTGATACATGGGTGAATTGTTACAAACATTTCAACTGTTACATTTTTGGTCTACAGCCTTGAAGTAGGCAGTTGCATTGCTGTGCAGGTCTGCATGATCCAGATTCCACTGCTCATACTCTTCAATGCCTGCTTTGTAAGTGCCCAGTTTATTTGTTGCATTTATTTAATGATGCCTTTTGCCATAATTTAAATTGTTCCAATCATGACTTCAAAATCCCTTTTTCCCCCAGGATGTTGGATTTGTGCTTGTGTTCAATGATATTCATCTCTGGTGCAGCATCTTCAGTGTCATTCTGGTCAACTACATCTTCATGGATGGCAAATGTGATTACTTTCAGGGTAAGTCAGTGCAAAAAGCTTAATCAATTCAGAGAGACCAACAAAATAACTAGCTGTGTTGGGGGGAGGGGAAAGATTATCTAACACTTAAACTATGCATGTTCCTAGGTACCGGGTAACATGATATGTCCCCATGACCTGTTTTTCTAATATATATATTATTTTTGAGTGGAAAAGTGTAGCTATACTTGAATTAACACGTAGATTTGTATCTGCGTTTTGTTTTGCAGGCACTGCTCTAGTGGTGGTCTACCTCATCCTTTTGGCCCTTTACTTCTTCGCTCCATCTCCACGCTCTTGTTGATCCGCTGGCCAAGAAAATTCCTAATGCTCCAAAATGCGATGCTACTATTGAAAAAAAGAAAAGCATTAATCCTTCATCTTGTTTTTGTAAGAGAATATGTTTGAATTGTTTTGCCCATTCTTGAAAATGTACATTTAGTTTGGGTTCTGTAGTATGTAGTTGTATTGTACATAATAAATAAGTCAATTTATAAAACCTTTCTTTAAAATTAGACAGTTATATCAGCCAGGTTTTCACTGCTGACATTATTTTGACACTATTTCTATAGGATTTGAATTTCTGCTACATTTTTATATCTTGGCTCTATGAATTTATAAAGTTTGACATTTACTAACAGGACAAAAGACATGCATGTTATAACCTTGATCTAGCGTGCATTCTCAGAGTACATGCGGCCACCGCAGTTCATGCCAAGATGCCTTGAATAAAACATTTGTTATATACCATTATCATTAGTCAAGCAAAAGCAATGGGGTAACGGAGTTCTATTTACAGAACACTTTATTGACAGTACTCCAACACAACATTCACACATGTCTATTGTACAACAATTGTAGTGGTCACCTTTCAGAATTATTTCCCAAAGTTAAGGTTTGATAATATAAAAAAAAAGCACGTAATGAAATCATGCACAAATTAGTTTGTTAGGCAGAACAAAAGTAAAGGGCAAAGAAGTGCAGGCGGGGGTCTCAACTAACCTCATTTGTCCTTCTGATCACACTTTGTTCATAATGCAACATTATTTGGCAGCAGTTGAATACATTAAGTAAACACCTGTATTGGCATGTGACTGATTAATACCCCAGAAGGCTTAACATTCTGCATCCTGTCCTGAAGTCCATTATGTCTGGCCATTAGCAGGAACAATGCACAGCTTGAGCATCCTTGAAACAGGATACAAAAATTGCAATTTTGTTTTTATTACCACTTACATGAATGATTCTAATGTAATGGCTTGTTGAAAGTGGTTAAATGTTAACTTATTTAAACACAATTTTCAACTAAAAATCGTTGTCTAAACATGCAAAGATCTTATACTGCCTGTATTTGTGAAATTTCATTTGAACATTTGAAAAAGGCACTGCAGCATTAACAAATGTTTGTATACGCTTGCTACTAAAGCAACCCCTTGTGCAAAAGCATTGTCAATGGCATCAGCAAATGGGGAGTAAAGGTCTGAACAGAACTAAGTCTTTATTTGAATAAAAGCATTTTAAAATTAATGTTTTAAAGAGCACCAAATTCACAGTGATGTGTTGTATGGTTTGGTTTACAAGTGAGAGCTGCAAGCAAACAGATGGAAATTAAATCATTTTGAAAGATACCCAACTTCCTTTGACTTTTCGTACACATTATCCAGACTAGGCTTTAACATAATGTATAATGGAAAACAACAAGGGCTCAGAAACAGGCAAACCCAGCATTGAACCTTTTCTTCACACACTAATTAAGAGCATACAGTGTTTCTGCAGGTTTTAGATCATTTTGGAACAAATTAGATGGCCATTTTTAAGGCATGTGTTAAAAATGTTATGTTTTACCCATACTTCCAGGCAGACACTGCTTTCCATTCAAACAGTATTAAAAACAGCTCGTTAAGACCCCCACAGTGAACACCATGTCCACATTTTTATGTCTGAGTTACGTAAGGAAAACATAACATCAACAATAAAAACATGAGTATCAGTGTGATCGACCATGTAACTAAAGCAAGTTTCAAGCTTCTGGAAGTTGGTTTTCACACCATAAAGTATTGAAAACTTAAATATAAAGGCTCCCTGGAAGAATTTCAAAAACATAAAAACAAATCTAAAGCACTACAGCATGTCAGAATTATTGAAAACTATTTAAGAGATTTGAATTAAATTGGCTAAAATGTGCAAAAACACTGGCATGGTCCTTTTAGCATAGCTGCAGTCCGACACCTTTCAGACTGAACAAATTACTTTGCTTATAGGATCAATAAAAAAAAAGTTAATGTCCACAAATATTCAAGACAGAGTGTGCAAACAGCAATATCAGATGATGAGAATACCACCTGAAAATCTTGATTTAGTCTTTCAAATAAATACACATGCATTCTTTCTTTGCACAGAAATGTTAAAAGTACTGGAGAAAGTGGATTTAAAAAGAAAATTGGCAGAGGACAGTCTTTGAAAACTTTGAGATGTCAAAATAAGGTATTTCCAGTTCGGAGAATGAGAAGCAGGAAATCATACACAAAGGCATCATGTAAGCAACTGTGTTGGTGGTGGTGGGGGAGTTGAGTAAAATCCATAAAACATTCCACATGTATTTTTCTTTGTCATCACTGAAAGAAAATAAGACTAACTAACGAAAAAAGGCATCCCATTGTTTTTGGTCTTAAGGCGGGGCTACGTTAGGCAGGGGGATGTGGGAGGGCCTTTTCCCAGAGAGTTTAGCCGTGAATTCGTCTCCTCCCGGTACTGCGCATCCCCATCCCCATTAATTTGTCCATCCTCCACCAAGCGGCCTATTTCAAGCGTTCAATGAGTTCCTGTGTGAGGCCCAGGTTGAGCAGCTGCATTGTGGGAAGTGTAGTCAGATGAGGAAAGGCCTTGAGGAGCTTCTCCCAGCATAGCTCCAGCAGGCTGGGCACTCCCAGCCAGATCTTAAACAGAGAGCCAGTTCTCTTGTTCTCTTGGATGTTCACCACGCCACCATGGATGTACATGCAGCCAGCCTAGGGACAGAGTGAAGTGGAGGAGAGACAGAAACATGTTAATTATATGCAGTGCAGTTTAATATGCAAATTAGCTGGGGCTTGTGATACACTGTGACTGACCAATTATTTTCAAATTTTAATTTAATTCCCAGCCTGCAACATGTGTTGCCATGTTATAGTAAATAATTATAATGAATTAAGTAACATGCAACCAAACAGCTACAATGTGCATTTCAAAAGTACCCTTTTTAGTTCATTAAATTTAATAAAAATCAGGCCGCACAGACCTCCCAATCAAATGTATATTAGTAGAGTGGCTAGAAAGAGTTTTGTTTTTACTAACTGGGGTGACAGCTGCACAGTGGAAGTAGGCAGGCTCAGGCATTAATCCCGGTAGTTTACTCCACTGGAAAGTATGCAGGTTGATCTTCCACAGGTCAGCTAATATTATTTCCCCGTTGTAGCCTCCACAGATAAATACATCTACAACAGAGAAAAATCAAGGTTTAAACAAATGATGTCAGGATAATAGATGTATGATTTTTACCAGATACCATTGGTTGGCTGGCACAGCATTATTGAAAAAAATCCGTACCGTTTCGAATTTGTACACAGCTATGGCATCTCCTAGGCGCAGGATACCCTGTCAGCAAAAACAACAGGCATTATAGAAAAGATTGTGAAGAGAAACCAAACATGCTTAGTTAATGATGAGGTGCAGACTACAGACCTATTTTGTCATGAGGTTTAGTTGTAATCTCCTCCCAAGAATTGGTCTCCAGATTGTAAGCATGTATCTATTAAAAAGACACAACGTTTACTGCGAGTCTAATGTGTGGGTGTTTGGTGCAGTGATGAAGATCCTCATATTGGTCAAATATGTTGGCCACTGATGACAGTCTGATAGCTGAAATAACTATTGTGGCACATTTTTTATTTGAACATTGACTGCACTAATGTAAGCAAATACAACAAAAAAAACGTCTTATATTCGAAAATAATACAGAGTACCCTACTGCCCCTGATAAAGTATACATAATGCTAACATTTTGGGTATGTGTGGAGATAATTTTTTCACTTTACTATATTTGTAAAATATCTGTAGAAAATTCTCTTCTCTTAAAATTGTTTTCATATTACTCGGCAAACTAAAAGGTGTGCTTCAGCTGACATACAACTTTAAGTTATTCAAATTTATTAGAGAACCATTTTGAATTTTAAATGATGGCTGATGTGTTGAGTGTACTCTTAGTCGTGTAGTACCTTGTCCAGAGGGTAAGATGTCCAGGACGTGCCTCCTCCCAGAATGTAGATCCTCTGTCCGTCATGTGCTATTTCATGTCTGTACCTGTGACACACACACACACACACACACACACACACACACACACGCACACACGCACACACACACACGCGCACACACACACACACGCGCACACGCGCACACACGCACACACGCGCACACACGCACACACACACACGCCATGTCAAGGAATTTTGTCTATGCTGAAAAGAAGCACCACCATCTTGGTTTTGAAGCTGTAGCGTGTGCCGGTGTCATAAAGGCGTACCGTTCTTCAGGCAGGTCATCAGGAGGGTTGTTGGGCTTGAGGTGGATCCACTCCCTGGTGGTCAGGTCCAGCCTGTGTAGGTCTGTGCTGTAGATGTAACCTGTTGTCCCTCCAAACACGTACAGGAAGCCATTAATAATAACCATTGCCTGAAGGAAAAAAAATAAAGAAAGAATTCATCCTAGTAAGAAGCAGTTTTTGGAATATCTAAGTTTAAGACTGTGTGTGTCAGCTGGATATGGTTCTCTACAATATTTAAAATCCCAGAATTAAATTTGGCAGTGGAATGACAGAGTGGTTGATGAGGTTACCTGTCCATAGATTCTGTTGGGCTTCTTCCCCCGACAGTTGAGCAGTGACCATCGTTTGTACTTCACGTTACAAACATGGACGTCGTTTCCATTATTTTCACCAAAGGGGATCCCGGTGCCGCCAAACACCAGCAGGTTGTTGCCGTGCAAAACAGCTGAAGAAGCACAGCGACACCACAATCAATTTACATTCACGTATTTAAATATTGTGTACTAAATATTATTAAGTTCAAGTGCGATTAAGTATCAAAATTTTCAAAACTATTAGATATGTTTCACCTGACATAGACGCCAGCTCTGTGGGCATATAGCCCTCGGTTCGAATCTGCTGCCAGCAGCCTGTGGCAAAGTGGTACCTCCAAAGCTCTCTGAAAAGAGGGTAGTCTTCATTCTCCGAGCCTCCGGACTCATCGTAGTCGGGGTTGTACCCTCCAAACACATACAGGTTAGTGTTGTCAGCAACACAGCGATGCCCACTGCGGGCAGGGGGAGTACGAAGACCTGGAGAGGAAAGAACAAAGTTCTTTTCAAATGGCACACTAAGGCTAAGACACAAACAAACACATTTACAACACTGTGCCGTTCTAAATCTAAAGTTTCCCAACATGGCTGTGAACTAAGCCCAAGGATATCCTAGCTGTGAGGAGTTATCTTTGACACAAGGTGTTCTAGTTAGAAGAATAATAAGAGAGGTCTAAGATGTTGCTAGGACAGCACGTGTCCAACTTTGACAGCTCTAGAATCAAGAGCTTAACCAGTGGCACTGCGCTGGTGAAGGATACATTTCTCTGCAACCGCATTTCTTTGTCCATTGTGTTGACGCTCAGTGAAATTGATATGGAATACAACTGCTTCAAGGCAATAAACTGTAAAAACCTTAAATTATACTGAAGGAACAGGCATATACGTCATTATGCTGTATATACAGCCTATATATGGTGCACTGCAGTCCACACAGAAAGGCACTCACTAAAGCTGTGGGAGAACAAGTATGTTACATGATCATGCACTGTATTAATATTTCATAATAAATAGTGTTGTAGCAGTTAAAATGTAGAATCGAAGTGTTATCTGCAAGGCTCAAAGCTTCACTTTATAAAGCCTCCTATGCAAACATCAGGAAACAAAACATCAGCCTTTGAAATAGAGATGTTTTGGCCCTTGGGGTTTAAAAAGTTACTATAAGCGGAAGCATGATGTCAGAATACAGAGCACATCAAGCCAAATCAAATGCTGTACCTCTGTTCAACGTACTAAGAATAGCACTAAGGCCTACCCATCTCTCCACACTGGTGTTTCAGCCAACCAATGCTTTTTTTTTTAATAATGAGGAGACAAACATCCACACTGAAATAAAACTAATGCCAGTTAGTTCAGAATCTTAGTGGACCATAATTCACTTGCACAGGCTTGTCCAGGTGCTTCCATCATTCATTTGTATTCCTTCAGTAGATGCATTTGTCCAAAATACTTTGAAAAATGGCATACAAACTGAAGAGGAAGATACATGTTATCAGCTAAACATGATCACAACTTGAAAGAGCAGCCCTTCCAAATTAACAGCTGCTAATGTGTCAAGAAAAAAGAATGACTACTACATGCTTGAAATTAATATCTTTTTCACTTCTGACACGTGAGACATGCACAAACTTCTACCAACATGCCTGGAACATGATGTGAATGGTCTTAAGAGTGACTATTGTGATAAGGCTGAGTTGATTTTGAACTCTGAAATCTTAAATAAAGAACTAAAGTATCACAGAAAAGGCTAAATAAAGCAGTTTTCTATATTAAATATCAGTCATCGGACATTTTTTGTAGCTGCATGACATGTCCATATCAGCAAAAAAGACTTTAAGTCGACACTGTATGATACATAGCTGGGCCCCAGGTGTGCATGACTTTAGCTAGACTGAATCTGTGTGACACACAAAACAGAATCAGGACCTTCACTGAATATTTAACACAACACTGCAATCCAATACTAACATCTAAATAAGAAACGTTTTAAAATAGAAGAGGAATCAATCAATCCTTCCTGGCTTTGTCTTCACACATGATGGAGCATCGCAATGGAGTTTGTCTACAGAGTACCACGTTCTGCGAATAATGGTTACCAATACACTCCTTTAATGAGCTTATCATTTTAATTTACAAGAACGTGGTGCAGTTAACAGCACTGAGAAGCATAGTTTCCCCATGTTATAAATTGAAAATATCTCTGATTCGATTGCTAGCAAGCTGTCAAAAGATAAACAAGCAGATGTTGCTAGCTTGAACCTCACACGACTTAGCAATGTCACCAGTAAGGGCAGGGCAATGTTTAAACCGTTAACCTCAAAAGCTGACACTGTCTGTGGGGCAGCTGATCTGGGTCCAGCAGTGTTTATTATACTGGTGAAATGTGCCGACTTGAAATTAAAAGCTGTCGTTAGCATTGCAGCTAATGTTGTTGACCGACCTGCTAACGTCTCGTCGCGCGGCGGCCTGCATGCCAGTTTCTCGAATTTATTCAGCAGGTCCAGACTGCGAGTGCCTTCAGCTTCCGACATCGTGTCCCCGTTAGAATCCAGTCCCGGAGAACGTCACATTGACTAAAAACAACATTTGCTTTAACGCTGATAAAACATTATAACTCACTCAACATCTCAGTCACTCTGAAGCCATTTACAAATGTTAACCCCGGCCGTGAGACTCCTCGACCAATCAGAGGGCTTGTTATTAGGAAGTTGCGTCATTAGAGATGGGCGGGACTGCGCGTGCTTACAAAACATCAACAGTGGGGGCCGGGGCCGGGGCTGGGGCAGGGGCCCATGGTGCCAGCCAGGAACCGATAGGTCCATGTGGCAGGGACCCCGAGGCGCTAGTTAATGTGGATATCGCTGCTGGCAAAATGACAGTGTGATGGAAACATTATTTCCTGTGTTTTTTTCCAGTCTATTTGAATGATCCCCATTGTGTACTGTCTTGTGACACGTTGTCTTTTTGAATGGTTGATAAGTGAAAACAGTGAAGTCCTGAACCCTGAACGGTGACTGATTTCCTTACATTGATCTGTCATGTGTTTCCTCTGTTTAAAGTCCCCACCTTGAGAGGTGATGTTTTTAGTAAATGAACTAATTGATTAAACCCCTGTATAAATATGCTGGCTGGCAAACCGAATGTCAGTCTCTTAAACCAACTTTGGGTGAAGGAGTTGACCCTGCTCGGCTGAACAGTTTTGTTTTTGACTCTGTTTGTTTTATCCTTTTTTATTAAGATAGGCCTACTTAAAACTCAGTTGAGTTTTGGTTCTTTTTCTTACAAGGTTTTGGATATATAAAATTTCCATAACAGTCAGTAGCCATTGAACATGTTTATAGTTAGATTATGGTTAATGTGGGAGAATTATGGTTATTTTTATTTTTTTCAGAAAGAAGATAAGTAGGATATTACATGTATTAATTATACTGGCAAAATGTCACATTCATTAATGTAAATTCAGTAGTAAAAAAAATGTATTTGTCCTTTGGCTGAACTATATAAAACTCCATTAACAAAAAGACTAAAAAACTCCAACATATGGACTTCTTTGAATATCTTTATGCAATGTAGGACTACACCTGGCTGTCATTCTTATATATTTATATATTGTATACTGTCATAAACATCTATATCCAACGTGGTCTATCTATCTATCTATCTATCTATCTATCTATCTATCTATCTATCTATCTATCTATCTATCTATCTATCTATCTATCTATCTATCTATCTATCTATCTATCTATCTATCTATCTATCTATCTATCTATCTATCTATCTATCTATCCATCAATTAAATGTGTTTTATTTTGTTCTATACATTTTATCATTTTTCATTGTGTTTTAGATCTGATCAAATGTGTAATTCTGTTGAAAACTATAAATACTTTTATCAATTCATTTAGGACTAAAAACATAATAGTGTGAGAAACAATTTAGAATGATGAATGTAAAAATGTTACAGTTTTTCTCAGTCGCTTTGGTGCTTTTCTCACATCACTATTAACATTTGCATAACAGTTAGTGCATTTCTCAAAACAATTAGTGCAAAGTACAAAACCTAGTGGATAACCTGCAAAAGTACGTCTCTTGCTCAAAATGGATAGTCTATTCCTCAAAAGCAAGTATTCATGTCAATGAAACTGCCAGTGTCATCAAAATGAGAAGTCTTGACACCATCATTTATGAACAAGATAGTCAAATGGCTTTGTCATGTTTTCCTTATGACAGTTTATTCTCTCAGTGTTTTCCAATGCAAAAAAAAGGTCAGAACTCGGTGACACTACCTGAAAATGCTCAAGACAGCACTATACACTACTTGTACAGCCATTTGAAAACTACAGTAAAGTTACACATTGCTGTAGTTAGGGGAGTAAGTGAGTACAAGACACTGAATACGTATGCTTCACATTTTCACTGTATATGCTCTTTGCAATTCTACAGCATTGTGCAAAAGAAAAATAGACTTCAGTCACTTATTTAGAACAAACATAAAAAAACACCCTTTGGTCCACAATTGTAGCCCTAATTTCATTATAATCTGCCTATGTATTTGGCCTCTTCTCCCTCTTCCCCTGTTTTGTCCCCTTCCCCTTCCTCCCCGCATCCTCAATCCTCTTCCACGATGCCGACCTTCCATTTCTGTGTCACAGAATTGTAGAAATACACACTATGTCCTGCTCGGTTCATATGCTTGCCAAGTGAGGGTTCATGGGATTCATCCCTGAGTGACGGTGAACAAGTGGCTTGTCATTGGTTACAACTAATACTTCACACACCTCCTCGTGAGTGAAAGCTGTTGTTCAATTTAGGAGACATTTCCAGGAAAAAATTATAAAGAAAGGTATAAAATTTGCTTGACAGAATTTGATAACTAGTTCAACAATTGTTTATGTAATGACTCAAGCAATGAAATGAAGACTATTAGTTTTATTGGGAACGACTTATTCAGCATCCGTATAGTTCATTTTGACTGACATGACATAAGCAAATGACAATGTTATAAAACAGCAGAGAATTGTATGAAAGCAACTGATACATGTCCAAAAGTATTTGCAATTTGTTCAGAGGAAGGAGAAATTGCTACTATGATGTGCTCAAATGACTAAATGTTGCAGAGGTTGAACTAATAGTTATGAGAATTTTCATTCTGATCTGAGAAAAGCACCAAAGCAACTGAGAAAAACTGTAATGAAAAATAGTCATGCAATTATTCAACATGGGCTTGGTTTGCTGACTAAAACAGCACTGTATTGCTGACACTCATGTTGCACCAAACAAATTATGAATAAGGCTATATACCCTACTATCTATTACATTCACATTGCACAGGGGGTTGGAAAAATTGTACCTTGCCCAGGGGCTCCTTACAGGGAAGAACTGGTCCTGCCTGGTATTTACTCCAGTATTCAACTTTTTAAAGGGGGTGAACAAATGCTGCCATCTTATTAATACATTCCAAAAGGATAAGGTGAGATAACTTTATTCATACCCATTTTGCTGCAAGATGATTACATTATGGCACCCAATTATTAAACAAACTGTTATATAAAAACAATACAAATTGAAACATGCTCCATCAGGATTAGAAATAAAAAAAAGTACTCAGTGTTCCACCAATCAGAAAAAGGGTTAAGCAGGGGACACGGGAGAGTGGAGGGACTGGGGGATTATGCGACTGAGCAGGTGATCAAACATAGACTTTCACTTGTGATGTAATGTTTTCACATTGAGGTACTAATACTTTTTTGTTATTAGGGTCTGAATAGAAGAACTGATGTATTTCATCTCCCTGCTAAATAATATATATCAATGCGCATACAAATAAAAAGTTATTTTTCAGCTTCAGTCTCTAGGCCTACTAGGATAAATGTGTTCTGTCATCTCTCTATCACATCTTCGAAATGCCATTGAGGTTGACAGATGCCAGGGAGGTTCGGATTGCTCAGGGCCGTGTTGTGTAAGCGGAACCATTAGTTTGAGGGTTTTATTTTCCGGGGGACTTCAGAGCCGATCATGGCGACTCTCGGCAGCAGTCGTGGGGATCGTCTCGGCAACTCGACTCATCAAAAGTCTTCTTTTGCATCTCCGGAGAAAGTTCGTGAACTTCTCAGTGGTGGGGTGTCATCACCAGACATCGGATCCAACAGGTGCATTTTTTTTAACGATCGCGTGCCATCATTTGTTTAATACAAAGGAGCCGAGAGAGAAGTTCTCATTAGCTAGTTTGGTTAGCCGCTTAGCTCGGCGGCTCTGCTACTATAGCCACCTGCTCTCGGCGTGATTTGAAAAGGGGACATGATGTCTCCACACAGATGTGGGAGCTAAGTAGGCCAGAAACGACAGTTTGCACTGGCATTTCTTACGCTTATTATTTAGTCCATCTACTACCGGTCAGGTTTGCTTTGGTAGCCGTGCTATCTCCCCCGTGCATGGCTACAGATAAGGGGGTGTGGACCCAAAGTGTTCTTGCAACATAGCACTTTTTCATTTCTGGAGCATTTTCTGCTCAGCCACCGAGGCCAAGTTAAATACATAAAGTTGTGACTTTCCTGCGTGCATTAATACAGCAAACACATTTTGTAAGCAGCTTTGGAAAAAAGGAGACACCTTCTATTGTTTTATCCTTAGTACGCAAGTTTGATACAGTTGAACATCTTTTCAAGTTTGCTTTAGTTTTCTGAAATGTTCCCCATCCCCAACAACGTATTTTTTTCAAGTTTTTGTTTGGAGAAATTAGCCAAGCATAGTTCAACATGTTCTTTATTTTACATAATGATCAATTGTATGTTTTCCCTTTTTGTGTGCATTTCAGAGGACAAGGAAATGGGAAAGTTCTGGAAGTGGAAAGCAATTCTCAAGCACCTTGCGAGGCAACGAACAAAGAGGCCTTTTTCTCAAGAGTGGAATCATATTCAATATCCATTTTCTCATTTGGTCCCAGCATGACACAACTGGGGGTCATTTTAAAGTGCACAAGCATGGCACTAATAACGGAGCTAATTTGTATAATGTTTTTGATAGTTCACGTAATGTATGTTGCAACTTAAATGCCCCGTTTGAAAAATGCATAGAAATCTACTGTCTGTCCAGGTAATAATAAATGTGACAATGTTTGTTTTGAGTCTTGGGTGACATTTTCCTTAGTGTGGCACTGTTTGAAATGGGCAGGCAAACCACGCGTCCTGTCCCCTCTGATGTGCGCCAGATATGGCTGGATCAACATTGGCTGTGATATGCTCAAGTGCTCCAGCTGCCAGGCTTTCCTCTGTGCAACACTACAACCAACTTTAGACTACAAAAAATGTGAGTTATAACTTCAAGCATCAGACAAAGACAATGCCAAATCCCAGGCAGGCACACTGTATTTTGGCAAGGATACAATTTTGTTGCCAGTCTGCCAAAAACAAAAGGTCAAGCAAATCTCCTCCTTTTCTCTTAACAGATGAAGCCCGCATTGCAGAGATATCGAGGCAGCTTCAGACGCAGCATGAGAAGTTTTGCCCCTGGCCTGACTTTCCATGCCCTGGTAGGCGCAAGCATTTTGTATTGCATGTATATATTAAGAATAATTAAATCATTTCAACCGATTCCACCCCCCCCCCCCCATGATGTTGAAGGTGAATGTTGATCATTTCAGAGCGGTTCTGGCTGGTTCCAGCCTGTGAACCATCAGTACTTCTCACTGCCTTCTTAGAGCGCTTCCAGAGCGCCTGTCTCCTGGCACAGCAGCTGCCAGCCATGAAGCCAGATCAGATAAAGTCCATGGTGAGGCAGAAGACCAGTACTAACTTTTTTTGAATACTGAAAAAAAAGGAAACCCTTTGTTAACATAGTGAACATTTTGCATATTACTAGAAGGTCTTAAAAGAACACTTCCAAGGGATTATAGAAAGAATAATTGGTTTTATTATATAAAAATGTTTCTGCCTAAATGTAAATAAAAACTTTTTTTAGTTGTGCATACTGTATGTAATCCATACATATCCACTTTTTCCTTACAGTCACTGACAGAGGATGTTGTCAGTGTTGTACTGCAGCTAATCGAGGAAGAACAAAAAAGAAAGGCAGGGGCTCCATGTTCTGAACCTCTGGCTGTCCAGGTGGCTGCATGCATTGTTTCTCTCTGTGGCTGGGCTGCAAGGTGAGTTTGAACTTTCCCTTCTACTGTGCTTGGCTCCTCACTTGAAATGTTTTAATGTTAAATCTTCTAGTACACACAAAATTGCCATTTCCCTTTAACTAGAGTAAGTACACCGAGAAGCTAATTTCCAATGTGACAATAATCCTTGATAATGTACTCGGTTGCATGAAATATAAGGGATGTACCTTATACAACTCGGAGCAACATGGAATAACATTTGATGGTACCTCTACCCGATCAATATGTCTGAGCCGTGGAATTTCTCTCATCTTAGCCCCGCTCTGAAGGCCATGAACTTGCCCATCCTCACCTGCTCCTACTGTATGCGCAAGGTGGGCTTGTGGAACTTCTACCAGATAGAGGGAACGCTGGGCGATGGAGATGTCTTTCCAAACACTGTAGGCATCAGCACCTCTTCTCCAGCTACAGCTCCTGCCACGCCAGTCATGCACAAGGGCCAGGGGGACCAGCCCGCTGTTGCTGCTGCTACTGCCTCTGCATCATCCAGCCCTGCTACAACTCCAGGTCGCATGAAGCTGAGGAGCCAGGACACAAGCCGCTCTGACCAGGTACGCTTTAGACAGGAAAAGTTTGACCACCTAAATGAGCAAGGCTTCAAGCTATAGTGTGTAACTATAGGTTGCCCCTATGAGGAATTTTGATTCATTACAACAACACTGTCGGCACATCCACATGAGGTTAAGGCTTCTGTGTAAGCTTTGGTGTAAGCTTAGGGTTACAAGTATTGCAAATGACAAGCTTTCTGTCCTGTTTTTCCACTTTAGAACTTGTGAAAACAAAAGATGCTAGTGTGTGGAGCGCTGCAGGGCTTTGCAGGGGCTGTGCGGCTACCTTCCTGTTAGGCCTACTTCAAAATAAAAGGCAACCCAATGTAAAGCCAGTGAAATGCTTTTAATGTGTTTAATGTGAAGCCGGAGCCTTAATGCTCTGCTTGTTTTAAGAGTAACTTAACTGCTGCACGCTTATCTATATATATAGTGTTTTTTTTATGTAAAAAGCTGTGCCCCTGGCATTATCGGCGGCAACACAAGTTTATTTAGCTAATGAAACCGGCAGAGCACAAATTTTTCCCCAGCCAAAGTGGCGGGTGGTCTCAATAACTTACTTCTCGCTTGGACTAAATATACCTGCATTTGGCGAGTGTTATATTCGAGCCCTGCACGAGACTTTCCACTGATCACTGTGATAGTGTCGTGGAGACACCGTGCATGTTGTCTTATAACTTCTAACTTGCGTGTGGCTACTTTGACAGCCAATGTAATAGGCCTATGCATGTGCGTAGTGGAGCCGTTACATCAGCGTTACCACAGAGACCGGTTTCACTAGTTTACAGGGTGCCGCTGCAGTTGGGTTTTCAAAAGATTCTACCCTGTAAGGTGGTTTCAAAAGTTTACAATTTCAAGCCTGCATTTGCTGTAATCATGTAAATGATAAGCTTGTTACCATTTTCAATGTAAACACCACCTAAGAAATACAGAGAGAGTTGTGTAGAGCTGATAGGCTATATCAACCTTTTGTCAACTCGTTGGGCAATGGCTTGAATGTAACCAACATGAATTTATATGACAGAAAAGTTAAGCACTATAGCTTTAACTCTAGATTTAACAATGGTAAATTAAATCTTTGATGTGCTAGTGTGTGTGTTTGTGTGTGTTACAGGGTGAGGGATCTTCCTCCCCCGTGGGTTTGCGTTCTCGAAGCAGAGACTCACCCAGCCCCGTTGAAGAGCTGCCTAGTCCATTGGCCAGGGGGAAAAGGCTCTCAACCCGCAACAGAGGACAAGGGGACACCTCTGGGTCTGATGGTGCCGCCAGCCCGCTACCCCCTCCTAAACGCCTGTGCCTCTCAGCACTTGGTGGTCCTGTAAGAGATGCTGCTTTTTTTTCTGTTTTATCATGGCACATTAATGACTTCTTATATAGTGTGGCCTGGTCATTGATTTGAGGGATAACTTGATATGATTGTAATACTGCAACATGGGTTTGCCCCTACTCATGAGAATCATAGTTTAAATTCAAACATCTATGCAAACATCTCATCCTTGGGTGACCGATTTAGCCACATTTACATTTGCAAGGAGATCCAGTATGTTTAAGTCAGTGCTCGTCTAATTTTCAAGAAAAGACTGTATAACCGTAATGTGAATGTGTAGTTGCATATTTATTATTTCAAATTTGCTATCAGAAACGGCTTCTTTTTTTTGATCCACTTCTCTATTTTTCAGGATGGGCTCATGCCTAAGAATTCATTTGACCCCCTTGCACAGCACAGAGACTGGTGTCCCTGGATTTCTGTAGGAAAAGAGAATGTTGACCCAGGGGCCATCAATTCCTCCGATAGAGATTCAGCGTTTCATCAGCAGGGCTGGAAGGCTGCCCTCGGCCTCCTCATGCCCATGAAGAAGAACTCTAATACAGCAGGCGGCAGTCCAGCGCAGGCAAGTCCAGCCATCAAGAATGATACACAGTGTCATAGCATGGACCTCAAGCTAGTTTCAGTTTTGTATTTCACTTTTACCACTCGACTATGTGGACTTAATTCAAACATTATTTCTATCTCTCTTCCCAGGGCCCTCGTGACAAATCTAAAAGGGTGTTTGCTATCTTCCGTCAGTGGCAGGTATCCTACCCTTCGTCTCAGTAGACTGTTTTCATCCAACAGCATCGCAACACTGAACCGATGAACTGACCTGCCCTCTTTTTGTGGTACAGAGTCTGTAGTACCAGTAACAGGAGTGTCATATCATATCAATGTATGTCATACCTTAAAGTCGTGTTTACAGTCAAAAGTGTTTCTAGAGGGGAAATGAGTGGATTGTGTCCTTAGGCAGTGTCTTCTCTGTGAAAAATGAGTGAAGGATGCCTGTGTGGCTCTAAAACATGTTATTTCACCTACATAAAAACTGGGATGTTCAGCTACAGGGGGGAGGCTTCATAAGCCTTGCATCATTATCAACTTATGGAACACATCTCTGCGTATTGGTTGGGCCCAAATGCAAGGCATCTACTATTAACCTCTCATGAAGTCTGCTCTGGTAGTCCTTTGTGAAATCGTGATGGTCTGGATTTCTGTGGTATATAAGTGGCAAGAAATCCCATGAGAGAAATGGCCATAATGGCTTGACACTGGAAAGGCAATGTTTACCTTTGATGCATGTTGAGTCATTTTGCAGGAGTGATAAACAGTAACCTCAGATAGGCAACAACAAAAAACAAACTGTGAGGAAGTCGTTTTTAATGTGTATACTGTTGTGGATATACGTTCTCTTTGAAAAGAACAGAATACTTTTTCTTCTTTTTTTGGAGTAGTAAAATGTTTTTATTTAGTCACTGCTAAAAGTCCTGTCTATTTTCAGGCAGGTAGAACCATGTGCCATGAACTTCAAATCTGTTTTGAATAAGATTCTGAATGCCTCTGCTTCCTTCCTTCCTTTTTTATTTTTATTTTTTGCCTACATGTTACATCTCATTGCTAACGCAGTCCTCCATACCCTGCATGTGCTTTTATCTCCGTAGAATTCACAAAAGGGTTTAATAAAATGCTCTTCTGAAAGTTTGTTTCACTTCTGCATGTCATTCCTATGGCATTTCAACGAAAGAAATGCATTCAATTATAATATTAGAAATAGAATACATACATTTACATATGACTCTTAGCACCCACTGATGCAGTTTACATGGAGACTGACTTCTGAAAGGTGTATTAACTCATCTGTTCCATTTGCTGCTGCAAAGTTTCCTTTCAGTAGTCACTCACTGGCAGCCATTTAGTTGCTTTTAAACATCTTAACCACTTTGGCCTAATGGGATGACTGTTAAACAAATACTGTGTGTTCCTTAGAATTCTGTTTTATTCAAATTACTGTTATATATTTACTTTGTGGAAATGTTGCCTTATAACTTGAGTATTTGAGTGGACACAAGGGGGCGTGGGGGGCAGCTGTTATCATAGCAAGTGTAATGCTGCCCTTGGAGCATTGTATTTGATTTTTTTTTTAAATAATCGTTGTACTTTAAAATATATATATATCTATATCTTGCTTACGTCTCATGTGTAATACTGCAAGTAGGAATAAGGAGATTTATTTTAAGGTCTTGCTGAACATTTTTCCTACTGTTTTATATATTTGGGGAAATGCTTCTTCCAGTGAGTGTCAGCTGTGGGCAGACAGCTTTTGGTCTTATATTCTGGCATCTAGCATTTGGTGTGTCACGTCTGGTGTAGAACATGGAAGACAGTCAAAAACCAAGACAGAGCCAGTACCACAGCAAATAACCATCTGAATTTGGCAAAAGCCCTGCAGAAGGTCTTAATTATAATTCTCTTTCTATGTCCTGATATATCTTATTATTTTTCTGAATTCCAAAGTAGAAAACCACAATGTAAGTGCTGTCACATGGCCATAGATAGTATATGCACATGGCACATTAACCTGAAATTGAAGCTTCAAAGAGGTTTTCTACAGAAAACTACAAAGCGAGCCATTTATTGTGACGTTTGGTCGCCAAAATGTGACGTGGCTCGCGGAGTGATCCCAGCTTGTCAGAACCACGGTGAGAGGCGGTGAACAGCAACGTGAGCTCAGCCACTCATTAGGACAGAGAGACATTGAACAGTGAAGACGTTTATCCTACGTGGAACATTTCTGGAACGCAAATGTTAACTTTCGGATAGTACAGTTTGCTAGACTGTCTAGCGTCTCGGGTGGCTAGATTTCAGTTCACTGACTGGTGCTCTGCGGTGGAAATAGCAAAAATGTCGTCTCCAAGTCCGGGCAAAAGGCGAATGGATACCGATGTGGTGAAACTGTATCCTTTCTGAACATAAACAACAGCCTCGATATCGCTAGTCTAGTCAGCTATATGTTGAAATGTGATATGAGCAAAATCTTTTTTATTGATGCTGCTCGTTTGTGTCGATAACCCTACAGAAAGAGCTTCCATTGTGAATGACTGGTGTTGTTTTTTTTGTGTGTGTAAACAATATTTTGCTAGCAAAGCCAAGTGTTAGCTATTTCTGTCCTGCGAATCTCCAGTCGCTTATCGGGACAGCTGTGTTAACTAATCAGATCGGACCCCGTGTCCTTTTAGCATTTTCCAACTCTTATTGCATTATATTGGCAACATTAACGTTAATGTTGGCTGTGTGTACATTTGAAAATGATTGCAACAGACGCTAACGTTATTCTCCTTTTTCAGTAATGTCTTTCATCTTGTCACACCACCAATAATATATCTGCCAGCGGTAGACTGTATCAACATTTGGTTTCTTTGTCCAGCCTGTTGTTGTCAGTGGAGTTAAGTCAAAGTGGCCTTTTTATACGCTGAACACAGGAGCTTGTTTACATAACGTAAGGCTAACGTCAACTGAAAATGCTGTCGTCTTTTGTTCTACTCTCGCTAAAATTATTTTGGCGTTTTTGAACCATGAATATCATTCTGGCTCTCACAAGCTTTGCTTTGTAGCCCAACTAAGGTTTATTATTTCTAAATTGTGTCATTGCATCTGACACTTGAAATGTTGAACGTCTTGTAACGCTACTGAGCTGGCTGGCTAGTCTGCTGGTTAATTTCAACATCAAAATGGCCACCTGATCTGTGTGTGTGTGTGTGTCTCACTGTACTTCAGTGTCTGCACCCAACATATATAGAAGGCTAACTTGTGTCATTTCAGACTGTTATTTTTATATACACATTTGAATTTGAAGTGAGCATGGCAGCTGTTATGTGGTACAGCAGGTGTCATGAGCCTGCAGTCGTTTTAACTGTGGAATGCTTGAACTTTTTAGGCAACAATGTAGTTTGATCTGTCTTGAAGTCGTTGTGTCACTATGTTTACCTTTCAACTGCTGATTTATGGGCTCACCTTCCCTATGATCTGACAAAGGAAAATAAAACCATGACGAGATATTTTGCAGTACATACAATGTTTCAGAAGAACAGTGTGAACAAGTAGGTTTGTTGTTGTCCCAGCACAATGGAACGCTGCTTTATGATTGGGTAGCCTGTTACTAGCCGGAAACCACAAGAGGGAGGGACTTCGAACAGCTGATGGGATGGCAGTACAACTTCTTAGTCAAATATGGGGCTAGAACTGGGCTGGTCCAAACCGACCAAAAGCAAGGGAAGTTGCCCCACCAACATAATGGGTAATAAGTAGCAGTTTGAACATGTTGGTTGTTTCATCTTTTGAACTTTTAATTAAGATGAATAATAACTGTATTTGGTTAATTTGCTGATATACCAACCCGTATCATATCTGACTTATGCAATGCTGGATCTGCATTTCATAATAGAACTTTCCTCTGTGCCTCATTACATCACATTGAATTTGGAATGTCTGTGGCCTATATTTAAAACATGATTGTGATTGCCTTTTGTGAATTCACATCAACAAGGAGGCTGCAGATAACTATATTTTCTGGTTGGCCTGTTGCCTTAGGCAATTTGTTACGTCTGCAAGCTATCAAAAGTGCTTGTTTGAGCAAGTTTCTGCAACCCCCACCCCACTCTGCTTGTGTGGCCTATGGCAGCCATGACTGGGTAGGAGTAGTGGAACAACATACATAACCCAAGTTTTTACACACACACACACACACACACACACACACACACACACACACACACACACACACACACACACACACACACACACACACACACACACACACACACACACACACACACACACACACACACAGAGCCTTGCAGTAGTAGCCCCTCCTTCTTGAACTACTTGACTGACAGGCAAGAGCAGGTTTGCTGTTGGCCACCTGCTCAGTTCCCTACAATGACCTGTGTGTGTTTTAAGATACCATGAGTGAGCAGTGGTCCGCAAGTGTTGAGGACGACAGCAAATGTTGTTCTAGAGAATTGCGATTTACTGGCTTGCATAGCAAAGGGATTTGCTGCTGACTAAGCTGTCTTGTTTTGGTTGAAGTAGCCCCAGCAGGTTGTTGGTATGGGAAACAAACAGTAAGCTAAACTAGCAGTAATAACCTCCCCTCTGTGCTCCCTATCCCTGTGTCTCACCTGGTGTAACCAAAACCCTGACACTCACACTGCATTTCAGACAGGGGCAGCTTCTTTCTTATGGACTGACACTGAGAGCCCTCACGCATTAATTTGTTGCAGCCACCGGAGAGCTGAGAATCTAGCGCGGAGGCCATTAGAGAATTCATCAAAATGAATGTCAGAATGACCTCAACGTGTGGTATCACTGGGTTTAAACGTGTGTCCCGAGCCAGTTCGATGGCTGGCAGCCTGCTTTTAGCACCAAATGTACAGTCTTCGTGTTTGCATGCTAGCATTCTTTGTGCTATTTAATGAAATATAATTATGGAGAAAGCATAAAGGGTTTAAGTTTATACTGACTTCATGTATTTTTCTGTGTTGCCTACTCTTTCACACCCTTCCGTTGCAAAGTTATATTCTGGAGTGGCAAGAGACAGCTTGTTTATTGTCCATTGTCCACTTCTGGCCAAGCTGTGGTCCTGAACCTTATACCAGTATTATTCTCCAAAGGCCTCTGCATAACATTTTGCCACTGGCTATTCAGTCCCACTCTTGTGCATGTTGCTTTAATTTTTGGAACATGCTGTTCTTGAACAGGAGTCCAAGAGTGTGTCATTCAAAGAGCTTTACATTCAGCTGGCTGTGTGGGGTTGACTGCACATGCTGTGTAGGTAGTTGTGCTATTATTTGCATGCATTCATCACTGGTCTACCCGCTTTCCAAATGCTTTCGTGCTGTAAGCTGCTGGAATTTGAGCACAGGTAGATTACAAAGGACTAAGCCTGTTTTGAATGCTAACGCAAGCTCCTGTGGTGTCCGGCCTATGGATGGCAATGCAGAATATGGGAGAGAGAAAAGGAAATGTGTTGAATTATGATAATTTATTTTATTATGACTATATAGTAACAGTTTAAATTAGTCAAGTATAACCTTAAGAACATACTTTACAAATGTGTATATGTATAACTTTTCTCTGGTCACAAAAGTGATACATGACTTCAGGTAAACATCGTGAAAGTATTGCAATTGAATAAGATCAAATGTATTGGTACGAAGATGAAGGCAAACTTAGGGTAAAGGAGCTAAGTGGCACTTGCTAAACTCAGCTCAAACCTAACTTTGTTTTATTTACCACTGGAGTGTCAGTCTTTAAGTTGTTTATATTTTCGTATATGATATTGCATTTCATCAGAGGAAATGTTCAGAATTTTTTACGTAAACAGAACTGCATCCCAGCACTCTTTCAATTGCTGCCGGAAGGCCTGAAAGTGATTGGATAGCAGTTCTGTGAAGCATGGCCGACCGATGAATTATATTCGTGACTGTGAGGAGTTGTTGGGCGCTGGCAGTGCTGCATGCTTCCCCGGTCCCCAGTTGCCATCAGATACCTGGCATTAGTACCAGTATAGCCCTCTCTATCATTTCTCCCCCAGATCCGTTGTTGTGTTGTGTGTGTCACGTTTGTGTTTCATCTTTTACCTATCAAAATTTGTGTGCATTTTCAGATTCCTTTGTTTCCCCAGGTGACTGTTGAGGCAGTATTTGGCCTTCAATAATCCTGATTTATTCAGTTACGGGTGGGGCAAGCTGCTAGGGCCAATGTCCTCCCCCCCCCCCCCCCCCACACTTTTTAATGTCCTCCACACCATATCCCACCACCCTCCCCGAGTGGAATACCAATCCCGAGCTTTATCTGCTCTCCGCTTGGTGTTTCGGTTCCATTGTGCCCCTTGCAACGTGACATCCGGACGGCATCAGCAGCGGAGTCTTTTGTGTTTCCCATTTACAGAAGACCCGGTGACCTCCACCTCCATTGCTGCTGTGTCAGTCCATGTCACACAGTCACTCACAGGCAGCTAATCTGCACCCACCGCAGCGCTATTATTGCAGGACTGAACCAACTAGACACAGTTTTTACTGTAGGGAAGGAGCTAGCACTTTTTCAGCCTGGCAGTCCAACTGAGAGACTTTATTGAATGAATAGGATAGCTATGATGAGCCCATGACGAGAATGTGGAGGAAAGCTCTGGTCTGTTGGTGAAGTTGAACAAGGTGCTTTGTTATTATCGTGTCATAGTAAATACCTCTACAGTAGAAGACATAAAGGAGCTAAGAAGGTTACGGAAAACTTGCATGCCACACTACCATTTAGGATTATGCAAGACAGCAAAACGTGCATATACTGTTGATATAGAAGCACATGATTAACACTAACACAGAACAGATGGTGCAATTTCTTCAAAGTGAAATTATATGTTTGGATGGAATTCAGAGTATGTTTGGCGATAGAGGTTCACCTCAGCCTTGTCTTGTCTTTTTTGTACTTAGCCTTACTTTGGTAAGCATTGGCCATCCTGTTGTTAACCCTATAACCCAGTCATCCCTATGTAATCCATGTTTATTGTGGCTCAAGGTTAATATTTAAATTTTAGTAAGAAGCTCAAACACTAAAAAGGAAAATGTATGGAATGGCCCACCTACAGTATCAACACAACCAGTGATGGTATGGAATTAAACGGGTTGAAATGACATATTTATTTATTTTTGTTTTGTATACAGTCAATGGTAAGATTATGGTTCTTGGGCTGTCTGAAAATATTTTAATTAGCCCTAACCAAGCTCCTGCTTTTTTTCCCCTTTTTTTATTTCTTTGTGAGTGAACAAAGTACCCCATGTTCACTACTAAATTGTAAATGGGGCCTCTTTCAGTTTGCCCCCCCCCCCCACCTTGATTGACAGTCCTGTTATGGGGTTCCAGGAGCAAGGCACTCTGACAGTAGAAGATTCGAGGGCCTCACCATTAATCCCACAATGCAAATAGTGAAGCTTCCCACACGCATGTCTGAGTTCCCTCAGTAAAACAGATGGACTGAAGTTCCTCTCTTTGTTTCCCATTATTATTACTATTTCTTTATTGTATGGGTGCTCACGTGCACTGCTGTATTAATGTAGAGAATCAAAGGAGCGATGATAGGCTAGCTACATGTTTGGTCACAAGTTGTCATGTGGGCCTGTGAAGCCCGGGCCAGTTGTTTTAAAAATGTTGACTTTGTTTGGGCTTAGTTTATATGAAGTCAAAAAAGAGGCTATTCTGAAAAGTGCAACCTACACTATCCGCGCCCTGTCCTTGACTATCATGTAATCTGCCTCTGTACATCTTGTCTGTATCAAGTTGATAAAATTAGCCGAGTGTCTGTCTCCCACTGAACTTTAAATGCAGGTTTGTAAGCGGTTCCTCCAGCATACCAGTGTGGAAATTCTATTTTAATTTATTTTTTTGTCTTTTAGAAAAGCCTGCATATCTTGTCTTGTGTGTGGGTACGTTTGCTCATTAAACGGTTGCCTCACCAGATTCAGGCCATTGTTTCTCCGGGCCCCATCTCTGTTTCGTGATCATTAATAATCTTTTTTTTTTGTGTGTGTGTACATGCACGGAGCCCACACGCACGCATGTACGCACAAAGATTTCTGTGCTATTGCTGTAAAATAGAGCGTTGATTCAGTGAAGGGCTGAGAGGAGGAGCAGCTGAAGGATTTGCGTTTGATTGCAGTGGGTGGGCTCTCATCTCTCACCAGAGAAGACAAAGAAACTTAGCCTGTGCAGCACGGTGCCGCTGCAGCTCTCTCACAGGGAGGTAGCCATCAGCTAACATGGTATTCTCACTCAGGCCTTTTATGTAATAGAAACCACATTGCATTGGAATTCAGTATATGTTGGGTTGAGCATTGAGCGGGGTTATTTTTTTGTTTTCATTCTTTTGTCGAGGTTCATTTAAAAATGGAGGCATGTGCGAAGAACAGCTTTTCTATTTTTGTCAAATCCGGTTGTTTGGAAAGGTTAATTTCAAAGACATTTGGTCTCAGCCCTCGGGGTTTGTTTAATTCTGTGTTTACTCATTTCTATTCGAGCTATAAAAAAAAACAGCTAGTCTTATTAATACTCAAGGTAAAGGCAAAATGTGCATATGTTCAACATTTTGGACTACCTGTTACATAATCACATACGTTTTATGTGGCCTTTGAATGTTGACATTAAATTACCGGTAAGTCATAATTACACCGATGTAATACCTGGTCTTATATTACTGCAGCTCTAGACGTTGACCTTTTATATTTTCAGAGCAGAAATGAAAAAAAGAAGAAAAAAAATTAAATATAAGTATTTTAAGTTAATTTTCTAAGCACCTATACCATCCAGTGAGTGCAGCTAAAGGACATTTACGTGTGGGTTTCAGTGAGTTCGGCCTCCAGGTCTGCATGTCCATTGATATGTAAAACCTGCTGCAAGGTTTTCTTTCACACAAGCCGGCGGCACCAAGCGCTCCATCAGTTTTTAAATAGTGTATGTGTCAGAAAGAGCTGGGTGCTTCGAGGACAGGCACTTTTAAGCCCGGCTTTGCTTAATAACGCCACGCTCGAGATGTTGAAAGGATAGTTCATTTAGATTTAACATTTTGAGCTTGATTTCAGACAGTCCATTGAAAAGAAGGGCTTTCTTTGTTTTTCGGAAAACACAACCAAACATTGTGACCTGTCCAAAGTACAGCCTGTTAACATTAAGCACACATACATTGTTTCGCACTGTGCTCTTCAAACTTTAATAGATGTCAGGAAATGTATAATGTGATCTACATAGTTGTGCCTTTGTCTTAGTATACGTGAACTTTGTCACGACTATCCTAGCCAAGTCTTTTGAAGGATTAGATCATTCCTTGTGGTTGATTCAATTATTTTGTTTAGAACAAACACAAGTGCTTTATACCTTGTTGTAGTAGTATGTTGGAGTACAGGTTTTAGTTCCCCTTGAGCAAATCTACACAGCTAGAGGAGGGGGGGGGGGGGATATCTCTGGTATGTCTTGTGGGATATGGGCAGGCAGGGAAAAGGGGAAGTGAGAGCAGCTGGTAAGACCACAGGCTTGTCACTATCATACCAGTACACACCTCCATTCAGTTATCAGAGCCAGCCATGAACAGCCAGTACCGCCTCGCCTCATTGGAGAGCTGAGTATGTCCTGTACTGAAGGGGAACCAACATTTCCAAATTACTCAAGGCAAATCACAGTTTTACCTGTATATGTTAACAGCACAATAGATATACAATAAGGAAAACATTAGAATGGTATTCTTATTGCCATAATATCAGTATTGTGAAGGAAAAAATTGCATCGGGCCATCTGTAGTTGGGATGAATAGTAGCTGTTGGTAAACCCTTGCCATCTTGTGTGGTTTTCTCTTCATTTTGATGCCCCTTTTTTAGCTCACCATGTATTGACAGGATTATACATCCACTGAGTCAATGAGCTGAGGGTTGGAGGAGATTATTCGGACTATTCTCCCTATTGAAATGGTTCGGTTGGCGTCCAATCTGCATTAAAATTGAGTAGAGAGAAAGAGGTCGACTTAATGAGCAATAAAAGAAAGTAAACAGCAGGAGAAAACGTTGGCCCGGCCTCCGTGTGTAATGGAGAGGAGAGGAGAGGAGAGGAGAGGAGAGGAGAGGAGAGGAGAGGAGAGGAGAGGAGAGGAGAGGAGAGGAGAGGAGAGGAGAGGAGAGGAGAGGAGCGGAGCGTGTCAGCGGGATTGGCTGGTGACGGCTTCAGGGGAGATCTGTGTTTGTTTGGTGCTGAGCTGATTAAATCACACTCTCCCAGGCAGCAACACCGTGCCTACCACTGGCCCTGCCTGCTGTGGCAGTATTGTTGCTGTGCCACGCTAGCTCTGCATCTGTTTTCAGGCCGCGCTGAGTGTTGTAGAGGTCACACAGTAATCCTGCTTGGCTCTGTGCACTCACTGCTCTAATGCAAAGAAAGTTTGATGCATAAACATCCCGCCCTGCTTTCCAATACCCACGCTTCCCTGCTATTTAGTAAACCTGCAAAGCATTCTTACACTGGAAGTCAGTAACTCGCACATGCTTTGTTGTCGGTGTAACATTGATATTGTGTTTGTCTGTTTCGTTCATGTTTTTCATCTGTTTGAAGCTCCGTACTCTAATTAATATTATCTTTTACATTTCTTTTGGTAGTCTGTAGCATCTCTTTTGGTGAAGGAAGCCATTCACTGGTTCTGTGGTGCATACAATGGGTAGACTGAGGGCAGCTGCCATGTTTCCTGCCTTTCATCTTCAAGGCCTTTAGTTTGTACCTTGACGCTACCATCCGTGTGCAAGCGAGAGAAAACGAAAGAGAGGCGAAGAGAAAGAAAAGAAAGAAAAAACTTGTCTAAAACCAGTTACTCTCTGTGACGGTTATAGGGTTTATTCTGCCTTTAACACATTCTCACACCCATCTATCTATCTATCGATCGATCGATCGATCGCACTACACTATACACACTACAGTACTGCCCAGTGCAAATAATAACTACGGTACTGTCTGCTAAGTAACAGGATTATCAATTATTTCTCTCAATGTGGCACTCTCTTCTCTGTTTACATTAATGCCAGTTATCTTTCTGATGCGTTGATACATCTTTTATGAAGATGACACCGTTTTGCATAAGGCTTCCTTTGATTGCGAATAACTACATAATAACGCTTAAGCACTTGTCCAATGAAAAACATCCTCCTGCTCATAACCACCTGTCAACTACCTGGGTATCCAGAATGAGTCTTAACAATTTATTATTATTATGCCAAACATTTTTCTCTCTGAAGTCACCTCCAAAGACGTCAAGGCGTATTCCCCTGCTTATGTGTCTCGTACACACAAAGGCAAAAACTCATCATCGGCCCCGCAGTCCACAGCAATGATGTCATTCACATCCACAGATCTGCCTGCCAGGCTCGATCAGCACTCACCAGGCTGAACTCGTTTCTCTCATTATTTCTGCATCAGTATCTCTCAACCCCTCTCCTTTTTGGTGCCACACTTGCCATGTATCTTTGTGCTTTACTCTTCAACAGCTCTCTCTATCGTCTCCCCTGTTGCATCCTATAGCAGTCTATGGTCTCAGCCCACTGCTCCGTATGCTAACCTTATTCTACCCTCTCCTTTGATCTTCCTCTCCCCTGCTGGCTTTATGGACTATTAGTGTCTTTCAAGCAGACTCCTTTGCTTTGTTTTTCCAACTCTGAAACACAAGCACCGCCTCTGATGTATAGAGTCTTTGACACTCTTCTTCTTCCCTTGTCAGTGCTATTAATAACAGAACATTCTGCATGGTGTGTCCCTCCTGTTATTCAGTAACCTAGTTCTCTCCCCATGTCTTTTTGGTTTTCATTTGATTTGCTGCCTTTCCTGTTATTTCAGCCTAGTCTTCCCAGAAGCTCTGTACCTTCCCCTTTAATAGGATTAGCTTTAGGTGTTAGCAGGTGGTCAGGGTATTCAGTGCTGATGATATGCATATAGTGTTAACTGGCCTATGCAGCCAGTTTGCTCTTTTTGAACTAGATTGTTCATGAACAAGACACTGTTACTGTAAAGTGGTCAAAAAACATAAAAGAAAATAAGAAGTTGATGCATGTATTTAAATGTATTACATCACTCTGTTGATGAAAGGATAGTGTGGGCTTCTTCGTTCCCTTCATCTCACTAAAGATGAGACAAGGAACAGCTTTGAAACGAGCCAGTTCCTCCTCCCTTTTTACCAGATCCACAACTTTTTCTCTCTAAAGAAAGAAATGTTTTTCGAGCACAGTTGACACCGCATTGCTTGACAAGAGGGCGGCTTTTTTATGATTGCCCATCATGTTAATTTTTATTTTCTTTAGAAAGAGGTTGTGTGGGATGGGTTATTTTAATCCAGGGTCAGTCCGGGATAGTGGATTCAATGGCCTAGAAAGAAAACAAGACATGTCTAGACCACAACCATAAATACTATTTACTGCATATTTTTAAACTTAAGCCTTCACATGTGCTTTATAAAGTTCAAAATCGGCATAACATCTACCTTGGATAAACTGTTAAAAACTCTATAGGGGCTAATTTGATCCCCTTAAAATCAGTTTTTAAGCCTTTTTTCCCTACACATTGTTTTCAATGTGTCTGTCATATGAAAAAAGTCTTGCAGTGAAATTGTGTTGATACTGGAGTCACAGGTCAGTGTTTTAATGGTTGTACGAGATACAACTATCATGTGGATGTATGTTCTTCAGGATTGATTGGGCTCTGTGTATCAGAATACAAGTGTGTGTGTGTGTGTGTGTGCGTTTGCGTGCGTTTAAAGGATATTGACCCGGTGCTATCCACAGATTATGACTTATCTATACTAATCCAAGGGGTGGGGGGATGGATAGTCAATATGCTGCGAATGGATAGAGAGCTAGTATATGCGTGCCCTTGATCAAACCGCTTCAAACGCGGATTCAGGTGAAAGCAATTTGCCTTGCCTTTGAGACACGATGTTTTCATGTCACCTCCTGAACAAAACGTCACTGCAGCACACAGTTACTTGGTATATTTTCCATGTGTCCTGCCGATCCAGTTTTGTGACCTTCCACTTTTCTTTTCTTTTTCTTCTTCTGAATTTGGCTGGTAATTGAGTGGCTCTTTGTCGAACCACTGTCTCAACACATTTCCTACTCAATCCAACAGTTGGGAATTAAAAAGGCTCTACCAGAATGGAACTCCCCTTCTGTTTTTACAGACCTGCCAAACTCCTTCATATGGGGAGGGAGGGAGCCCTTGTTGACACTGACTTGTAGTTACTCACTGGGTGGAAGGAATGATTGCTAGGAGCTTTGGGTCTCTCGGTATTAAACAAAAGGCCGGTGGATTAGATCATGACACCATGATGGATGCATTGGAAGATGGCCAGAGTCCCATCAAAAGTGGATTCATAGTTTCAGGGATTGGCCTTATTAAGACGCTGACTAGAGGAGGAGGTGATGACAGTGTTGAAGTTGACGTCAAAGCCCCAAGATAAAGATTGTGTGAGTAATGTTGTATTTGTGATGGTGGACTGGGGATAGATGGAAGGTGCTCACTTCAACCATTGCTGGTTATGTGTGACTCTTGACTGCAATTAGCTTACTAGTGACGCGCGTGTGTGTGTGTGTGTGTGTGTGTGCGTGTGTGCGTGCGTGTGTGTGCGTGTGTGTGCGTGCGTGTGTGTGTGTGTGTGTGTGTGTGACATGTGTTCACATCATTATCATCATTTATGTGAGGAGGCAATGGATCGTGCAATGTGAGCTACTCCCTTTCCCTACCTCCTCCTTCCTCTCACATAATCTCACTATGGTGACACCAATATTTGCAGATCACTAAGACCTTAACCTTTGCTTTTGTACTTGCTTGTGGAATGAATTTATGCTTTAAACAGTCTCCGTTAAGCCCTGTAGTCATAGGTTTCAACTATACACAGTCAATATGGCTAATGTCAATTAGCCTGCAGAATAATCAGTGTTGATTCATTCTAGGCTTATTAATAACTTATCTCCCACCCTTGCCTCACTGCAGTCTTCTCTAGCATAACGCACACATTCCATACCCATACCATCCCCCTCCTTGGCATTACTTCCCCCTTCTCCCATGTAGTCGTGCACACATTCACACACCAGTGGTCTCCAAAGTGCATAGATGTCCTTACATGAAGGGCAGAACTTGAGTTAGCCTGCAGAATGAAAACCTAATGCATGTAGTTCCACTCCTGACGTGGCAGTTTGACTGGAGTCTCCCTATTGTGTATGGCTATAGAGCTGCAATTTTTTTTTATGGCTATTCACGCAAGCCTTGGACTTTGCATCAAAGAGCTTCAGAAGGGCTTCTCGACTACCGACAAAAGTGAGAACAGAAGAGGTTCCTCTTCTTGTCTGACAATGACACATTTCCCTTACCAAAAAGCCAGGGACTCTAGTCTGCTCTACTCAGACTCAAACCTGAGCTTAAAATAACCTTCCAGTTTGATTTAACCCTTTGGGGGTCAGCTTCCACTGCTAATGGGATACGCTCTCAATCAGGATTGACAAGCCAGCTGCTACTGTGCAGCATGGAAAACTAATTTTTTTTATCCCATCTCCAGTACCCTCTCTATCTCTAATGTGTTCTGTCGGGTCTTTCACTCTTGTTTTTTTTTCATGATGATCCCTTCCCACAGTTTCCTTTTCTACTTGTTTATTTTGCCTCTCAGTCACTCTCTGTTTTCAGTTTTGATTTCCTGTGCTGCTGCCTTCTTCCCTCGGCTCACATGAAAGGCAAATCCTTTTCTGTGATGCATTTGTGTTAGAGCGGAGATCAAAAATGATATGAGCGTACACATTTTATGCACATAGCTGTAATAATGGATTTCCCATATGATACACCGAAGATAAGCTTTAGGGTTTATTATTATTATTATTATTATTATGGTTATTATGTCTGTAGCTGAGAGTGGCGCTGGAAAACAACGGGTGATTATTTCCTGCACTAACCGTTCTAAACGTCTCCTGTGTTAGATATAAGTCAGAACATGCTGACTGTTGGCTTTTTTCTCTCTTTCTGTACCAAGATCCTTGCATCCCAGTAAATAGTGTGTCATCATTAATATGGTGACCTTATTATGCATCACTGCTGTTTGTTGACATCCAAACAGTCGTACACCCACATGTTTACAGAATCGTCATTCTCTGCGGTCTGTTGCACGGGGAGAGTTGGATTCAAATCATTTTCAGAGCTTTTGCCTTGATCAATCATGATGTCCCTTCCACAACGACTAAATATGAAATAATTGTTATAACCTCATACTTTTCATTACCTCTTAACAAAAGCATAACTCAGTTCAGTAACTTGCACGTGTGTTGACATGTCTTGTCAGAAGGCTTCTCTCTGATTGGCTGGATTATTTGCTCATCTAGACTCAAAGAGCCACTTTGATTTTAGTTTTTCATAAAAGGAGTTACCGATCTCCTCCAATGTTTAGGAAGAGAACTATATTTGTTTTGTGAGACCAAAGTGTGTATGTTTACGACAGTGGGAGATTCTTCACTTGAGTTTTCCGACTGTCCCTCACCCTCAGGTTGTTGGATTACAAACTACGTAACATAAATTTAGATCGGAAGGTGTACTTTGTTATTTCAAGCCCGACATTAGATACGACATGTGGAAAGAGGACTGCATGATCCTGGAAGGCATTGTGATCTATTGGCCGGTGAGATTGTGAATGATTTTCTTTTTTCTTGTTTTGCAATGACTGGGCCAGCATACACTGGGGATATATTAATTCAACATGCAGAATGATACATTGGCATGAGGCTATCGATTGTCATTGAAAATGAGTCTCCAGGACTAGGGGTCAGAACAGCATCCAAGTGTAATTTTCCTGCATTGATTTGTTTTCATTATGTGTCACGAGCTATCATTTCTCTCTTTTGTTTTCATAACTGTGTGATGTGAAAGAATGATATTGGGTAGAAGAGAGGATGGAAAAAGGTCACGCTCGGCTCGTGTCCTTGCAGCAAAAGCATGCAATAATGTGTTACATTTGAAACGACTGCAGCCGAATTTCCATTTCAACAAGGCAAAATTGTTGGCAAACCTGTATATTCTTGCATTATCATTGTGTTCCCTCAGGTTGTTTTTTGTGTATGTGTGTGTGTGTGTGTGCTGTCACGTGAAGACGTTGTCCTTAACAGCCTTACAGCATCGAGAGCAAGCATGAAGTAACCATCCTCAGTGGACTCAACGAATTTGTAGTGAAGTTTTTCGGGCCACAAGGAAGTAAGTGTTTAAGATTTTGTTTATCTCAATGCTGTTAGAAAACTGTTAATCGGACCACATGTAATGTTTAGTTAAACCTTACCCAGAGCATAAAGTGCCCTGATATTAACAGAATGTGTGCTGAGGGCATCCAGCGCTGCAGACTGTCATTCTCCTGTTTGGAACATAACAAGAGGTTTGTCACGTAGTAGAAAAGTAAAACCGATTGAAAGCAGGCCTTGAAAGCAGAGGAGCCAGGCTGGAGGAGAATTTGCAGGAGGAGGAGGAGAGTGGCCTCATCAGCAGGAAATACTTCTTTCAATATGCTGTTAGCACTGAAACCACTGCTACGTACTCATGCATCAGTTAAAAGAGGAAGTGGTTGTTCGACCCTTTTTATGATGCCTCGAAACGATGCCAAAATATGTGTGTGTGTGTGTGTGTGTGTGTGTGTGTGTGTGTGTGTGTGTGTGTGTGTGTGTGTGTGTGTGTCTGTCTGTGTGTAGTCATACTGTATGTGTTGGTCAGATTCAGTATGGCACATAGGGGTCCTGTTACACACAGCTATTCTGGGAGAGCACTTCATACTCATTCTGACCACCTCTTTCATGTCAGTGCATTATTACATGATTTGCAATTTAGTCATTATCCTGGGCTGAGATACTCACACTGCATAAAAAAATCCTGTCAAATGGAAACAGTGAAGTGGTATATGTGTAGCTCATTTCCTCTCTCTCTCTCTCTCTCTCTCTCTCTCTCTCTCTCTCTCTCTCTCTCTCTCTCTCTCTCGATATAACCCTTGAGTGTTTAAATCCATTGCTGAGCGTGAAGGATGGAATATAATGTAAAATAGAGTGAAAGTCTCTCCTCCGTCCTCGACAGTGTTTAGTCATTATTTCTCTCTCATTTTCCAGCACCGTACGAGGGAGGCGTGTGGAAGGTGCGAGTAGATCTTCCTGACAAATACCCTTTCAAATCGCCATCAATAGGTGGGGGCTCTCTTCTATTACACCAAGGATATAGGATCACATTTGTTTGGGTTCCACTTCACTTTATTTATTTTCTCACGTTGTCCTCATCTCTACCTTGCTTTTTTTCTCAGGATTCATGAACAAGATTTTTCATCCCAACATTGACGAAGCGTAAGTTCATTTCGGTCAAGTTTTTTGATGCTTTTTTTTTCTGTTACTTTGAGGCAACAGTGCATTGTAGACTATGGGGGTTTTGGTCCCTAACCCTCATATGAATGCCTTGGTGTGTTGAACCTTACCTCATTCAATGAGATTTGATTGATGTTTTATTATGATGTCATGTAAACAGCTGGCCTATCATGTTGTGAACAAAAAAAAAATTGGCTGATTCGTTCATATTTTTAAATGTATTCTGTATTGCCTCTTAAGGTTCTACGGCTTTGAAATAGTTTTGTATTACACTCTTCACTTTTATAGAAGCCACCAAATTTAGCTAACAGCTTCAAAATCACACTTCTATTGATCTTGGCCAAGTTCTTTGTGACACCGGGCCCTTTAATCCATTGCACAGAGTCTAAATCCTCTGTAGCACAGCTTTACATGTGACATTTCAATTTAACAGCCCGGTAAAGTGTGTTCATATAAATGTGACTTAAAAATCTTTCTGTCATAGATCTGTGGTTAACAATATTTGCCCAGCTAACAAGAACAGACAGTGGTGTTTATGTCTCGCCTCAATTATTCAAACCACTTTAAGTTATAAAGTTATACTGTATATTTACCAGTGACTAAATACCATTTGAATGCAACCACCTGATATGTCAGACCTGGTCACATGTTACTTTACAGCTTGACAAGAATCTCCTACACTCTCCATTAAACACAAGCTAAATAATGCTGCATTTCTGAGCAACAGTTGCAAATGGACTGGCTTTGTTTGAACTGTTGACAAACTCAGCAAAAATTACAAGGGGGATTGAAAGGCACACGTTTGCTGTACCCCTCTAACTCTTGTGTTTTCTTCTTGTTTTTCCCAGTTCAGGAACGGTGTGCTTAGATGTCATCAACCAGACATGGACAGCCCTTTATGGTGAGTATCCCCCGCTGCGTATGTGGCCGTATTAAGTTTCCGCACTGGGGTCTGTGTGATGATGAGAAAATAACTTGACACAGTGCCATCAGCATGGGGAAAATAAATAAATAAATAAAAGTGACTGCAGGCCAGGGCCCCTATCTAGCAAAGTATGGGCACAATTGACCGTAATCTACTTAGCGGTGGGGGAGGACGTAAACACTAATGAGGTAACACCCTCAACCAGAGAGGTCAGAATACATTCACCTTCAACAGGAATGATTTACTGTCTGTCAGCTGGGTGAGACGCCGACATGCTCGCATAGTCTCGATGGCAGCGATTGTTTCTCACCCAGTTGCTCTTTTCACTGTCACAGTCCCTCTCTTTCTCTCTGTCTCTCTCTCTCTCTTTCTCTCTCTCTCGCTCCATGTCCCTGTGCCCTTCTCCCCATTTCCACATTAATTTCTCGTAACAGCCCCTCCACAGGGCTACGATAGCCTGGTAGCAATATAAATGCCATCACAGTAATATCCCTAGCAGATTTGACGGCATCCGTTTCTATTTATTGTCAATGGTGTTGTTGATATTACGGCGTAAATAGTATTAAAGCAACTTCAGAATTCAGAATTATCTCTTGATTCCAATGCGTTGATGTAAAGAGGAGAACATTTGCAAATAAATGTGAACGCTATTAATGACTCAATTGAGGTGGCTTGGCCTGTATTTGTCTACAATCAAGTCAAACCAGAATACAGCTTGTGTTATATTTACCTTTTGTTTCTACTAGTATCAAAAAAATGCTGTGGTTTGTTATGTGGCGAGTGTTTAAAAGAAAGCAAATCAGATTGGACAAACATAGGAGAGCATAGGCCAATCAACCACAGTGCAAGAGTGAACAATACAACTGATTAAACCAGCCAAACATGATAAATGCTGTCACAATAGACTTAGTCTTGCAAAGCCAGACCAAACTACAGCAAGTAGTATGGGGAGTTACCCTGGTAGCCGATGTATGCGCTCATTGACGCTGGCAAAACCAGGGAAGCCAGACTACAATAGACTTGTGGCTAACTGGAGTGGACCCGAGGGTGACACCTAGGAGACGAGAGCAGAATTGCATGTTTTTTGTACTAGGCCTCAGCTCAAAGAGAAATCTAAAGGCCTGCTAGCAAAGCAAAGAGCTAGTGAAAGGGATTAGTGTGGTTCATGTCTCTTTGAGGCTGAGGGTTTTACATTAGTGAAGTTGTTGGTAGAATATAGTATCATATGTCTTTGATCCTTTTTTTATACCGCGATCACCGACTAATGTGTGTGTACATTGATTATAAGCTTTCCTGTCAGCCGATCAACAGACGCGTCGGTTTGATATTTAACATTAAATTTAGTTCATTGGTTTTCCCCCAGATTATGTAACTCTCTACTTACGTATTGCTTTCATTTTGTTAAAGCTGTAATCCGTTGTCCTCTTCCTCAGATCTGACCAACATCTTTGAGTCGTTCCTACCCCAGCTGCTGGCTTACCCCAACCCCATCGACCCCCTGAATGGAGACGCAGCTGCCATGTACCTTCACAGGCCAGAGGAGTACAAGCAGAAAATCAAAGGTTCAACCCTTTATCCGTATCTGTTGGGTCCCTTTTTAGATATTTAAAGGTGCAGTGTGTAATATCTGAATATTTAGTGGCGAAAGTTCTAGAATCCAACGCTCCCTGGGTAACCCCACCACTTTCGAATAATAACACAAGCTACAGTGGCCTTCATGGAAAATAAGCTAGTTACATACGATGGCATCATCCATCCCTGACTCAAGTTTTTCCACAATATCAAGTGATGAAGTGAAGATGTATTTAGTTATTTATTCTATAGTGCTTCTTCTTCATCTAGGTGCAACGGGTGCATTTTTCCAGCACATTCACTTTTAAAAGGCTTATAATAATAATAATAATGGATTGGATTTATATAGCGCTTTTCAAGGCACTCAAAGCATTGGCCAACCCGCTCTACCACCTGAGCCACGGTTGCCCTATGGCCATTAAGTTTGTCCATTCTGTTCTACTGTAGAATCATGACGGTGCAAAATGGCGGACCTCCATGGTGGCAAGCCCTGCTCTTATTTAGCTATACAAGGCTCATTCTAAGGAAATAAATGAAAAACCTACTTTTATTTCCATTTTATACCAAGTCTGTTCTGAAAAATAGAAATACATTCTACACACCACACCTTTAAGTTATTTTCCCATATCTATTACACTGGCAAAATATATAACTGATCACTGTTTATTGCCTGCGAGTGTTGGCCGTCAGTATTTCCCATCTGACCCTGCCCGCCTTTCTGTTTCTTTCCCTCTATAGAGTACATCCAGAAATATGCAACAGAGGAGGCTTTGAAGGAGCAGGAAGAAGGGCAAGGGGACTCTTCATCTGAAAGCTCCATGTCTGATTTCTCAGAGGACGAGGCCCAGGACATGGAGTTGTAGTGATAGGAGGGCATCCCCCCCCCCCTATCCCGCCCCCCTCCTTTAACCCCCCTCCCCCACAGAGACTATATTTGATTTCCTAACCATGAGAAAGCAGACTTATAATATTCATATTTAAACAAGTTGATTTTTTTATTATTATTATTACTACTAAATAAGGATTTTTATGGATATAGCCTTTTGGTGTGTTTGCCCCCCCTCCACCCTCCCATTCTGTAGCCGTTTCTCCCCCCCCCCCCCCGTGCACACAGACGTTGTGATTGCTTTCACGCACTCCCTCTCCCTGTCATCGCTGCATTTTTAAAAGGTATAGTCATAGGCAAGGAATTCTCCCCATGAACAACTAATTTCTTCACCCATATTTTGCTTTTTTTAAATTGTAACTTTCCAGTTTGACCTGAATCCCAGTTTTCTTTCTTTTCCCATTTGGCGAATTGATTCTGACCAACATTTTGTTAGTTGCTCCGCTACAGAGCTAATTAGCCTTTCTTGTCTGGGTGTACAGCTCGACAATATTATCCTGCAGTGGAGACAGTATTTTTTTTAAGGCGCACAATCACATGCAAAGGTGTTTAAGCACACCTTATATAAAATACAAAGAATCTTAGTGAATCTTTAGACACTCATAAATCAACCCTGAATGCGTCCTCAGCATATCTTTTCGACATATTGTCAGTAAAAACAAATATGCCTTTTTTTCTTTCTGGATTCTACCTAGACATGTTACTTAACTTTTTGTTACTCTTTGTTGACCTGCTGCAGCAACCTGTCTACATGTGCAGCTGTTCAGTGCAAAAATCGATGCTCTACAAGGTCTTTGCCTTGGAAAACAAATTCATTTTAACACGTCTCGTTACAGGGTGAGTGACAATGTGGTGACACAGACGTGTTGGGTGCTTTTAGTGTTGATTTGTTGAGTTTGGCAATGAAGAAGAAGATGGCTTTATACTGATGCATTTGTGATGATTCTGGTCGGACTCACTTGGTATGATGGGAAAAATAATTATCATCTTTTCTGGTGACTTTAGGCATACACTAAAAACAGCAGCAAATTCAGTTTTAATTTTAGTGAAAAGTAACAAGAATTGTCATATAGTTAGTGAGTGGATCTGAGAGAAAGAAATGAAGAGCTATTTATCGAAGATTCAGGTTTGTGTAGGATCAGCCCTCCCCACATTCCACTGTTACCTTGAGTTTTCCCACAGTGCACACCCTTCATATTGGTCTGACCTGTGTTATGTATCCCAACTGCACATCAACTGGACTGCCCCCCGCCCCCCTATGCCTGCCCCTCAGGGCCTTTGTTTGGATCAAGAAGAATACAAAATATGACATTTAGGATTGTAGCAATTTTCACTTGAAAGGAATTCATTTCAAATACATTTCAACATGTACAGATCTGACTTCTCATCTACAAAAAAACAAAACCCTGTTGTGATATTTGGTGGGCAGATTAAGGCGTAAATCCATGATGCGCAACAAGAGAATGCAATTGCAGCTTTGAATTGTGGCTACTTTTATTTCTTGTTTCTTTTTGTTCTTAAACTTTTTTTAAATTTGGGTCAAATCGTTTGGATTTTTTTTGTACAGCATCTACCTTGTACAGTGATAAGACGCCTCTATGTATCCTCATGACAACTCTGTGTTGAACCCAAAACACTTACCGAGTGTTGCTCTTCGAGGCATGGCAGTGAAACTACCTAGAAAAAGCTTGAAATGTATTCACTTCGTAGACTTTGAAGTAAGAATCCCAGGTTGCTTTGTGGCTGATTGCAGATCCTGAGTGGGAGATTCAAGGCAGGAGGTCACCTCTAATCTCTACACCCTCTTTCTATGCCTCATCAAAACAGTAAAGGGGACCGAATACCACCCAAAAACCATGTTCTCCAACGAAATACCATGAAGGTCAAAAGTAACTAGAAAAGCACAGTGTTTTATCCCATCCCTACTTGTATCCTCCTCTTCTTGCAATTTTTGATTAGACATCTAAATTTCCACTTTCCCACAGAGAAGGGCAATTACCCCGGGCTGAGTGGCGTTATGTTCATTTGAGCTAATGTTTTAATTTTTATGGCTCAGTTTTGAAATACAGTTTGGTTGTATCTTACATTGTGATTAACATTTTCACCCCGGACATATTGAAAATTATCCGCTACTATTTGTTGAGCTGTGTTTTTTTTTACATGTCAGGATAGGGTTAGTTTTGCTGGGTGTTGGACTTCAACTAAACAACATACAGTATGCTATATGACTGTATTACAGATAGAGTTAGCTAGTTTGGTATAATTACCTGATAAAGCATTCATTACTCATCTGTTTCTTTAGTTAGTGTGTCTGTTGTATGGTTATATGTAAGATACTCCATAGACATGCCTCATACTTGTTCTTCTTTGCAGAGTCATTGTACAATTCTATGTTCATGATTATCACCACATTTGAATGCAGATTCGGCACAGAGCGGCTTCCTTCCTTGATTAATTTTTTATTTTTCAGATATTAATCCGACGAGTTTGACTGTTTTAAAGCTATGGGATAATATTTTCTCTTCATCCAGCCTGGGAAAGTTTTGAATGTTAGCTCGGGGGGGTTAGCTTCCAGCAGGATGCAGCCATTTTAATGTGTTTGCAAAGCTCACGTCTACATGTGGAAGGCAGTATAAACCCATGTGAATGTTTTACACGTGTTTAGAGTGTTGGTGAAGTTTTTGACCCACATCCACTCAAACAGAACAAACCTGCAAAATGTATGCAGATCCCCACTCACGATTTGGCTTGCATTTTCTCTTGAAGCTGCCTATAAATGTGCATTTGTTCATTAGAGAGACCTCCCTCTTTTTTTGTTTTTAATCTAGGTCATCAGGCACCACTGTTGTAAATTCTGGTTCTGCTCAGTTATCACACTTTGTTTTAAGAAATTCAGTTGTTGGAGTTGTTTTACTTTTCATTCGTGCAGTATTGTACTTGTGTGCTGGAAATACAGTATATCTGAGATGACAATTGTAATAAAAAAAATAGCACATGATGCAGTGGTGCAACAGGGAACCTATGATACTTTTGTTTCACGATCATCTGATCATTTCAGCAGCCTCCATGGTTGTCTTTTTATTTTATAATTTTTTTTTAAATCCCTACATCACTTTCAAGAGACATGAGGGCATTTGCGTTTCAGGGTGTCATTAAGTCATCAACTGAAGAAGATCTTCTCAAATTAATGATAATGCTTCCCATCGCACCCTTTACTTCTAAATTATTTTTGAAAAAGTATGGAAAATCATGTTTGTGTGCTTTTATCAAAAAAAAAGTTTGACTCCCCCTCATCATCTTCTCCAAAAGCACAAGTGTAAAGATTACAAAGTGTTCACGACCCACAATTTTAAACAGTGACTCCAGTCAACCACATGTACGTCATACTTGGATTGATGGGGCCTCGCAATTCTAACTGCAAACTTACAGAGAAAGTCCAGTCCTTAGCCATAGCCCTGCCCCCCTACACACACACACACCCTGCCGGTTACATTAAGGATGAAGGTTCTCGGCTAATTGGACAAGAGTCTATCATTAATCCATAGACGGGACGCTCAGGGGCCACCCTGTTTTATCAGCTGCAGAGAGTCCCACAGACTGTGTTGACTGGGTCTCCTTGTACACTTGCATGCTTCTGGTGTAGAGTGGAGGCTCAATTGGTGCACACCTCCCATTCTGTCTTGTGCTTGTGTTGATATGTGTCCGGTTCAGGCCTACCGCTGCCTTCAGGGGGATTCAGCACACACAGCATGGAAAGTGGCAGTCTTTCATTTAGAGAAACTACGTAAATGTTACCTAGTGTGTGATACTTGAGGGATAATAATAAAAAGTCAAAAGGTTTTTTTTTTTTTTTTTAAAAAAAGGTCCATCCCTGGTCTTATTTTTACAACCCTATTTGCCCTACTTCTCTTGTTTTTTCTTTGCATTGTGAAGTGGGCATGCTTGTCAAAAAGACAAAATGCTCTCTATTAATAGGCTTATAACCTCATACATAGTTGTGTATAAAATAAACTGTTATAACTTCTTTTTTAATAAAACATTCAATGTGTTTAAATGGTCTTTGTCTGAGCCTGATGACTCATCTGTTGACTTCAGGACTTTACTGCAGCAAACATTAACATCTGCATATGTTGTATGTTTATATGTGATGTCCTAAGCCCATTGCGGTTTATGCAGCCAGGTTGCATTCATTCTCCCTTCTTTGTTTTATACTAGTTGGAATCTGTGGATCCTGATAATCTGATAAGTATGTCTAAATATGCCTTTATGATTCTGTGGGGAACTTTATGATCTCACTTAGCTGAATTCCAACTGTGTACATATTTAAGGTGAACCAAATGAGCACACTCCTAAAAGTCATATATAATGTAATTTTGCTTTATCTATTGTATAGATTGCTTTACAACTCTGCCATAATATACATTTAATATTTATATATGGGTGAAATGACACAGCCCATCAACCACACAAAGCCATTATTCACATTTTTTATTTTATTTTATTTTATTCTTTTTAATTTATTCTTAATCCATTTTTTTTGCCATTTCTTAAATTCATATTAAAAGTTGTATCCAGAAGAAGACATTAGGCATCCAAACGGATTTAGAAAACCTCTCACTGTCAGTTTCAGCACCTTGAATTGTGATAGAAAAGCATTAGATTTTGTCTTGTTCAGAAAACTGGCCTGTAACAGCAGCAGCACTACCACAAGGTGTCAGTGTGGCACTACACTCCTCTGTCACAACTCCCTACTTCCAAGCTATGCTTCCAAGTCAACTTGTACAATATGGGCCACTGTCCCTGTAAGAGCTGTGAAACCTGAGAATGAGGTTAGTGCCCCAGTACTGAAATGGGTGGGGGTAATGAACGAATACAGCGGATTCCTTAAAAAAACACATTAGAAAAGTGTTTCCGGTGATTCTATTGTTGTAATCTGTTAACTGAATAACCAGTGTCTCCACCATTCTGGTTGGGTTTATGTAGCACTGCATAAGTCTTGCATACTGCAGTGAACTGTTCCAAATCTGCTATAAGCATCTGAGCTTCTTCCCTGGGGGTTTTATTTTGAAGGGGACATTGCCATTGGACTGGGTGAGATTAATGCTGGGGTGGAGGATTTGGGGAGAAAATGGCAGTTGGGATAGAGATTTGAATCCAAATACCTTAACCACTCCACTTGTTCTCTTTGGTCCCTCCCCTATGGTCCCTCCCTGACACGCTCTACACCAACAAAGTCGTGCCAAAGTGAATGGACAGTCCCAACAGCCAAGGAGAACAGAGAATCAGAGCCTTAAAAAAAAGGTCCATCCCTGGTCTTATTTTTACCACCCTCTTTGCCCTACTTCTATTGTTTTTTCTTTGCATTGTGATGTGGGCATGCTTGTCAAAAAGACAAAATGCTCTCTATTAATAGGCTTATAACCTCATAAATAGTTGTGTATAAAATAAACTGTTATAACTTGCTGAAATCATATACCCCAGCTTTAACCTTCCTATGAGGGCAGCCTCCACATGCAAAGATGGCTGCTGTTTCAAAACTGAGCCACACGATGGCGCTCCCTCATCTAGCCCTCCTCACCCATCCATCCGTCCATTCTGAGCTGAACCCCCCTCCCACCCTTCAATCTGAGTAATCACAGCAGGGGAAAATAAAATGCTGTGACATAAGGCTGTATAATCCCTTCTCCTCTCAAAAATGTATTCTGTCACGCAGCAATCTGCTCCCTCTCTCTCTCGCTCTCTGTCCATCTCTACTGCTGTAGCAGTGCTGCTGAGACATGAATTTACTCTCCAGTTTGATATTCCGTCGATGTTTGGAAGAAGCAGCACTGTGCTTTAGCTTTTGTTACTTTTTGTTTTGTTTTGTTTATATTGTGATAAGATGAACCCGGAGAGACAAATGCCAAGAACATTCTCACATTTAAAGCTTTAGTGTGTAACTTTTTCATATTATAAATGAATGTCATTCATATTAAAGCCATCGCCAAACGAGTTGACACAAAGATGATTAAGCAGCTTAATCAGCTCCCCAAAACTCTGTCTATCACTTGGAATGGCAGCATTTACAAACTAGTGTCGCCCCCCCAGCACTGGCGCAGGAGTTCAAGAAGCGCCCAGTTTTCAGTTGTTGATTCTACCGCTAAGAAAAAACCCGGACAGCAGAAGGTACAAAATCCATGCGCAATCTCTGAAGGACGCCCTCATGTAGATGCGTCAACGGTGTTGTTGTACTAACTCAGAATATTTCATGAGGGCTATATGCACTACAGATTTAATGCAGTTACAGCTAGGGATGCATGATATCGGACTTTTTGACGATATCTGATATTGCAAAACTCATTCGGCCAATAACCGATATCAATACCGGTATATAGAATTAATATAATCTCTTGTTTTCCCACAACTAATTGCAGATATCAAGTCTCTTCTATTGAGGAATTAACATATTAGTATGCAAACTCTTATCGTGTCGACCCACCAGCAAATGCAGACATATATACAAGCTTTAATTAAATTTTTTGTTTCAAATAGTTTTTATTTTGTTTCAAATGAGAAATATATTTTACTGTAGATTATCTAAAATATTTTGACCTCCTCTCTCGCTCTGCTACAGGTTGTATTATGTGATGATGCAGTAGTATAATTATCGGTTTGTAATATCAGTATGTTTTCCGATGTCCGATATTTAATTTTAAAGCCAATATCTGCTGGTACCGATAAAAACTACTTTTGTGAGACTTTCGTAACATTGTGTCATTTTTCGGGGCTGTAGTAAGAAGTTGGATTTAATTTCCTTGCGGTACATTTACAAGGTGCACTTCCTGTTTACACACCGCTTCCTCTATGCTAGGGCCGCACAAGCTCCAGCGTGTCCACATCAGACCCCTAAAGGGCCTTCAGCCTGGGCCTTGAATGTCAGTCAGGTGCTCCACACCAGTCTGTGCTCCAACAGAAAGCCTGCAAAAACAAGAAAATTACTGCAGATTGGAGATGGCTGTTATAGGAACATACAGAGCACTATTTCTTCGTACTGAATCATTGTGCTGTGCTGGGTACGATATTGAAGGAGTGTAGTCCAGCAATTCCTCTCGTGGGAGACAATCCTGTTTATTTTCTCCTTCAGAGCCACAGAAGACATGGTGCAGTATGAGGGGTGCAATGTGGCACCAGCCCTGCACCATTATGCAGCAACAACTTTGGTGGGCATTCTGTTAAGGGAAAAACATCCAAGGTTTCATCAAAAGTAGCTAATGACGCACTGTCTGTGTATTTCATTTCAAATGTCATGGTTGAGGACAGGTTTTCACAGCAGACTCTTTGAGCTGTCAAAACCCATCCCTCTGTTTTCCCCCCTGCATCAAAAAAAGTAGGTGGATGGATGGATGGAGGGAGGGAGGGAGAGAGGGAGGAGAGGAAGGGAAAGGAAAAAAGGACGAGGCTTTGTGTCTCCTCACAGTTCTGACCTCCACAAGTCCAGCAACCCGAGTATCTCAATGAAATATTTAGAGCTCCTGTTTTATCCGCAGTGCGTTGGTCAAGATGAACTGTGGGGCCTCCATGACGTAATGCCGGCCATCTGATTGGTCCACGCTGAGAGCAAGGGCGGTCAGGTGACCTGTGCCGCTGTGGCCTTTTAAGGCATTACGATTGCCCTGAGGCTCCACATTATATGCTTGTGGATTGTCTGCTGTAAGTTATGATCAATCACCATCATGTTGGATGCTGCAGTATTTTCCGTAGCCAAGCTTTTAGCAGTAAATCTACAGTGTGCGTACTATCTGTAATGAAGGCCTTATGCGGAGATCAGTTTCTACTCATATGTTATAAAAAAAACAAAACATTTTAACTGTTGACATTTCCCAAAGTGCCTTTCATTATGACCTGAGGCCTCCATAGAGCCACAGTGCATGGTGCAGTCATGTAAATTAAAAGCTAAGTCATAGTCTCATAAGATCAAAGTTAATTTTGTTCATGTCGTGTGTATTTTTTCCCCACTGCTAATTCCTTTATTTTATATTGCCCCCCACTCCCCCCCCCCCCACCCCGTCTGCTATTCAGAGTGGCAGCCCATCAACCAGTCTGGATGAACCATTACCACCACCAGCATGCTAGCTGTGTGTTGGGTTTCTCAAGCTTGGGGCTGGGAAGCAGGCGACGGGCCCTCTCAGGTTACAAGCTCTGTTTCAGTGGTACAGTGGGGGGTGGATGGTGATTGTGTGGTGGTGCAGCAGCAAGCAAGCAATACAATGATCCCTGGGTCTTTACTAATAGATGACCTGCTGACTAACATGCCCCCACCCTCCCACCCATCCAGCTATCCAGCTATCCAGCCATCCATCAACCCCTTTGCTGCAACAGACAGCTAAAGACAGTGCTGGTGGTTGCAGCATCAGTAAATATAGATTAACATGACAAACATACAGACAGTTGTCAGGTGTTTAAAATTGTTGGCCTTTTCTCATGACCTTATTTTTGCTGTTAAAATTATTTTAATTAATTAATTTATTTTTACAATGTTTTATTTCCCAGAGTAATGATGCGGCATGTGCCCCAGTGCAGTGAATAATCCCCTGTTCAGTAATCCTTTGTGGAAGTTATTGCGCCAGTTGGAGCTACAATATCATTTCACATTAGAGGAGTTATGACTAAACATTTTGTTTTGTCATCCCCCCCAGATATTAGGCTGCTACTCATCCCCCATATCCTGTTTGGTTGAATATCATTATCATTATTTTAATGTTCTCTCCATTGTACTTATTTTTGTCCAGTGTTCCAAATATTTAAGAATAAATTACAACCGGTTGAATAATTTGAATGTAGGCCTATGTATCCGATTAGAGTGTAACTGGAGACCTTTGATAATAAATCATATCATTCACTGCAACATTATGGCCTAAGAATTAAAAAAGTTCTGAGGGATAACTGTCTGTTTTTTTTCAACATTTTGTGCGGAATTATGACGCAATAAAGTGTCTTCCTCTTCATATTTTCCGTGGCACTTCCTTGGATCCTCAATATAACGTGATCTCTATTGTTGCCATCTCGCTTTTCTTTTGAAAGCAGCAGCAGACACAATCTTGCCACTTTATAATTTCATTTTCATCTGGTGTCCTATATCACATGGCACTGGGTCCGTGTACGGCCCTGATGCGGCTCAAGCGCACACAGCCATCTGATCCCTCCGCTGGCACCTGTTTCAACGGGCCCGGCACAACGGCAGCACGCAACCAAATGAGTATTTTAAATATTCATCGAGAGAGGCTACTCATCTCCTATACACGCGCTGGCCCCGGCCCCTCTTTGGCACAGATGATCCGCGTCTCCGGTTTCGCCTTCTACCAGGTGGACACCACGTCACGGCTTTTTTAGAGAGCCTTGCGCCGAGTCACCGGCGGATTGATTTCACTGTCGCTATCTAAACCCTGAAAAGGAGTGTGAATGTGTGTAACCAAACCCAGGCCCATCACCTCTAAATATTACACGAGTTTGTATCCACCTATAGTTACCAGCCTAATTATCAACAGCAGGTTAATGGCCAACAGAGAGGAGCATGCGGGTACAGCTCGCCCTCATATATATATAAGGCTTCCAAAAGTGAAGTTGGGACATAGGCTACCTCGGCCTCTCGCTTCATCAAAGGGCCCTGCTGGTGGTGCAGCAGTTCTGCGTAAAGCGAGAGGAGCAGCTGAGGCCCCTGACGGCGCGAGGACACCAGGACTCCATCGGGCCAACATCAGGTTGTATGGTTTTGACTATAAGGGTTTTGGTGACGGATTATGAAAGCGTAGAGGCAGAAAATGGTCATGACATAGGTGATTAACCGTAGAGGAAACCTATTGTGTGGCAGACCACCAAACATTCCTTTTCCCCTTTGACAGGAAATGTTATGAAATATGCCTGTATAGTAACCACAAGTGCAGGCTGTAAATGCAGTAGGCTATTTGATAATCATTTGCCATCTGGACGTGGTCATTTGATCCTGCAGCATCTCGACCCCAAGAACTGCAGCCTCAACTGCATCAGCCGACTAAAACTATAATCCCGGTGGCATGATGGGGGGCTGGGAAAGGAAGATGCGCCGAATAGTCTGTTTGATGTAGGCCTAGGCCTGTATGCTTGGGTTCTGAATCTGAAAATGCAGCGCACGCCACTTTGCATTGGGAATTAGTGCCATTTGTAATTGCTGTTTACTCCAGAAATGAGGCAGGATTCAGTTTAAAGGTGAATTCTCAGAATACAGTGTCCCATGTAGGATACATTTGTGCAATATAAATTGGACTTGTCATTTAGCTCTTTTTTCCCCTACATCTCGCGCTCTCTGTCTCTCCATGGAAACAGTATGTGGTATTTGGGTGCTGGCCTGGTAGGGAAACGGTAAACTATTGACCTGTAAATAAACCACAGGCCTGGCTGGAGGCCTCAGCTCTGCTGCCTGAGAAGGCCTTTTCGGATTAAACAAAACAAAACAAAACAAAACAAAACAAAACAGGCATTACGTCTGTGTGAGACAATGCAATCGAATTGTAGCAGAATGTACTAGTCTACTTCAGCATTTAGTAAATAGTAGGCTAAATCTCAGGACTATATTTAAATTAGCAATATATATATATCACTCAAATCCACTGAACGTTTAATATGTGTATCAAGATTTTTAGTTGCATGTATTACAGCATGAAATACCAAAACTCTGTAAATGTGAATTTTCAAAATCATAAGGCCTATATTTTGTTTGCAGGCTTAATGAAAGAATCAATGCCTATTTTAGTCACAATATTGTTTCTTATTTTATTGGCGATCATACATTGATGTCTTAAACCAAAATATAAAAAATAAATAAAAAGCATATAGGCATCTGGATGTCCTTGGCTATCCGTAGTAAATTGTTCGGTTGAGACAGGGGGTTGGTCCAAAATGATTCGTCAGGAGATGGTTTAATCCGGAGAGACAAAACCAATCCTCAGCGGCTCAGACTGCGGCAGTCCTGCGAGTTAAAATGGGACACCCCCCTTTTAAAGTCTCCGCGCCTCCAGATAGATCCACTTTATAGAGACTATAGGCCTTTATAGAGCCGGTCCGGCACTGAGGCCATGCGCGCAAGGAGATGCAGGCGCTTTTGGATTAATGCGCTTGAATAGGCCTATTTGTCTTTCTTACCGTGGAAAGCGTCTGAAATTGCTGCCCTAAAACCAGGTGGAGGAACGCTGGATGGAAGCAGCTTGGGTCCCGCTTTAAGGAAAACGCACACCGTTAAGAACACAGGTAGGCTGCTCACCGGTACCATCTGTACCCTTAGAGGCCGTGCCATTTTAAAGGGGAGGGTTACATGTTTTTTTCACGAGAACATTAGGTTAAAAATGTAGGAGTATTCAATATGTCTGTTGATAGTGCACCAGTCACTACAGCTGTAGGCCTTTTTGAGAGGAATAGTAAACCAGTTGCACAGCCTGTATAGGCCTGCTTTTATTCCAAACTAGTCTGAGACCTGCCCTGGATCCTCTATGCGCCTGCGCCGTTAAAAAGGTGCACGGTGCACCTTTCTTTCTACCAGTGTGCCACTGGGACGCGCAGGTAAAAGGGAGGAGGCTGAGTTTGGAGGGAGAGGGAACCGGCGGGAGAGAGAGAGGAGAGAGAGAGGGGAGAGGAGTGCAGGGCTGAAATTGACATTCGATACTCAGGAAGTTCAGAACGCCGCTTGGATTTCTTTTGTTTCATTGTAATTCTGCAGTGCTGCTGCGGGCAACACGGACCGGAGGCTGCTGTTGCCTCAACACATCTTCAATAGTGGAACTCTTTTAAAATTATAATAATAGGTTAAGGACTTTAAAAAAGTCCTTTGGGTCTGACTTCAGTGCACTTTGTAGCTTCAGGTACGGCGCACAACGATGGACTCCGAGGAAGGTATGGACTACATTTTATATTTTACTGTTTTGGCTCCAGTTAGACTATAGTTTACTAGGCTTACTGTAGTTTATAGAGACGCATCAGCGAGAGGGAAGCTGCGCGAGGACATTTCATACAAAGTGTTTAAAAAAATAAAAAATAAAGAGGGAGCCTATGATAGTCTGTTAATTTAAAACCAGAATTGTTTTTATCTGTTACTCTAATCCATGCAGCGAGGGACTTTTTTAACCATCTTTTTTGACCAAATCCGAACAGGTTCGATTTGGTCGGAATTGGAAAAAAGAAAAAATAGTAAAAAAAAAAAATACGTTAAATGTCAGTCAATAACAGTAGCCTACTTTAAATAACCATCTTGTAGCTGTTTGTAATATTCTAATATGTGTTATTTCGGTGATGCTGGAGGTTGTTGGTATATAGGTCTTTATTACACTGCACCTGCTGCTTTTTCCCCCCCAACTGCAATAAATACCAAGTAGCACGGTTTTAGCAGCCTAATCCTATAGATTAATCCTGCGCGTTTGGTGTCTTGTAAATATTTACTCCAACAGAAGATAATCAGGATGGTAGCCTATGCACAATAATACAATATACAAATTAAATGGGAAACAAAAAATGTAACCAAATACTGCATTTGTAATTGCCATACAACTGAAGTATCCTAAAATAATAATAAAAAAGTCACATCAATATAAATTCACTAAATTTAAATATAGGAATTGAATGAAAGTACTAGGATTCCCATCTTGTCCTGAATGCGTCTTTTACATTTTTAAATATTTTTTTTTGAATGGGCCATGCAAGCAGATAGTTCAGGTTTGACTGATAGATAGCCTAATTGAAAATCGTGCTGTGGGATTTAAGAGGAGGTTGTAAATCCTCCTGAAATAACCGTGAAGTTGAAACTTGTTTGACTCCCTATTCAGACAAATGGGATTAACTGAAGGGGCTTTGGAGCTGCTTTGAATTAACGGTGACAGAGACAAAAGGCAGTCTGGGCCGTGCAATGTTAACATTTCAGTCTTTTTTGGTAAATTCTCATGCTGCATTATGATGAGGAGGGGGAATATTGATTAGTAGGCCTATAATATCACTGCATTATTTGGATATGAACTGATATTTAAATTAGTGTAATTGTGCAGAATCCCTTAAAGATGTATTGATATCACAATTTTTTTATTATTAAGGAATAAAGTAGAAATTAATTTTAACTCTTGACAGTGAGAATATAATCTATATTATAACACAAACTGTCATTATTATTAATTTTTTTACTTATTAATTATATCCGCTTGAAAATGATCTTCATGAAAAATGGGCGGTTCCAGTTTATTTAGGCTAATGCAGATGGGTTTTTGTATTTTGACAGCTGGCCTTGATGACACATCAAAGCAGGATGACTTTGTATGTCATTTATTAACCAGATTACTTGTCCAAACAAAAAGGCTTATTTACAGAAGGTTAAGAAATCGATATCAGGTCAATGTGAACAAACATTCTTTTCAGATAATATTATAAAAAAATCTCGTAGAATAAATAAAAAGGCAAATTCTATTAATGTCTTCTTATGTTATGCCGCAAATGCATACATACAGAAATTATGAAGTAGTTTTTCCTTTATGGCTGCTGCCGGGGCTCATAAGAAGTCTTATGTTAAAAAAAGCATGCCATAAAAAATCTCATGAAGCTCCATTCCCATCAAATTAAGATATGAAAAGGCAAGACGTGGGCAAATCTTTAAAGGACACAGGTTCTTTCTTCACTTGGCTTTTTAGTGCTATTGATTTCTCCAGGAAATGGCAACGGGAGTCTTGCTCGGGGAGCCATTTGGGCGTCTGAAGAATCACTTAGTACATGGTTTGATCGCAGGAATCAATGGGAGCTCCGCGCACTGCAGGGCCCAGGGTGAGGGAGATAATGGCTGAAACCAAAGGGTGGGGCGTTTGAGGACCGTCAGCCTCTCCGATTCGGTATTTTATCCGCAGTGCATGGATTTGTTTTTGACAACGCGTCCCAAGGTCAGGAGAAGGACTGAAGGTTATCACTCGACTGCACCATTGTGTATCCTAGTTTTTGTGGACTTCATATCCACACTGAGAAAGTGGCATTGTAGAGAATGTAATTTTTCTGTGGCTTTTGTATGAAATGGCCGGAAATACCTTTTTTTAAACATAAGTTGATTTGCTATAATTTCCACATCTGGCTGTAATGGCAGCAATTTTCTGGGATTGGTGTTTTACATTGATGAGTGGACAAAAATGCAACTTGCTTGCTGTAAATCCAAGCCCAGCTTCAATGGAGCATAATATGTTTTTAAAAAAACCTGTTGGCTGGCTGCTCATTTTACTTCCTATATGGAGATATTTACTTAACAATCTTGCTATAGATAATTGACTTGTCACCACAACAGAGGAGAAAAGAGGGCCTCATCTTGGGTTATCAAATTCAGCCTTTCAAATACGAACATTGATCGGAAAAGAAAAAAATCGGCAATGTGCACTATGTCTTGACCATGAAGAACAGTGGCTGGACAATGTAACAATGCTAATCTACATAGAGAATTAAAGGGTCAAGTTTAAGGTGCCACCCATTTTAGGGGGGCTGGGCAGGACGTTAAGAGATTACCTACAAACCATAAAGGCCCACTTTATACCAGCCTTGTTTCTCAGACATTAACAGGTTTAAAATGTCTCCTCATGGTGTTATCACAAAATAGTAGAATTTATTGTAGAATCATTTTAGTCAGTAGCCTACATTTTTTTGTTCACTGAAATCCAGGGCATGATTGATTTATTCCTCTTTTATGGTCTGGTCTGGTCCCGCTATGCAATGCAAAGAGGAAAATCAATCGGCAACATTTTAAAAGATAAATGATCAAGTGTGGAATTTTGATGTAGGATGTATGGGCACGATTGTGGAATTCAAGGTTTATGTTGCACCATAATCTTGTAAAAGTCCCTGTTGCTGTGCTGTGAGCTTCAAATGAAACAACAACAAAAAATTCAATTGGACGACTGCTTCATCCTACATTATCTAAAAAAACAAACCAATATTGCTGCAAAGGCTATACGAATTGATGATATACAGCCATATTGCATTCTTACTAACTTGTAAAAGCACTGCTTCGTAGTTTCATCAGCTGTCGACCTTAACTCTCCTTTCTGGGAAATCTAAAGACGGCAGTGCAGGCGATTAGCAGTGAACAATTAGAGGAGGATGTTTTGCTCACCCCTAGCCTAGGATTGGCTGGACCTATATTTAGTTGCCCACACAGAGACACGGTAGCCTTTGACCTATTACTTAATGCGTGGATCAATCCACTGCAGTGCAGTGCGCCTTGAGTTAAGCTGCGTCACTGCAACCGCGCAATCATATTGTAGACTGTAGGAGCTTCTCTGCCTTTTTCACACCGTTTCTTCACTTTGCGCTCACACTTCTGTTCATCCCTCTCTCTCTCTCTCTCCAGGCTTTCGTTACTGGAGGTCTAATTTGCATAGTTTTGCTTCACCTGGCTGAACTATCCTCACAGGCTGACCGGCTGGCCTACCTGGGTGTATGGGGGTGATAATGACTCCTGTTCTGTGTATGGCACTGGTAGAATTCACTGTGAGAGCTCACTATCAGTGAATTACCATAGGGCCATAAACAGAGCAGAGAAAGAACCACTTGATGATGCCCGTCCCTCCGCCATGGCTTACTGCCTCTGGCTCTCCTATCTCCTGTGCTTGTGGGTGGGGTGAATGTGATGTAATGACTGTGGTGTGGTTGCGTAAACTCCGACATCTCTCTCTGTCCTGATGTGCTTCTGCAGAAAACAGCTGCTTGCATTTGAAGGACCCAGCCAGCCAGCCAGCCAGCCAGCCTGCCTCTCCTCTTCTTTGCCCATTTTGGCACTAGCACATTTTTGCTTCTGTATATATACTTTGAGCAATTATGTGTAGTGCCAATATGGGACAAGATAGACTTCCGTCACTTTCGCATCATCTTGGACACTCCTATGTATTAGTATAATGCTTTGGTGTCTCTGTGCTTTCGTGTAATTTGGTCTCCAATACATGGCTGTACCAAGAACTCTAAGTGGATGTGGATCTACATTTTTAAGACATGCTAGCTCCTATGTGCAACAACACCTCATATGCCAGTCAAACCATGACCTTGAAGAATGATACTAGCACAACAGAGCCAAATGAATGATCAGTTAATGTTCCTCCCTCTCCATTTAAATAAGGAAACACCTTTTGCTAAAAATGTGAAATTAAGAATCATGCCATATCTTTTTTGCGGGTTTCTTCTGTCAATCTGAATGACCTTACCATAAACCAAGTACTGTATGTAAGTGGCTCATGTGAGTGTGAAAAAGGCCCAGCAGCTCTCTGGTGGTGTTTGGCAATGGTAGAACTCACACTGGTGAGGTAGATGGATCCGGTGGTTCTAGACTTGCCAACTACTGCTTGAGAGCGTCCACCACTGACTCACTAAGTCACTGCCAGCCGTCCGGCGCCAAGTGGAAACAAGTCAAACGTCTTTGAAGGGCATTTTAGGGAGCGAGTCAGTGGCCGATGGTGGTGAAGGGTGGGGTGAGACTCACTTCCTCCCCCTGCGCACCCCGGCTTCAAAACTCTGGTAACTCTTCAAAAGGAAAGTGTGGAAAACGGTCAGGGCAAACCATGTTTTTTAAAATGTTATTTCAAAACTGATGATGTGGATCCAGGTAAAAAAAAATAAGTTTTTCTCTCTTTGATTGACAAAAGAGGAGACACAGAATGCACCATATATACAGTATATATGGCCATATATGGACGCAATAGGATGTGGTTTGAGAAATGTCTTGAAACCTAAAAATTACAACGAGAACAAATTATGTCCCTAATATTTACTCAATTATATGTAATTAATATATTCGGCGTATAATTGTTACATATTGCAAATAAATGTACAAATAGGTTCTAGAAGATTGGTAATGACCCCAAAGACGAGAAGGAAAATGAGACCTGGATCAGAAATCAATTTAAGTGTTTCTTGAAACTGGAGTTTCTGATGAAATCAATGCAAAAACGTCTTATCAGCGTCTTATAACGCCCCTTTTCTCTGATGATACTGCCTGTTAACCACCTTTTACCCAAAGCCAAGACAGGATACCATGTACGTTTTTTTTTAAATACTGAAATTAAACAATAAGTGTTGAACATTGCTCGTCATTGATTATCAATTCATTTTTAAAATCTTTTGCTGAGAAAAATGGGAACATTTGCCATTTCCAGGGGCTGAATTATGAGGATATTTGATATTTTCTAATATCTACAGTAAATATGATTCCATTTCGACTTTTGACTTTTCTATGTTTTACCTGATGTAGACTAGTCGATTAATGTAGTATTAAGAATAAGTATTGACTGAGTAAGGAATAATAATGATAATCATTAGTTGCATCCCTACATGTATTGAATGGAAGCTGATGATAATGGATTCCTCTGTTCAAAGGCCAGTCTTGTCTTGAGGTTTGACCAGCAGAGCTAGATCAAGTGAGCGCAGGGACTGAGTGGTCGTACAGAGGTTCAGCTATTCTGCCTCCATCAGGGGGTTCCTCTCTTAGCTCTGTGGCATAATTGGCAAAACCGCGCAGTATCATCTTACCCGTCTCTTTCAATGCGGCCTTTTTCCCTCCTCCCTTCCCAAGCCAAAAGGGTGGAGAGAGATGGGGGAGTCGTTCTCAGATGTTGGTTTGGTCCATCGACAGAATGGCTACACACTGAGCTCCATATATCTGGGTCAGGGTCTGCTAATGTAGGTGACAGGGGGATCTGGGGATTAAAACCTCTTTATCTGCCTCTGCATAAATCCTTCTTTATAGCCTACACTTCAGCTTTAGCTAATATGATTTGTATTGTTACCAGTTTGCCTGCGGGTTGCTGTGGCTATATTTGATGTACATGGACGTCGCCATCGCACTGGTGCAGAGGCTCTTTTGCTTATGTACGTATGGGTCGTCCATTAAAAACAGAGAGCGAGAGCGGGTAAGTGCTGAGATTGTGGTGACACACGGACTAGTTGACATGAAAGAGCTCAGCTCAAGCTGCTGTTCACTGGACAACTGATTCAGGTTAACTGGGGTTGTGTCTAATGTTACAGAACATATCAAGCACATATGACATGCGTAGTGTGAACATGTAACTGAACAGTCTAGGGTTTTGTAATGCCGAAATCAATGTAACAAGTGAATGTTTTCTCAGTTTGTTCTCCTGCTGACTTTAATCACTCAAATGGCATATTGTTTTTTTTAAATATATCATATAAATCCCTTTTCTGTGATATGTGCAAATAAATACTTTCAACAGACTGATCCATGTGTCAGACTCCGTCTACTAACGATCTTCTCTGCAGCAAAGTGCATTGTGGGATAACCCCTTGTCAATGCGAGGCCTTCTCCAGATGGGCCGGGCAGCTCAGGTTACACCGCATTTTTCAGTAGTGGCCCCTCTATCCCACAGCCCCCCTGGCCCCTTTCTCCTTGTCTCTCTCTCTCTCTCTCCCTCTCTCTCTCTCTCTCTCTCTCTCTCACACACACACACACACACACACACACACACACACACACACACACACACACACACACACACACACACACACACAGTTTCCTGGGTGGGTATGAGACAGTGCTTCGCCTGTGCTCTAATGCAGCCTGCAGCAGAGCATTAGTGAAATGAGATTATGATCGTTCTTCTTACGTAGTGTCTGGGCAGAGGTGTGAGCTGAGAAGGTGAGGATGCCATTATTAGACCATTAGACTACATTATGGGAAGGAAGATGCTTCATCATCAGCAACCAGTCTTCTGACGCTATGGCCCAGATGTGTAGTTAGTAGGGTCGATTTCAAAAGAAAAACATTATTTATGTTCAAGTTTCTCCATGTTTTCAAAGATGAGAAAACAGTTTCTACCTCATAAGGCCGGTGGGTCAAACGAGGGTCAACGGCAGAATCTCTTCTGAATGGTTAGGCAGTGTGACAGATCTACAAGTAGGCCTATTCAATTCTGTAGGTTTTATATTTTTATTTTTAGGACAAGGGGTAGTAGATTATCTCTTGTTGAAACCGTGAGCAGTTTGTAGGCCTACGCATGTGTGCGTGGGCCACGTGGGAGTGCAGCAGCAGAGCCAGGGATGCACTGTATTAAGACACGATTAGTGGAGATTAAAGCTCTGGCCTAGAGTCTGCCTGCACGACTCCAGGCAACAAGAATGACCAAAGCCCTATCCTACCCTGTGTTGACCCCTGTGGAGCACGGGCCACTGAAGCCCTTGCTACATCCTATGTGCACTGACCGACTGAGGACAATCAATAACACACACACACACACACACACACACACACACACACACACACACACACACACACACACACACACACACACACACACACACACACACACGCCTGCCTGCCTGACCTCTGCCCAGTGATTCCTCCAGTAAACATATTGCCCCCAAAGACAGAGCATAGGCACTCTCTCACACTGCAGCCTGACTATCCTAGATTGGATGGTTCTAATGACATCCAATCAGGATCAAAGTCAGTAAGATTGGTTGCGACAATTGGAGGAGTGTGTGGAAGAGTGTATGGTGCACGATGATGTAACTTGTGTAACAGTGTCACGCAATGACGGCGCTACACAGGGGCTAAAGCCCCGTTAGAAATCTGGTTAGCCCCGGTTCAGCCCCCAAGGAATCAGGATACTAGTTACGCTACTGTATTGCAGTAAACAGCTGTTAATATTTTCTTTAAACGCTCTAAACAATTAAATCTTCAACAATCTTCACATCAGGCAAGCCTATTCTGTAGCCTAGTGATGTGCAGCGTATTTTTATTAATGTTTTTGCCTTGCACCCGGCCGAGAGTCAAGCTGCTCCGCCGGGCGAAGTCCGCCCGGCAGCAAATATGTCACTAAAATAGGCTGCTGCATCCAAATCATCCCCGATCGCCAATTTGATACTAGCCTACAGCAACACAATTTAGCAAAACTGTCAGGATCGCGTGGCGCTGTCAAAGGTGCAGATCTGGCCACTGGAGCAGAGAAGAAGCCAGCGTGTCTGTTTCTCCGCAGCGCACAGCACAGGGAATATCTAATAGGCTACTATTTGTATTATAAAATGTCACTTAAAGCTGGGGTATGTGATTTCTGATTGGTCAAAGTTAACATGAGCTGTACACTTTGACCAATCAGAGCGAGGCTCTGATTCTCTGTTCTTATTAGCTGTTGGGACTGTCCATTCACTTTGGCACAGCTTTGTTGGTGTAGAGCATGTCAGGGAGGGACCATAGGGGAGGGACCAAAGAGAACAAGTGGAGTGGTTGAGGTATTTGGATTCGAATCTCTATCCCAACTGCCATTGTCTCCCCAAATCCTCCACCCCAGCTTTAAGAGCGACGACAAACACACAGGTCAGTAATCATTTAGATGGCAAGATGATGAGGCAGATTCTTTGGAAAATCTAAAAAAAGGCAAAAGTTTATGATGATGTGAACAACTTACTGTATGATAGGCCTTTCACACCGCCGCAAAATCGGCGCTAGTTCTGGGCTTGTTCGGAGTTAGAGCCAGTGTTTTGGTTTCACACCGCCAGAGAGCCTGCTCCGGGCCGTAAAAACCGGGGGAACTCATACCCCAGGATTGAGCAGGGTTTGATAAGAACTGCTTGCGCGAACGGTTGGGGGAGGGATTATCCTGACCAACCAGAGCAACTCAAACCTCATGCCCGCCATATTTAAAAACACCGCTACTACGAGACGTAAACATAACATAATTACCGAACGTATCGATCAAATTGACCGGCGAGAATACGCTGTATGGGTCCTGTTTGCTTAAGAAAGCAAAGCGAGAGCCAACAAGTGTAAAAATAAGACGTATTCGCCGCTGTTGTTGTGCTTAAAGCTAGCGGTAGCTTTAGCGTTAGCCACAAGAGCAGCGGCGTCGGGTGACGTACACACACGTTTACAGTGACGTCATGACGTTGCTCTCTTGCCGGCTCCATGGCTGTCTCCGGTCGATGTGAAACCAACCGGTTCATAACTGGGATAAGGCTGTAACCAGTTTTGAACTGACCCAACACCAGCCTGGAACTGACTCTTGGTTCATTTTGGTGTGAAAGGCCTATGAGTGTGCTTTTTAAGTCGCCAGAACGTAGGAAACAAGTCATTGAGGCTCAAATTTGAGAAAATATCCTGGCGCCGTGCATGACGCACACAATCTCTGACTTTAAAGAGGACCTATGATGTTTTTTGACTTTTATGACCTATAAACGTTGTTATGATGATTCATAGTCATGCTTAACCATACTAAATTATCAAATAATGACTTCCATGCATTTCGACGTATTCCCTGCTGACCGTCTGGGGTGTCTGTGCAGAGCACTAAACACTATTCTAGCCAGTCGAGAAGTCACGTCTTCAAAGCGGTCTACCCTTTCATAATTGGTGACGTCGCATAAAAATTTGTGACGTGACCACGCGGATGTTTCCATGTATGGTAATGCTGTCACTTCCCTGTTCTCGTCTGCCTCGCGCCCTTATAGGTCCATGCTCGCGCTTCCCGCCACTGAAAGTGTTCCGGAAGGAAGGTAACCAATCACAACGGAGTGGGGTTTGCAAGAGGGGGGGGGGAGGGTAGCGGAGATGGCCGATGCACAGGCGGAGGGAGCGGAGATTGCCGAAGCACACACACTCAAGTGTTGACAGGACGTGCTGGATCGCCAAAATAAGAGAAAGAGCTTCCCGAAAATCTACATAGTTTTTTGTGATGTGATTCGTGTCAGGTTGCTCTATAGCAGTGTAAAACAAGAAATTAAGACCAGAAAAGTAGTATAATAGGTCCTCTTTAACACACGACCAGTGGGTCTGCAGGCCGTTCACAGTGTTTGTGTGTGAATGCCTGGTGTTGTTTTAACTTTATATTCTTTTTTTCCCCCAATGTTGGATCTAAGGAAAAATGTGTTGTACTCCAGTTGGATTCAAAGTACTATCCTGCAGGACCAGGTAGGGATAAATATAATTCATAAGTCACCTTTTTTCTTATAAGCATTTTGAAAATGCAGATTGATGTCCCGACTGTTTAAAAATATTTTTAGTTCATATTCTAGAATAAAACTATACATATATACTAAAATGAATGAATTAAAATACACAAAAAACAGATTCCTGTGTTTTAAAACATTTATTATAACTTTAAGGTGTCTTAAGGCTGTGTCTTTGTGAGTCGAGTCATCCTTTCTGAACCCATTCATAACCTAATTGTGTTCACCTTTAATGATGCAGTTGAAAGGTTTTGATGCACCATGTTTAACTGAGTGGATGGATGGTGCAAAGAGAGAGATAGATAGATAGAGAGAGGGTTGTGTGGAGGAGGGAGAGCTTTATGAGGTGGTGTAGTCCTTTTTCAAAGAAAACAACCTAATAAGGCCTTCTTAATCTGCAGGGACAGTTTGATGCGCAATGTGTCACACACCTACAATGAAAGGAAGTCTGCCCTTGACTACAAAGACCCACAATACACGCTCTCAAGTCTTTCTCAACTCACACGAGGGGTCCAAGTTAAAAAAAAATACCAGAGGAAGGAGAATAAAACACGAAACAATAAGAACAAATCTTCATCTTTTCATCTGTGTGACTGTGAATGCAACCTGCTTCAGCTTTAATCTGGAGGGAGAGCGAGATATACACTGACGCCATGGTAGATTAAGGCCTGAACGCTTCCCTTCTCTCTCTCTGCTCTACTCTGCAACAGAAGGGCCCGGCCAGCAAATCCCTGGCTTTAAAGCAGTAGAGGTTCAGGCAGCTTATGATGTAATCACACAGCCCTGTCTGTCACGGCATTGGAAGTGGGGGGTAGCCTATGCTGTAGAGGAGATTTGTGGCCACTATATTAGTATGGGATAAAATTCAAGAGAAATGTGTCATTCTTCCAAAAAAGGGAAGATATGGTTGTAAAGTCGTCAACTGTGAATATCAAAAGGTCAAACATAAAGCTTCCTGTAGAGTGTAGGTCTCCTTAGCTACAATGGAAGAGGTGGGACAAGGTCATCGCTTTGCAATGCACAGTTAAGTTTCAATTCAAGACGGATTGGCTACGTCCAAGTCATCTTACAAATGACAAATACTGAACCTTGCTCTTTACAAAATAAAAGCACAATTTGTGTTAATGATAAATTTAAATATTGTAGCCTATCATCAGTTATACTCTCACAATTTTAGTATATTGCTGTGTTTCGCTGAAGATAGAAGCACATTTGAGATTGAGCTAAAAGGTTGGTTGTAGGTTTTGTCAAGGGGTTCATTAGCTTTGTTCATGACTGTACAGTAAACATGCAATACTATATCAAACAAAAGCAATTGCTCAGTTATATTTACTTGTGCCTCACGTGTTGCTCTCCTCACTTGTGTTTTTTTCTGGCCTGAGGCCTAAGCATTTCATTGCCAATGACTGCTGCCGTTGTTGCATACGATGAGTAAACTTCTTGATTCTAATATTTTAATAACAAAGCTACAGAGCTGCCTGTATAACAAACTAATTTCATTCAGTTTTAATAAGAAAAACTAATGTAGCTGCAACATTTTAAAGCTTCAATAATCAGGAAGGAAAGAGAACGAATGTTGAACAGCAGCCATTTTATTGGACTTTATTTTTTAAATAGTGGTGAGTTGAACCAAATGTTACAGCTGCATCGAACTGTATCGATTTGCGTCAAGCAATGTTTTGTGTTAGGTTTTTTATTTCATTTGTTTTTTAAGGAAATGCTTTTTAAATATTCCCATCGCAAATACTGCAGCTCCTGTTCAAGTATACAATTAACTTCCTGTGATAACCAAAGTGATGCAGACCACCATAAAAAGTTTGTGTTAAAAAATAACATATACCAAGGGGGGGTGGGGGGGTGCACCTATCCATGCACTGGCAATAAATTGATTTTGTAGACAAAATGGCTGCTTCAGGAAGTCGGCACACAGCAGTCCAGCAGTAATAAAACACCTTGATGTATATATCCTGAGTCTTCACAAATCTTGACATGTGCGTGGATCACGGTAAAACAGCACAGGACATACACACAACAATGACAACATGGTATTTCAACATAATATCTTATCATCTTAATAAGAGAAATGTCTTCAGCTTAAACGCTATTCTGTACACTAACAGAGGTTTTAGGTGAGTTGAGGTGGAAGGAGTAAAAATTTAGAGTCGTGATCAGGGATGCGGCGGAAAATGGGAGGGGGGGTGATTTTTGACTATGGCACTGAATTGTAAATTCATTCTAAAGAAACAATACAGTCAAGTACAAGGAACGACAAGGAAATTCCAGAACAGTTATAGTAGTTCCACACTCTGGGGTTGAAGAAGTGGTGTGGCTTTCCTCCCGACGCTTTTTTTGGTTCATCTTTGTTTGAAGTTAAAGGTTAGATTGTAGAGGAAATATATACTTAATACTCAACATCACAGAGCTAAAAAAAAAAAAAAAAAAAAAAAAAAATTGAAAAACATGAAGCTGAATGGAAGAAGAAAATTACATCAACAAAAGCAATATCTTTACATAGTAAACACAATGCATTGATAACTCACTCTTTACATCCCCCTGCAGATGTACATTTAAAAATATATCTGACATTGTACACAACCGCGCGATGTCTTGGAAAACAGTAGGAATCCACCAAAATCTCCAAGGTTTTTTTTTCAGTGCCTTCTACTCCGCCCATGGTTTTAATTGTCATTGCTGAAGGGTCACCACCTCCACCGCCTGGCCATCCAGCGTGACCGTGTTTTCTAGGCGTGTGGCGACAGGTGCCATTGCAACCTGGACAGGCCGGTTGCCCTGGGCCAGGCTGGTCACTACAGTCTGATACATGCTGACCGGGATCTGGACCAGACCTTGAGGAGACGGATACAGAGATAGTTTGGATTAAGACAAACAACAACATTAACCTGTTAGTGTGAGGGTGGGATTCAAAAACAAAAAATCCATTTGTAGATTTCTAAGTTTCAATCTATTTTATATCCCCAGTACTTGAATGATTGCTCAATTATTCCACGAGTCAGACAAAAAAAACGTACTGGCAATGATTCCAAATTTGCAAGCTTTGCAAATGTGTATCTTTCAGTTTCCGATGGTTTGTGAGATAATACAAGCAAATTATAGACATTGCTTTGGGTTCAAAGAACTTGTGAAAGGATTTTCTTGCCATTTTCTTAAATTTGACAGACAAAATGATTCATATGAAAATTAGATAACATATTTTTTAATAATGGAAATGATTGGAATGTTATGTTCCCAATATCCCGCTGTTGGAATGTGGTTGGGATGAAAGACGCAAATTGAAGACATCACCTTGGGCTCTGTGGAATGAGCATACTTTTACAATTTCCTGGCATTTTAGTTGACTTAATTATTTGATGACTAAAGCAACATATCAACATATTAACTGAAAATGAAAAACAATGCAGCCTTGACGATAACAAATACAGCCTGTTCCGCCTTTGGTCAGTGCTATTCATGTTTGACACAGTGCTTGGTAGACAGTCAAGTCCAGGTAGTCATTATTGTCTGTGACAGAAGGCAGCCATGTTACAGAGACTGCATTTCTGAACAATGGTCCGATTGAACGTTTTTAGCTCATTTCCCCCCCATGCCCAGCTGTGTGTGTGTGTGTGTGTGTGTGTGTGTGTATGTGTGTGTGTGTGTGTCTCTGCCTGTAGGGATTATTGCTGCAGTCACGTGGGCCTCTGCCCCACCCTGCAAGCTGTCACAGACAGGCAAGAAGGTCAGTTTAGGGGATGGCAGTGGCTCATGCCCGCTCCCATTACTCTGAGCTAAGACAGTGGACCTTAAACGTACAAAACACTCAATACCCATGTATCCTTTGACTACATAACTAAAGGCTGAGTTCAAATCTTTAATAAAAAAAGAATACATACGTAAATAAGTAAAGCATGTTAAGAATGATTTGTCTGGGGGCGCCCTTAGCTCAGTTGGTAGGGCGTGTGTCCCCCCCCCCCCCGGGCCCAGCAGCAGACCCGGGTTCGATTCCCGCCCGCGGTCGTTCTCTGCATGTCACTCCCCTCTCTGCCCCATTTCACCTCTGTCTCTTCAAACTATCAATAAAAGCCTGAAAAAAAAAATTATAAAAAAAAAAAATTGTCTTTCAAGTCTGTGAAATCAGGCCCCATTTGTCTGGCTATATATGATTGTTGGTCCTCTTACTAATGTGGGCCATTGCTAAGCCTACTCGCCAGCCATTTGTGACAGGGTTAAGTTTTGCTGATGCAGGTAATTGCGCTGGAAGTGATTATGGTGGAGGGCTTCAGGGGAATGGGGCATAGGCCTGGCACGGTGATGTACGGACACAGTTACTGAGTGAAGTGCTTCATTGGCCACTCAAACATTGTTACTTAGGCATTAAGGGCCCGTGTCTATGTATTAGTGTGTGTGTATCCGCATGCCTTTGTCAGTGAAGGGTCGCTACACGAGTCAATCAGCAGCGTCTGGACCAGTGCACTTCAAACAGTGCTCTCCACTCCTGTGCGGCACTACAGTGATTAGCTAAGGTCAACAGACGGGAGAAGGACTGGGGCTTTCGCAGCTATTAGTAGTTTAAATGAGCTATTGCAGCCAAATGACTGCTGCTTATGGGTTGGGAAGAAAGATGTCAAACAACAAAGGCTGCAGATGTTACATTTAAATAACTTGAATTAACATTAATGTACAAAGTAATAAGTAGAAATGTATTCAAAACAAATACATGTTTTCACAGTTCACCTTTCAGCTGTGAATGTTGAGCTAATACAAATAAAAATGCTAAGTTCGAAAGCCTTTGTGATTCATTACGGGTTTCAGCTCTGCTGTTCTACTGATAAAGCGTTTGGACAGTTTGTGTGAAGGAGAGAAAAGGAATAGGGACACATAGCTATGCACATAGTCTGAATTTACAAAAGGTCTGTATTCATGTAACGCGTTGTTCAGTGTATGTGTGATTTTGTGTGTGTGTGCATGCATGTGTAGTTTGTAGCCAAGCAAGAGTACCTGGGGTTGTATGCTGACAGCTGGCCCAGTGATTAGTCCATGGACTGGATCTGCCCTCTTAGGGAGGGCCCCTCAGGGACCTTCTCATGCCCCAGGACTAGTGTACTATGTGTGAGTGTGTGTTTATCCCACTGTAGGATGGTGCCAATTGAGAGAAATGGTGAATGAGAAAAAGATTGACAGCTTGAGAAGACGAGTGTAACTCAACTTGCTGTCTGGGTAGCCATATTGTCTCTAGAGATGGACTTTGATGTTAACATTTGTAGTTAGCAGTATAATTCATTTGGTGCACCCTTGCAAAATGCCATGATTTAAAGCAGTCTTCTATAGGAACTGATTGAATTGAATTGTTTTGTATCCAGTATAAATAAAAATAAATATGAATACAAACAACAATTGAACAATAAACATAAAAATACATAAATATAGAAAATACAAATAAATACTTATGCATCAAAACATGGTTTCTAACATTGAAGAGATATTAAAAAATATCAATATCAATTCTTGAATACAACTTGCAAATTGGACAATTTATTTACTATTAGGCCAACAATCGACACAACTAATTACAAAGGGAGTATGTCTTTACTTGAGAAAGCCGAGTCATGGTTAACACCAAGAAAATGACTCCTCGCTATGTATTACTATTTTCCACCTGGTTTCACTTGTATATGTATTTATGTGACATTTACAGATGTTCCACGCTCAGTTTATGACTTGAACATTATGCTAAAAATGGCTGTTCCAGCAAGGATGCTAGTGACTCATTTTCAAACTAGTTCAATCCCAGCATAAACACACGCAGCCACCATAGTACATGTATGCAGTATGCATGCAAGGAGTTGAGGATAGGGTCATGTAGCTAACGTATCATTAAGAGAAGGGAGTATTGCTACGACACACACACACGCACACACACACCATCTGTCACATCAGCACAGAGAAGATTAGAGTGTTGGAGCTCAGAGGTCTCACTGCAATGCTACTGCAGGGAAGCTTACATTTAGTAAGACTAATTAGAAAGGCCATTGGCTGGGGAACACACACACACACACACACACACACACACACACACACACACACACACACACACACACACACACACACACACACACACACACACACACACACACACACACACACACACACACACACACACACACACACACACACACACACACACACACACACACACACACACACACACACACACACACACACACACACACACACACACACACACACACACACACAAATTCAGTGGAGATGTGAAGCCAAAACTTTCTTAATAAAAGTTTTATGTTATTGTATTTCTATAAAAGAGAACCTGTTACTAAATAATCAATACCATTGGAGTCTCGCACTTATTAAATTAGGGTGAAATTGACTTAGGAGTCAAAAGTGTGCAGCTATCAATGTTTTGTGACTTTGACATTGGTCCACTCGGACCACGGAGCATGGTTTGATGCAAAAGAAAAAACTTTACGGGAGGGTCATTAAATCCTCAGCTGGTACAAAATATTTTTGCATGATGATGATGATGAATGTTTACCTGTGGCATCTTGACAGCCTGCCAGTGCCCCAACAGCAGCTGCCGTCTCTGCCAGGACAATCTGCCCTCCGCCTTGTAGAGTGGCTTCTGCCAACGTCGCCACGGCATGGGCCGCTGCCTCACTGCAACACAAACACACAAGGATCAGATATAGTGTACAATAATGTAAAAAAATAAAAAAAATAAACTAATTTTGAGTACATAATAAAAAGGAAGTATGGATGTGTACAGTATATTAGGCTTTCAGATACAGTCATTGGTACAAAGCTGGGAAGTACACACACACACACACACACACACACACACACACACACACACACACACACACACACACACACACACACACACACACACACACACACACACACACACACACACACACACACACACACACACACACACACACACACACACACACACACACACACACACACACACACACACACGGTTTGTTCACAAAGGCAAGGGTTATTAAGAGAGATGTGGGGTAAAGAGGTAGGAGTGTATGAGCCGTAAGAGGCTTTACTAGTCTGGACTTATGGGCAAATCTGTCACATCTCGCTAAAGGCCAGGTGCTACGGGTTTAACAAAGCAGTTTTATTAACCAGATCTATCCAGTGGAATTAGCAGGAGCCTATTAGCACACCAGCTTCGTTATGAACTAATGGAACTGTTCACAGCTTGGCCGATAATCACATGTGAGATACATACTACTACAGATGGACCTATAAAGGGGGAGGAGCTGAGAGTACAGTAAGCAGTACAGTAAACACCAATGACTCATTCACACTGGGGTTGTAAGTCGTATAAAATGCTGCTATGAATGTTGTAGTTTTTTTCTGTTAAGCAGCAGTAAACATTTTGTGCCATTTTTGAGTATGTGGAAGCTGATTAATTGAGTTGTGCAGTTGATCGTGGCTGACAAATTTGGCGACACTATATGAGTGCTATACATGTTTTTTCGGCCACATTTTCAACACAGCAGAAAGTACAATGGGACAAGCTACTAGCTCTATAATCTCCCTCTGGAGCAAAATGTTCCCGGGCCTGTGGAGCAGAGAGCTCAGCACAGGTAAACAGGAGGGAGGGGAGGGGAGGAGGACTCAGGTGGGTGCAGGTAACAAGCCCCAATGGGACATACCCAATAGTCATGTAAGAATGATTGCCTTGGCACTACTGTGGTGGGGAAAAAAACAAAAACAAAAAGCTAACATGACTGATTTACTTGTATTTTGGAGCGATAAAGATATTTTAGATCTTTGATCCGACAACAATCTGAACGATAACAAATATACATCAGGAGGCTAGTGGATCTTCAGGATTGAACTGCCTGCAAACAAAAGACAACTAACTCATTTGATTTGGAATTTGGAATAAATTTCAACCTGCTGTATCCTTGCTTTATCAGATCCTGCAGACACTTGGCCCTCCAGTTTGAAGATCCCATCTGAATACAGTCGATTGTGGCTGATTTCCCTTGAGAAAAACTTAAAGCACACAACAACCCCTGTTCATGATTTATTACAATTTTGGGCTAATAATATTAGTTCTATTGGCCAAATCTGCAGACAGTATACTGTACCCTCAGCTTTCACAATCTAAAAATGACAAGTTTTAACCTTCACACCACTAAGCTATCAAGCACTCAATACCTACACTATTGTTTGTGTTAAATAAACAGAATTATACAGGCTGCTGGAGAATGGAAATAGGTGGCTAACAACCAATGTAATGCTTGTGCACCTTGCATCTACAAGAGCTACAGGACAATTAATTAAATGCTGAACTAGTATGGGAGGCAATTGACTCTCTCTCCAGGGGACCACTCCTGGTGACCTGCCCAGACAGGGTTGCCCTTGAGTTTGTGTCAATGAAAGCTAAATAAAACATCCTACAATGCATGTGCATTTCTTTGTAAAAAAAGGAAAAAACTCAATCAACCTCTGTTTCCCTGCGTATTAAACATTTGAGCCTTTCTGGTCTTATCAAAACATTTATTTCTGAAGTTGCCATCAAAATGCTTTTTATTTGTTTTAAAGGTGGAGTCAGCGATTCTGGAGAATATTTGTTGACAAAATCTAGTCTCTAGTCAGGATCCATTAACCGGTCCGTACTGTGTGTGTGTGTGTGTGTGTGTGCCCTGAAACAGGCATGGCGCTTGCTACTGTGTGCCCTCCTTTGTTTACATACCCAGGCATTTAGAGAGCCTAGGCTGTGTATTAACACCAGATTTCTATTCGGTGCACACACACAGTACAGACAGGTAGAGGTTGCGGATCGTGAAAGATATTCACTGATTTTGAAAAAGTGTTTCTGTCCAACAAACATTCTCCAGAAAATGGTTGACATGGGTCTTCTCCCATCCTCACCTGTTGAGTGCCATGGTGACGGTTGCCCCGGGCTGCAGCTCCTGGCTGGCGGAGATAGCGGCTTCGGCCAGCGATGCTACGGCCTGCGTTGCCTCTGACGCCTGAGTGGTCTGGATTGTCATCTCGCCGCCCTGGGTGAGGGTGGCCCAGTTCTGTTCCACCTGGCGAGGAACAATAAAGAAATCATGCAGGGGAAAGAAGAAAAAAAAGCATAAGCTGTGCGGTTATAAAGACTGGGTGATAACGCTGTTGTTGGTCCTCTGGGGGGCTTGCGTTTTTGATTTTGAGGTGCTGAACTGTGACAGCTCCCACGGACAAGTGCACTTTACCAGCTGAATTGGCTGCATATTCATTGTTTATGTGACTTACCCGTGAGTGACACTTTTCCTCAACTCCTCTAAGGATTTTTTTTTATTGTGTCAATTTTGTTTTTGTTTTAGAAAAATTATGCTTGATTTTGAGCTGTAGAAATGTGTATGTACTTTTTCATTTTGAGAGCCTGTGTATATATAACATTCGATTGAGGAGGCATGTGTGTTGTGTTGCATGTGGGTATTACCTCTCCATCAGTAACAGTGGAGTAGTTGACCTGCGCCACCGTCACGCCGGGCAGCTCCGAGGCATCTGCCAGGGTAGCGACCGTGTGTCCTGTTCCAACCTGAGAGAAGGGCGGTAGCATGAAAAAAAATACAGAAGATGTACAGACAAAATAGAGATAAAACTAAAAATATATGAAGGGGATCTGAATGTGGAAAAGTGTGATTCTTCAAAGACCATGATAATGGAAATGCAACCAAATTGTACCTGGATTAGCGAGACAGTTCCGTCTGGGTTGTTGACGGTCTGTACCACGGTTTGCGAGGGCACGAGGTGAGCGATACTCTGTGCGGCGGTCAGGTGGTGGTGCTGCGTGGTGGTTGTCGTGGTAATGCCTGTGTCTTCAAAAGCATACAGGAGGTCCTCGCGCCCGTGCTGCTTGTAGCAGTTCTTAACGATGGTGCGCAACGCCTGCGTCCAAGACACCTTTGGGAATCATAAATGCAAGTTAAAGGTGGAGTCAGTGATTTTTGTAGAATGCTTGTTGTCAAACATTTTTTTATTTTTTTAAATTTGTGATTATCTCCTCACGATCCGCTACCTGTACGTACTGTTTGTTCGCTGAAAAAAAAAACCTAGTGCCCTACGGTGGGCCTGTTTTGTTTACATACCAGTTTACAATGACATTGCACACCACGTAAAACATTACAGTCAGTCTGACTTGCGTCTTCAGATGTGACTGACACACAATCCCACACAAGTCCCATTACACAAATTCATTTAACATCAGTTTTTATAGTGGGAACTAAGAGATAGTCAAAGTATGACTATCATTACAGCAGTAACCTCTCTCTCACCCTCTGTTTCTGCTCCTCTGTGCGGACATCACTGCGCACGTTGGCCCAGGGGATGTCCTCAGGCCACCACACTGGCTTGCAGCTCTCCTTGCCCCAGCCAGGCTTCCCTCGACCTGTTGAGTACTTCAGCATCTCTGGGATGAACGCTCTCAGCTGGGCCTGCAGACAAGGAAACAATAGATAAGAAAAAAAACTCAAAAAGTAGGAACGCTGCAGTCTCTCTCTCTCTCTCTCTCTCACACTAACACAAAGGCACACACGCCCTTGAGCAGGCAGCAGGAGGGGCATATTGATCGGGCAACCTGCGATCTAGTGCTGAGGTGGTCATGGGACTAAAAATAGAAACAGGCTTTTTTAAAAGGAGAAGGAGGCGATCAAGTCTATTATCAACAGACCAATCTATGGCTGTGGCTCCAGCCTAATGCGTCAGACAGACACTATGGGAACGTCAGGGGGCCATCCATGCCAACACAGGCAAGCAGTCAACCTGTCCTAGGCTAGCACAGGCTCCAGTACATTTAGTGCAGGTATTGACAAGGACAAAGCTGGTTCAAACTAAAATCAGTCAGAAAGAAAACAACAACATTAGATAAACTATGATCATACGTGTGCTACTTTATCGACTTGTGTAGAGACCCAAGTTATCGTTTCATTTTTATAAATTGTTTTGCTCGATGAGTGCTGGTCCATTATAGCCAAGCTTCTTCAGTGTAGGCTGTAAGAAGTATAAAAAAAAGTAAAAAAAATAAGTGCTACTTTAATTGTGGGCTGATTGTTTTGGCCTGGAGTAAAGAGACTTGCATTCAATTAGCATGTCCACTCATATATATGGAAGAGCTTGTTTATTCCATGAAGTGTAGAGGAAATAATTCACAAGAGGTGGAACCACACAGATTTTTGAAGCCAATATTTAAGAGTTTAAGAGAAAGCATTTTAACAAGATACAAGCCAATATTCATTAATCTTGCATGTAAACATTAGATAGACCGAATTATTTTTTTAAGGGGAATCCATTAGTTCATTTTTTAAAGAGCAAGCGGGACATTTTGTAGTTCAATAGTTAACTTGTTAGTGCTGCCTGCTTTATTTCTAAATTATCTCAAAAGTGTTTCTGGCATTTCTCTGCTTCAGTTTCTTACCTGTTGGCCGACCAATAAGGCCACTTAAAATGTAATTTACATGCAATAGTTTGTTAAGACCACCTACCAAAAACAGTAGTACAATCAATCCTACCTTCATGAAACAGCATGTACAATGTTTGGTCTCTTTAAACCATTGAAGGGAAATGGTAATTCAAGTGACTATATGGCCCGTCTGAAGGCAGTAGTTTATGGTGATGTCTATAGTAAGCAGTCTTTCTGATATTTCATCTCATTTGCTGAAAGGGATGGGTTGCACTAGTTTAAAGTTATGTGTACCTATTTTAATGAATCCAGATAACAATCCTATGTGTGCCATTTCTGCTATATACTGATTGCTTTGTCTGCTATGTTACATGAGGCCTCCATAAATTGTGCACCAAAGCAGGGTAGAGGAAAGGAGCAGGGATGGGGATCTTAATCTAATCTGATTTGCTCGTTATTGATCATCCAACGCCGGCATACGTACTTGCGCGTGCTGCAGCGAGTGGTTGCGGATATATCCACTCCACATCACATCAACACTTCCAGGACAGTCAGGCATACACTCACACTCACTGTGACAGGCCAGGGTGGGTGGGGGTTTAGTGCCAATGTCCTCAGTGTCCTGGTAATATGCAAGCATCACCGGGGGATTATATTGCACAATGAGGCACTGCAGTGTCTGTTTGCCTTGACATCACGGGCTAAATTTGGTTCTGGGAGAAATAAATCCCTCCCCCCTCCCTACCTTTAGACCCCTTTTTTATAGCTTGCAAGCACAACCCACATATACCCACACTTCTTCAGTGCATCACAGAAAGATAGGACAATATGGATCTTGATAGAAAAATGGATGGTCGATATACTGTACATTATCACCACAACTCATCCGGAGATGGTGGGTATAGTTCACTTCAGCGAACACTTGACACACTCACAGAACAATTTGGATTAACTCCAGAATGGAAAAAAAGGAGTTAGTAAAAAAAGATGCTTGCATTTCCACCTGTGGCTGGTGCATGTGTGTGGATAAATGTGTGCTAGGCCAGATGGCCTAATTACAGTAGCTAGTGAGTTAAGTGGCATGTTGCCCTCGCGCCCACCTCTCCACCCCACCCTTCCCAAATCCTAATCCTCCAAAGCAATGGTCCAATCAGCATTTAGAATGGCAGCTATGTTGCCGGGTCCCTGGTCCTAACAATACTAGGGGGTAATTATGGGCTCAAGGCCTAGACCTGGGATCACCTGCTACAGATGCTCCATAAATTGGACTGGCCCTGCGTCACTAATACTACTTGGGATTTATTCGGCTCCGCAATATCCACAGCCGATGTCTGGATAGAAGACAACGGGTCCTTTCCAATAGAGCTCACAAGCATTACGTTTTGAATTAGCTTTGTTGGTTCCTTTCTTCACAGAGTTCTAATTTTTATTCTTTGCCATCTCTAAGCTTAAACAACCTTTCCCTGAGAGACTGGCCAACATCCTGCCTACAACACTTGGCGCGCCCACACGCACACATGTAAACACTCACATACACACACACATGCACAAACACGTGCAAACACTCAAACACACATACACAACTCTATAAACAACCCACACCCGCACCTTTCCACCTGGACTTGGCCGAGACAGAGCGCGGCAAGAGGTTATTCACGATAATCTCATCCTACAACCTCCAGATAAACAAGCAAGCGACTAACACCTGCCCTTCGGGGACACATCTGGCCTCGTGATAGGCTGCAGCGCTCCCTAGGTATAGGGGGCCGTCTCCGAGGGGCCCATGTCATGTGCGCTACTCTGACCGTGATCCAGGATGCGTCAGCAGCCCTGGGATGGCAAAGTAAACAAGCCTGGTTTCCTCGGGGAAAACGGAGGACACAGGCTGCCAACCAGTGTGCTGTGTTGCAGTGAAAAGACCTAGCATGAGCAGTCACATCCTCTCTCTTTGCTCACTGGTACAACACAGTAGGCTTGGCGTGTGTTAAAATGCAGACTGTAAGCCTTAATTACAACTGCAAAGTCACCATGAAGCAGAATTCAAATATTTTGAAAATATTTACTGGTTTAGTAAGCATGAATCAAACTGATCAAGTGACATTGATGGACAAGAGAACAGATACATTTGAATGTTTGACCTTGATACATATAGCTAAGCTCTTGCTTTCAACAGACATAAAAAACACAATTTGATTTGTTGCCAACTGGTGCCCCCTGCTGGGAGCGCTGTGTTTGCTTCTCTCTAGCACCATAGGGGAATTGTGAATGTGTCAATATCTTTTGAGGAATAGCTGTTTTAATTTTGGATATTTAGGTTTATTTTTATTTTTTACGTGGGGCGGAATGAGCCTCACCTGGGTCATCTTGTCCACAGAGACGGGGATGCCATCGATGGTGAGAGGAGGCAGCTCTGAGGCCAGGTCTCCACAAGCAGGGGCGTGTTCAGCCAGAGCGTTCTCCAGATCCTCCAGTATCATGCCCTTATACTTCCTCACCTGGGAGACAGACATGCTCATGAATAATCCTCTCAAAGCAGGAATAGCTTTGTCAAGAGTAGCATGTTGCAGTCAGTCAGGGATTGAAAGGTGCTGAAGTTTCATAGTGTAGCATTGTGTTGAACCTGCTGACTGTAACACTCACCACATTCTCCAGAGGAGCAGCACCAAACACCTTGAACACAGGGTTGGGTTTACAGGGCGAGATACACAGCACTATGGCCTGCTGGCCCACTCTGGTGGTGTACTCATCCAGGGTGGCTCGCAGCTTCCTATGAACAGTAACACACACACTGTTGTTTATCTTTCCAGTTCAGAGAAATAGCCAAGACGTAAAACACCAATTCTGCCTGTTAGCGACACTTAGGTGATAAAAGAGATTTTTTTCTGTCATTCTAACTGTTGAGGCCCAATTCAAGTCAGAGGTATTGGGGAAAGTTAGCCTGTTGGTGTGTTAAGCTCACCTGAGCAGACGGGTCTGCTGCCTCTTGCGGATGGAGGGGTTGGATTCAAAGATATGAGGCCTCTTTCTTTTCTTACCAGTTGCCACGGCAGCAGCAGCTGCCATGCCCACTGGCCCTGAGAGAGAGAAAGAGAAAGAACAAGCCTGACTGTTAGTAAAAAACTAAGGCTAGTAACCAAATTCAAATAAATTCTGTATATTGTTTCTGAAAGCTGTTTTTCCCTCTCCGATTTAAGCTTTCAATGATTATCTTGAATTAATGACCAAAGTGGTTATTATTCAATCTTCTTAATTTAATTGCTTGGAAAACAAGGATAAAAGAGGTTTTAGAATTGAGCTGTATGGGAATTTTGGCAGTATAGTCACTGACAACTTGAAAAAGGAGACAAAAAGTGGCAAGATCTTGACATTATAGTACAGTGGCAATGCCTTAACAAAACAGTCCACTGGCACCACCTATTGATCAAAGAATAGCATTAACCGTAGGTGGCTATGGATGTTTGACTAGATTAGTTACATTTCTCACAGTAGCATCCCAAAAACATCTACATAAAATTAAAAAAAAAAAACAGAAAGAAGGGTTCGTTTGTTTCGCATTTGGCTTTCTTTGTGCTAAAAGGTCTGAGACAAGGATGCAGCTTCACACTCAATAATGATAAATAGTATCAACAAAGCAGACAAAATGACCTAACAGAATATTAAGGTTTTGCCTTAAGCTTTTCTTGGAATCTTCTTATCAAAATAATCCCACTCCCACTCATTTAGAATGGCTGAACACAGTCTGTAGACCCTAGCAGACAAACCTGCGGCGGCCAGGTGGGCGGTGATCTCATCAGTACCAGCCGAGTTGAGGATGTCTGTGTCGTCATAGGGATCATCGTCGGGCGAGGACGTCGAATCCTCATCAGCACTCATCATAGAGGTTTCAGTATAGGTGGCCACATGTACCTGTACACAGTAATGGTAAGAGTAGAAGGGGTTTGAATTCCTAAACACAAATATCATAGTGCTCCTATCTGACTGAAGGAAAACTAGTTATTATGCTGGTTATATAGAAGTGCACCTGCTGGATCTGTCCCACTGCTCCTGCCTCAATGGTGGTCATGTGTTCCGTCTGGTGTACGGTGTGCTCGTCCATTATTGGGCCCCTGGTTTACACAGCTGGATCCACAGGACAATGACTGAGGAGACATACAAGAGAAGATGCAGTAGAAGATAAAGACAGGGATGTTTAGAAATGTAAATGTCTGTAGTAATGACTATTGATATACAACGTAGCAGATGCATTTCTTGTTGTTTTACTTATATTTTGTGTTTTACATGGTTGATGCGCTTTATCCTGGTTTTGGGAACTATGTCTAGACGAATTTCATGCGGCTTTTGCTTTGATTTTTCAAATACATTTTCGATCTGCTCTGTAAAGCACTTTGTAGCTTTGTTTTGAAAGGTGCTATTATGATTATTATTTTTATCATACACCATGTGAACTACCAGCTGTCCTAAATATCCAATTTTATTTTTTATAGGTGTGCTTATAAGCATATGGCAGCATAACTGGGTCATGCTGATCCAAAACAGGTTGAGGCTTTTGATAGAAATACAGTATGTATGTGGTTAGACATTATTGGAATGAAAGCCAATTCAAACAATCAGAAATACTTTCTGGTAAATTCATTTCACAAGACTGAAGACACTGCATGTTTTTTTTGTATAATCCGCGAGTGCACCACAAATGCATCTTCTGACCTTCACAGTCATGCAATTTAATACAAAACTGTGACCGTGGACATCATCATTGTCACCATTTATTTTCACAGTAGGTTCTGGTTCATTGGTGCGCATCAAATTTCCTTCCTATGACCCAAAAATAGTGTAACTCAATAGTGTAAGTATATACTTGCTGTAAGCTTTGTGCTTATTGTCTGAGCACACTGATCGCACCACTGCTGCGCTGCCTCTAGAGGGCTTTATACTGTGTCAATCATCAATAGTACTGTTTCATTTTTGGAATAACATCACAGGAATCAAAGCATGCAAATGTATCGTTTATTTTCCATTTTTATTATGTGTCTGAAATCATAGATCTTACAAAGAGATGGAGCTGCAAGACTTGCATTGTTATGGATGGATATTGCTTGGAAATATTTAGGATGGTAAGAGACATCATAGTTTTAAATGTAACTGACTCAAAGGGAATGTTTGATAACAACAGTCTAAATGAATGAGGTCAGTATGAGTGTCTGCAATATTCACTGGTGGCTGGCTTCCATCTGTGTGTTGAGTAGACAGATATATATATATATATATATATATATATATATATATATATATATATATATATATATATATATATATATTCAGAGGGGTGGAATTGATTAAATCATGGGGATCAACTTGAAGCTAATAACTTGCACACTATGCTTTTGTTCACTTAGTTCTCCCAGGACTCAATTCTATGATACAGTTTTATTTTGAAGACCTGCTCACTTGATTCAGGCTAATAATATAGTTGAACGTGCATTTGACCAGTCCTTCCAACACATGTTTTGTTATCTGTTTGAGATACTTGGACAGGAATGTTGTTACCCATCAACGCACAATTACGAAATAAACCATCATTAAACATGGCCAAACAGGTTTATTTGCATTCACTTTCCCTTGCAGCAACTATATGGACAGTAGTATCTGATGGAATCAATGGGATGACAAACAACCCGACAATAACATTGATGTTTAATCATGCGCATGGCTTCTAATAATGCCAGTTTTCACAATACTTAGTAAGCAAGAACAGCTACAGCTACCCATATTAAAAAGGTAACATTACGGCTCAATCGTCACAGTGTTGTAACGTTAGCAGACCTGCCGGGTCGGTTGACAACGTCTGCCAAACTGAGCTAAGCTAGCAATGTCCTACATTTGGCTAATACGCTAGCTAGCTACACATTTGGCGGTATAGCGTTGGTCATCTGAATGAACATAAACTAGAATGGAGAGCAAATGCACAGTCTTGGTGTCTGAAATGTGATTATACATTAATTCAGCGTGATATGAAAGGTAAACCGCCTATGAAAAGGTAAACGCAGCAGCAGCTAGCATGAAACCCGCGCAATATGAAACAAAACAGATCGCTACGACGGGCCCAGCGGCCTACGTCTCCTCCACAGCTATTCTATTCTATACGAGCTTGTTGTCGATACCAGCCTACAACACGATTCCACACAAAAAGCCATATTTTTTATCGTAATCCTGCTCCAGTCAACATCTAAACAATCTGCATCTTTCACCCGGACGCTGCCGGGTTCGATGATGCGGCTGCGCCGGGGCTGAAATAATGGAGATTGCGCGGTAGGGCACTAACCTCAGAGCGGCTGCGCTACTTCGGGCCTGCGCCGTACAGCGGGGATGGATCCGAGCTTTAATGGAGGACAGAGGGGAGCCAGCAGCAAACACAGCGATCAGACCGCACACAACACTGATCTGCACTAGTGGTGCCTTCAGGTGCCTCTCCCAGCTTCACAATGCATACACTCCGGCGTGCGTTTAGAAGGCATTTAGCCAAAAGGAGAGGGCAAAATAACCTCTTCAGAAAGTCATTATAAAATATAGGATAGATAGATAGATAGATAGATAGATAGATAGATAGATAGATAGATAGATAGATAGATAGATAGATAGATAGATAGATAGATAGATAGATAGATATCAAATGTTCATTAAAAAATATCTGCATAGTCCATGTCTTATGATTCTTTATTTAAAAGTATATTTTTGCAAATTGTTGTAAATCTCAAACTGTAATATGAACAAGCTCGAGTCTATGATCTCGTTGATGATGTTGCAAAACCAGTACAGTTTTCATGAAGGTAAACATTAATATAACAAATATTAACCAGAAATGTAAGCCAAGGCAGAACAATTTTATTTGGAAACAGTTTACTGCCTACACTAGGCTTAAACAAGTTACTTTCACAGCATTTGCTGATGCAGTCTCCATATCTCGATCGGCTTCCCTTCACATTTAGGAAATGGTAGTTATCAAACATTTCTTCTTTCCAGTCAAGGCGATTGCGCATTTTTATATAATCCAGATTATGCTATTGTTCACCCTGTAGGCTACTGTTTGCAGACAATATTGAGGAATATTTCCGATAGTCAATGAACGGCACATAAAACCTGCCAAGCCACGCCCCTCTCCACTCAGACACTGACCGGGACTGCCGCTGTCGTCCGTCGGACCGGCTTTGAGGTAAAGTTATCCTCCCGTTGGGCTAGCAACACAATAGGCTATGTAAAATACAAAAATAAATAAGTAGCCGAGTATTATTTGTATTAGGCCTATGTTGAAAACATTTTTAATTTGGGGAAGCGTCCATGCCAACTAAGAACAACTAAGACCAAAACAGACCATAACAATAACTTTCCAATCAGCAACACCTGTGTGACTGTGTGATTAGATAGCCTACTACACACTGGACTAAGTTCTACACTGACACGTTGATTTCTCCTTCAGGTTAATAGAATGCTTGCTTTTCCTTCAAAGACATTATTCAAACAAATAATGAATAGGCTACATACTCATAATTTGGTTCCAATTTGCTTCAATTGAGTTTTAGACTTACAATTGAGTTTAGTGGAGGTCCTGGGAAAGTTTTGTATGCGCTTCATTTAGCGGAGAATATCTCAACTAATATGACCCCAGTGGGATGTGTGACAAAATCTCTACCCGGGACGAAAGTCCTGAAAATGACCACACCAGGTTACACTAGTATCACACTACGACGTGGTGAATGGGACTTTTACTTTTTTACCAGATTAATCTTCATATTATGAGAAATACTTTTTGTATTACACTTAGTCTAAAACATTTAATACAATATGCAAATTAGGCAATATCTCATTCAATATGCGTACATAGGTTGACTGTTTTTTAGCCATTTTCATTATATATCAAATCAGAATGTTTACACTCTTCTATGACCTTATAATCATTGTCATGGTGAACATTGTGACCCCCTCAGAAAATCTGTAACTTCAAGGGTTTATATGTACACATAGGGCTATTTAATGAGATATTGGCTAATTTGCGTATTGTAGGCTATTAGCCTACTTTTTTTTAGACAAAGAAAAAGTATTTCTCTTAATATTGTAGCGTCACGGGTTTGGGAGATAGGGGCGGGTCATCTCAGAGGGGGTTCTTAGTGTGACTTCTTCTTCGCGGGGTGGTTGTTGTGTTTTGGACAGACGAGGCGTACGAGGAGTTTCTAAGAGTTTCCCGAGAGACCAAAGATGGGTTGAGAGGAGCTGCAAGGAAGCTAGCGGCCGACGCAGGGTTGTCTTCGCTTCCCGCTCGCCCGGAGCAGAATCCCGCGGCACGGGATGTAAACAAACATGGCGGCGCCCATGTTCCAGTTGCCGCCGCAGCAGTAAAGACGCCGAAGTACTCCGGTAGGTCTGACTGGGAGGCCTTTTACGCTCAATTTGAACTGCTGGCTGATGCTGGGGGATGGACAGTAGAGACTAAATCACTGCAGCTGGCTTTGTGCCTCACAGACGATGCCTTGTCATGCCTACTGCTGCTTACCCCAGGTGAAAGACATGATTACAGTGCTTTAGTGGGGGCCCTGCAGAGGCGTTTTGGACAATGTGTAAAGCCAGAGCTCCTGCGTAATGAACTCAGTAACCGCGGCAGAAAGCCGGGGGAGCCGCTGAGGGTGTTGGCTAACGACATTGAGAGCCTGACACGTAGGGCATATGCACACATGCCCCCCAGCGTACAGAGCGAGTTGGCCAGGGACCAGTTCATCAGAGCCCTGCTTCCTCCGGAGCTGCGTGTCCAGGTGCAGTTACAGCATCCAAGTACTCTACAGACGGCTTTGGAGATGGCCGTGGAGAGGGAAATAGTGTGGGGCGTGGTCGCTGAGGTGGGCCAAAGAGGGAGTTATCCAGCAAGGAGAGCAGCCGTCGCAGCCCAGGGCCCAGCAGAGGAGGAAAAGCCGGCATGGGTAACAGAAATGACTGAACTAATAAGGGCCGTATCACTGCAGCCGTCACGCATACGACAGCGCCCTGACCAAAGAGCCTGCTGGGGGTGTGGCCAACCTGGGCATTTGGTCAGAGACTGCCCCACTCCACGTGCGGGTCCGGGAAACGCCACAGGGCCCGCACAGGGGGGGATGTGCGGACCTTGAACAGTTCTCCCCCCACTCCTCCCGCACCAGCTGTACCAGATATGGAGGGGCAAAGTCATCACAGCCGGGGGAGCCAAGCCTCACTCCCCCCAGAAGTAGACGACATCAAAGCTTCAAGGACGGCGGTGGTGGTGGGTCGACTCGGTGGCGGGGATTCGTGCTATGTCCCCGTAGCCGTCGAGGGGGTGCCGTGTTCAGCCCTGGTGGATACAGGGTCATCAGTGACTGTGCTCAGACCAGACGTGTGCCCGGAGTGGATTCAGTTGGAGCCCACTGACGTGCAGCTGCGCACAGCCACAGGGGGACTGGCTCCGATGAAAGGTAGAGGGCTGCTTACAGTGACTCTGGGGGGAAAGGACGTACGTCACCCAGTGTGGGTAGCAGCGGTGCAGGACCCATGTATTCTGGGCTTTGACTTTTTGAAGGCCACAGGCTGTCGACTCGATCTGGACGAGGGCACGGTGAGCTTCCGAGGGGGGCCTGTGATCGCTTTGGTGCCCGTTGGCTCAGGTTCCAGGCCGCCTGTGGGGCCCATCTCGCCAGCGGTGTGTGCAGTGGAGCCTGAAGTCAGCAATCCCCGGCCAGTGGTGTCGGTACCCATTCCCAGGACGTATGTACCCCAAGCAGCCCCGGCCCAGTCACGACAGCTAGAGGGAGAGGGGTCCCCGCCGACCGTGAGAGAGATATGGATAAAGAACCGGGAGGGGCTGGACGACCAGCAGCAGGAACAGTTGTGGCAGTTGCTGCTTGAGTTCCAGGACAGTTTTGCTATGAAAGAGGATGAGGTGGGCCAGACTCACTTGGTGCTGCACGAGATCGACACCGGAGATGCCAGGCCTATCAAGTGTCGCCCGCGGCGTCTCCCTTTGGCACGTCAGGAGGCGTGTGACCAAGCGGTGGAGGACATGCTGCAGTCAGGCGTAATTGAGCCTTGTGACAGTCCCTGGGCGTCCGCTGTCGTCATGGTCCCCAAAAAGAACAGTACCTGGCGGCTCTGCCCAGACTACAGGCCGGTGAACGGGGTGACCAGAAAAGACTCGTACCCCCTGCCGCGCATTGACGAGTCTCTGGACTTGGTCTCAGGATCGTCCTGGTTCTCTGCCTTGGACCTCCGCAGTGGGTATTACCAGGTGCCCCTCTCCCCAGAAGCAAGACCCAAGACAGCTTTCTGCACAGGCCGGGGTTTGTGGCAGTTCAAAGTCCTTAGTTTCGGACTGTGTAACGCCCCAGCCACCTTCGCCCGGCTGATGGACCGGGTTCTGTCAGGCATCCCCCGCCAGCAGTGCCTGGTATACCTTGACGATATCCTGGCGCACGGCAGCTCCTTTGACGCCGCCCTCGAGTCCCTGCGCCAGGTGCTGGAACGAATCCGTGCAGCAGGCCTGAAGCTACACCCAGAGAAGTGTCACTTTATGCGCAAAGAGGTACAGTTCTTGGGACACACGGTGGGGGGGGAGGGCATCAGCACAATGGAGGCGAAAGTGCAGGCGGTGGCAGACTGGCCCACCCCTGCTAATCAGAAGCAGCTAAAGAGCTTCCTGGGCCTGGCTTCCTATTACCGGAAGTTTGTACGGGGTTTTTCATGCTTGGCTGCTCCTCTTTATGGGCTGCTGCAAAAGGACAGTGACTTTGTGTGGACCGAGCAGTGCCAGGGGGCGTTCAGCAGCCTTCAGCGGGCCCTGAGCGAGTCCCCCGTGCTGGCCCCAGCCGACCCCTCACTGCCCTTCATGCTGGACACCGATGCTAGCGGCGTCGGGGTGGGAGGGGTGCTCTCCCAAGTGGGGCCTGATGGAGAGAGAGTGGTGGCGTACTTTAGCCGGGCCTTTAACAAGGCGGAGCGGCGCTACTGCGTCACCCGCAGAGAGCTCTTGGCCGTAGTGCTCTCCATCCGTCACTTCAAGTACTACCTCTGCGGCCTGCCTTTTACAGTGAGGACAGACCACGCTGCTCTCCAGTGGCTCATGACCTTCAAAGAGCCAGAAGGGCAGGTGGCCAGGTGGTTGGAGGAACTCCAGGCCTACGTCTTCAGAGTGGAACACCGGGCTGGAGCCCGACACACCAACGCCGATGCGCTCTCTCGGCGACCCTGCGCTGCAGAGGGGTGTCGCTGCTGCGAGAGGAAGGAGGCCCGCGAGAGGGAACTGCGGGCAGAGGAGGAAGGCTGCGCCGCGGTGCAGCAGGTGGAGGTCGTCTGCCGAGAGCTGGAGACCATAGAGGGAGGTGATTGGAGAAAGCATCAGGAACAAGATACCGACATTCGGCCGGTATTGCAGTGGGTGGAGGCTCAGCAAAAACCACCGTGGGAAGAGGTGGCCGCCCTCTCCAGAGTTGTCAAGGGACTGTGGGCCAAGTTTGGGGTCCTGCGTCTCTGCCAGGGCGTGCTGCAGCAGGCCTGGAAGGAGCCGGCCACAGGCGAGGAGAGGTGGCAGGTTGTGGTCCCCAAAGGCCTGCAGGGGACAGTGCTCGAGGCCATGCATGGAGCCGCAGGGTCAGGGCACTTTGGGGTTGCTAAGACACTCCGACGCCTACGCCAGGGTTTTTACTGGGGCCGGTCCCGGAGGGACGTGGAGGACTTTTGCCGGCGGTGTGACCCCTGCACCGCACGAAAAGGTCCCACCGGGCGCTCACATGCTCCCCTTCAGCAGTTTCTGGTGGGCGCACCTATGGAGAGGGTGGCGGTAGATGTAGTGGGGCCGCTGCCCCGCTCGGACAGAGGCAACCGTTATGTTCTCACGGCCATTGACTACTTCACCAAGTGGCCGGAAGCCTATGCCATCCCCGATCAGGAAGCGGAGACCGTGGCAGACGCCCTGTTGGAAGGCATGTTCAGCCGTTTCGGGGTGCCTGAGACTTTGCATAGCGACCAGGGGAGAAACTTTGAGTCTCGGGTGTTTGCCGCTATGTGTGAGCGCCTGGGCATTCACAAGACCCGCACCACTCCCCAGAGGCCGCAGAGTGATGGACTGGTGGAGCGATTTCACCGCACTATGGGCCAACAGCTGGCCATCCTCACCTCCCAGCACCAGAGAGACTGGGATAACCACCTGCCCCTGGTTCTCATGTCTTGCCGCACCGCCGTGCAGGAGTCTACGGCATGCACGCCGTCCCTTCTCATGCTGGGAAGGGAGCTACGTACCCCAGCAGAGCTAGCGTTTGGTCGACCACCTGATGCCCCAGACGGTTCCCTGGGCCCCGAGTATGCCAGGAGACTCCAAGATCGCCTGGAGTCGGCCCACCTATTTGCCCAGGAGCAGCAGCAGAGGGCAGGGGTGAGGCAGAAAAGGAACTATGATGTGAAAAGCAAAGGCAGGCATTTCCAGGCAGGAGAACTAGTTTGGGTGTTCAACCCTCAAAGGAAGAAGGGAAGATGCCCCAAATTGGACAGTCCTTGGGTGGGTCCCTGTCGAGTTCTGGAGAGGCTGGGTGAGGTGGTGTACCGGTTGCACTTACCACCTAAAGGAAGAAGGGTGGCACTTCACAGAGACAGACTGGCTCCATACAGAGGGGGTGCTGCCCCTCTGGCCCAGGGGGGTCTAGCGTCTCCTCGCGGTCGGCCTGCCTCCCCACAGCCCACCCCCCCGACCACACCGGCGGGGCCGCGATCTGGCTCCCTTCCCCCAGCTACCGGGGGTTACCACCCCTCCCCTGTATCCGATACCCTTGGCCCCCAGCCCCCCCTTCCCCTCCCAGGGGCTGATAGCCCCATACCCTGTACACCGGAGTCCTGGAGCGGGGGTCCTCGGCGACCAAGGAGGCCACCAGGGCACTTAAAAGACTTTGTCTGCTATCTGTAGGAAAAGAAAAGTAATGTTTTACAGTGTTGTGCATGTTGTTATATTGGGGGTGGAAGCTCATTATGTTAAAGGGCAGTTACGTTATTCTGAGTGCCGTTTTTCTGTGGATTCCTCGGGGCGAGGAACTTTGTGAAGGGGGGGTAATGTAGCGTCACGGGTTTGGGAGATAGGGGCGGGTCATCTCAGAGGGGGTTCTTAGTGTGACTTCTTCTTCGCGGGGTGGTTGTTGTGTTTTCCGGTCAAGCTGTGACCTACATGTTCACGTAAAGAATGTCATTAAAACCCGCTGTTAAGCAAGACTTCATTCACTGCCTCGCCTGTGGTCATTACAATATGAAGATTAATCTTGTAGAAATGTATGAGGATATCTATAAAGGGGGGAAAAAGTCTCATTCACCACGTAGTGTGATACTAGTGTAACCTGTTGAAGTGCATACAAATCATATCCAGGACCTCTACTAAAGGGTTTATATGTGGCTACGCATATTTAATGAGATATTGCCTCATTTGCATATTTTATTCAATTTGTTAGACAAAGTGTAATACAAAAAGTATTTCTCTTAATATGAAGATTAATCTGGTAAAAAAGTATGAGGATATCTATAAAGGAAAAAATGTCCCATTCACCACGCAGTGTGATAGCCTACTAGTGTAACCTCTTGTGGTCATTTTCAGGACTTTCGTCCCGGGTAGAGATTTTGTCACACATCCCACGTTGTTCACTGGGGTCATATTAGTCTATAACAGTTGAGATATTCTCCGCTAAATGAAGCGCATACAAAACTTTCCCAGGACCTCAACTAATACAATTTATTTCTGGACTGAACCCAACTAATAAGAGTCTAAAAAAACGTCTCTGTAACTTTGCCAGTTCACTGCTACTCCATTTAAAGGTAAAAGTCAATGTGTATCAGTTTTAGTATTCATGAAGGTCTCAATTATCTCTGACATGGGCCATTTCTGTCAGTACTGGTGGGAGCACTACAGTTTTAAAGTTTGCTGGACTGTTCTGATGCTGATAGCCTCACCTGTTTTTGTACTACATACAGGTATATGGGACAGAAGATGTGATGAAAAATTGAAAAAGCAAACTGAAAAGATATAGAAACAAAGGTAAGTTGCTTATGATTTCCTACCTTTTTCTGTTGTATTCCTACTATTGTAGAAACTTCAGCAGAAGTGTTAAATCTCCAATGAAAATATCATTGACCAGCAGTTGTAACTCAAAATGAACCTGAAGGGGGCAGCGTTGCATTACAAATGGCACTTGGAGCTCAACCTCTAACAGGAGATGGCAGTGAGAGGCATCATTTCTGAGGGCGCTCTGCAGGTGCCCCGGCATGTATTCAAAGTGATGGATGTTTTACATTAGTGTGTGGTGACAGCAGCTTATGTTTGTGTCTCACTAAATGTCAGCAAGTATCATATTCAAAAAATCTGGCAGGGGAGCCCGAAGAAGAGTGTGGCTCCACATTTTATAGCTTCCATACTGTGTAACTGACCTTCATACACGGTCTCATTAATGCTTATGTCTCGCCTTTCAAGACCTGCAAACGCTACATGATCGACAAACTGTGGTCAGAAGCAGGGGGTATACTTTACACTGTCGCTTACAGAACCCTGTTGAGATGTATTTGCTGAGTTGTCTTTGCAAAACATTTTTTCCCCTTAATTGGTTTATATTAGGATTTCTTGACACTGTTGACCATTGAAATATTAAATGTGTTGGTAACTTGCATCGATTAAGCTCCAGGTAATCTTAGCTGAGTTGTTGTTATTAAGAAGGTACAAATGTAGCATTTGTTAAGTTACTTTGGTACTGAGTTTTCATTCACTTGATGTATTTCTCAAGGGCACTGCAGTGGAAAAGCGTCTTCTGTTCAGTTGGTGATGGTGTGACTTAGATGGAGTGAAAAGCTAGAGAGTGTTAATGAACCGCGGTGCTATTATTTGGTCCTATTCCGTGGGCTGTGGTTTGGTATAGATAAGGCTGGAGGCCTGGGGGTCTGGAATCAATAATGGATGTAATTGGTGAGGTGGAAGTGAGGATAATTGAAGGTAATTGTGTGCAGCGTCACAAGCCTCAGAGAGAGGTCAAGACAACGGAAGAGAAGCAGAATCTGGTGCGGATGGGGGAAGAAAGTGATTTTTTGATCTCTCTATATACCCACTGAATGGAACATCTCCATGGTACCAAGTCGTGTTGACTTGTTGCTCCTTCAAGCAGCAACTTTTTAGATCTATTTTATGCAAGATTTATTATCTTAAATCACAAAAGCAACAAGTTTAAATGTAAAAGAGGAATCAGCTGTGATGGAGAGCACAAATATAATGATACATCTTTATCTTTTTTGTCCCATTATTACAAAGCAGCGTAGACCAGCAGGGTTGGTAAACATGCAGGATTTCTCATTACATGATTTCTGATTCGCAAAGATCAAACCTTTTTTGAATAGTGGCTACAATTTGCAGCCACAGGTGCTGCCTTGTGCTTCATGAATTTTCAATCTGTTACAATTTTCAATCTTCAATCTTATACAAATCTCTAATAGTTTTCTAATCACCTAAAGTCAATTTCGAAGCAGTTTTTGTCTGCTAGAAAATGATGCGGCTATACTTCATTAATGCATGCTGTTTTCTTTCTTGCAATTACAACCATGTCATTGTGCTGCTGTCTGCCAAGGAGTTACATGTAGCAGTTGTTGGGCCATTTCAGCCAGAAATATTCAATCAGGCAACTGTTTTAATCAATAGCCATACATGCAACAGCTTCAAGTCAAGGTGTACATATTACCAATAACTGGCATACTCAGCGCTCCTTAGATAAATTCTGTCGTCCATTCCAAATAACACTAGTATTGATGGAGTTAATTTTGTTGATTATAAAGTATACCTCTTTCCCCAAGGTTGTTGAACTCTCTCCAGGAGTACATACATTATGTAGGGTAAAACAGGTGAAATAGTCTGCATGTCCAGCAGGGGGCAATGCATTACCATGGATTGAACCAAAACTAAACTGCTGGAGAAACTTTCTTGCTGCTCTGCAGAGTCATGCCCACTGAATGAAATGACACATCCATTCATATTTCACCCTGCGAACATTCAGAGATAACTTCCATCTAGTAGCTTGACGCAAAATGAATCCAAGATCAATGCTATGTTATGTTTATATGGATTATGTCAAATGTAAGGGGATGTATTTTGCGGTTTAGTTTACTTTCAGTTGAGATAAGTACATGTATTTTGTGTTAGCACTAAATAAATGGAAGGATGTACCTAGTGTAACCTTAAAAGTAGAAACGAACATTGTGGTATTGTGAGAGGTATATGAGAGTAACACAATTGCAAATCTTTGTTTGACTTTACACAGTATGGACTATGCAGACACATTTTTTTCTGACCTTGCTATGTACCAGATGTTTTGAGAACTTGATCGATATTGGGTTTTAAGAGCTGACACTAAAGTTTTTTAACTTTTGAAGCACACTGCACCACCATCTGCTTACCTGTGATAGCTTACTTCACCAACTTACTTGCTGCAGAGTTGCAAATGTTTTTTTTTTTTTTTTTTTTAAGATATTTTTTGGGCATTTTTATGCTTTATTGATAGTGCAGAGAGACAGAGGTGAAATGGGGCAGAGAGGGGAGTGACATGCAGAGAACGACGGCAGGCGGGAATCGAACCCGGGTCTGCTGCTGGGCCCGGCCCGGGAGGGGGACGCCTTACCGACTGAGCTAAAGGCGCCCCCAGAGTTGCAAATGTTTGATGGCCAAACTATGTAATGATGAAACATTTTCTTAATGACCTCACATACTTTCTTTACCATATACTGTTTATTATACTGTCATTTTTGATTTGTATTTAATTTTTGATTTGGACAGGTATATTGTAAGAGAGAATTTTTAGGTGAGTCAATGATACAAAGTCAGTTACTTGCTTTGAAGAGTTTCCAGGTTTCCTTCCTCTATGATCCCTCTACCTGTAGGATTGGGTGAAGGATGTTGTCCGTGATGAATGCTTTTTGCAATTTAATGGAATATTAGATTGGAAAAGTGCTCCTGTTATTTCTCTGTATCTTAAAATTCAGCTGGAAGGCGAATGTGAATAGATGGAACATATGCAGTGATTATCTCACATACATGCAAACCAGTGAGGTGCTTAGTATTGATTCCATATGTTGGCTCTAGACTTCCTTGTTTACCTGCTGAAAGACCCACTATTCTTCATGTTTTGGTCTCATTCCAACCATCTGTTCTCCCAATCTCCCTCTATTTTTTCTTGTAATGTATTGTGTGTCCATTCACTATCAGCGCTATTTTATTTCAAAACGGAGTAAATACAAGAATTTCAAAGATTGAGTATGGCACTGTGTATGAGTTGGCAAGAGAAGGTAGAGTAGTGTTTTCATTCCAGATAATCAAGTCAATGCTTCTCCCTTTATACTTCAAACACAGCAGCCTGTTGTCAATAGAAACAAGAGAGTGGAGAGGAGGATAATGAAGGGCACGAAAAACAGGATAAAGGGGAAAGCAAGCAGAAATTGTAAAGAGAAGAGTGAAACAACTATCAGTGGGCTGTCTCTCTATCAAGTGTCTCCTTCACGATGTGTTGCCATGCCTAATTGGAAAAGAAGTGTAGGTAATGAACCTATTTATAGACTCATTATTACAACACTCTGCATTAGCCATAAGTTATTCTGAACATCCAGGACAAGAGTTGTGGAGAGGAGAAAGTAGAATAGAGGCAAATTAAATGCATGAAGGACAATAGAGATTCACTGAAGGGAAAATATAATTGTCATGAGTCTGCATACTTTGATGTGACAGGATATAATATCGCAGATGTACTTTTGATGTCCCTTCACACACGCTGATGGTCGTGACCAAGATAATTGGGCCCCTGTTGACTTGCGTTGTGCAATGAATGCTTGTTTTAAGACCTGCTGAACAGGGGAGTATAGCCTTGTAAAACCAGGCTACTGTACATCTTGCAAGCTCAGTGTTTTACTGCAAGATTGAGCACAATGAGCAAATCAGCAAATTGTGAGCTAGTGTTGCTAGGCTCAGGGTGGCAAAAGCAACTGGCAATCAAGAAAGGTGGCATATCAAATGCAAATACAGTAGAAGATGTCGGAATTTATGGTCATTGTATGTTTACAGGGAGTGACGTGGTCAGATTATCCCGATGATGACCTTGGCTTTAATTATTATGAGTGTTGTTCCTGTACCTGTTGTGGTTCAATCCTCAAGAGATTATAAAGAGGAATGGGCACAGAAACAATCTGCGTACAACTGAAGAAAAGTTCACTTTAGTGTCTTTATCCACATTTCAACTCTACCGGTTTGATTTGACACCATGACCTTCATTTTTGTAAAGTATAATATCAAAACATATTAGATCCACCTGTTTTTAAATGAAATAACTCATGGTTAAATGCTGTGTATATTTCGATGCAATTGACTCAATCTGTCGTACTTAATGGCACAATGATTTCTCCTTGACTTAATAAGCTTCATTAAGTTCTGACTCAATCCTTCTGCTGAGTTTAAGGTGTTCTTTTCTCATGCTGGATGATGCGAGTCGGGTAAAACAGTGCCATGCAGCATTGTTAGATTCTCCGTGAACATAGCCCATAGCAAAGACCAGATATATTTTCTCCCTAGATGTGCCTAAGTGCAATTCAGCACTTTACTCCACAGGGCAACTTTCAACAACCACCAAAATAGTCTTTGTTGTGTTTCAATATTTCCCAAGCCATTTCTCCGTTAAGTCTGATTCCCACCACAACCAAACAATGGCATTATCTCCGCCAGCCAAGATTCCCTGATGCTGCTGGTCCATTTTGAAGCTGAAGAAAAAGAGCTGACGAGAGGCGAAAAGTAAAGGCCAGCCACTTCCACTGTGTGTGTGTGTGCGCTTGTGCTATCCTTTCACTAATTGACCAGCTGTGGCTACGTGTTCTGCCTCCTTAAAGGCCCCATTGATCCCATGGCCATTTCACAACAGCCCTATTGCTTTGCTTGTACTCTCTGTTCTAGCCGTGTGTGACACCGCTGCAGTGAAGTGATTGCAGAGTTAAGGTGAATAGAAGAATTGCCACGAGAGGCAAGAGAGGGAGGTATTGAAGGCAGCAGGAAGTCTGCCAGGGAATAAATGATCAGGCATAGCAGGATAGGTGTGTTTTATCACTTTATGAATCCCAATTCTTTGTGAAAACTATTTATATTATAGATTAAATGTGATATCCTGTAGACCACATTCCGCTTCAGGAACCTACTTGATACTGTGCGCAGGAATCAATAAATAGATACCAGCATAAATGAATTGCTAAAGATTTCCCAATGATAAAAGCAGCATGCGGAAAGATGTCCCACAGTTTACAGTTATTAAAATGTAAATGTTCTCACATTTCGTGAATGTCAAATTCAGTGACAGTAATAAAGTCTAAGTGGAGCACATTATTGTGCCATCCTAAATATTGTGGGGCTCACTTGGAGTCTGAAATGCATCTGCATAACTTCATTGTCTGGTTTCAAATCCTGCCAAAAACCTTTTGTCACCACCTCTCACTCAACTTTTTTGTGCTTTTGTAAAAGCAAAAACCCTTAGAAGCAAATACAATATAATTGCCTTTAGCTGTGGGGCTAATGTCACAGAATGTGTTAGTTTCAAACTTGGCCCGGCGTTGAATGCAAGCGTAAGCACATTTTAAAGGGGAGAAACTTTGGTTAACAGAATTCCATCTGCTGTAAAGTTGATCCAAAGATGGAACCCTGCCAAACATCCCACACCTCCGAGTTCCTTTTTTATTTCTGATATTATACGAACTTTGACCTTTCTACCTCCAGGACTCTTCTTGTGGGTTGTGGGCCAGGGTCAAGGCCATTAAACCTGGCTTAATAAACTGCTGAGCCCCCCTCTGCCCATCCCCAAAGAAGTATCAAGGTCCAGAGTCAGCAAAGTCTGTCCGGTCCTGTCAGCAACCTTCCAAAATGGTTTGTCTCTGTAGCACCTTTATCTTCATCATGAGTCATGTTTGCTGATTCATGCTGATTCCTTGATGTGTCATGAAACAATTTAGACTACTCTGCGGCGCTATATTTATGTTAATTCTTTGAATTTTCTCTTTTTAAAACAGGCATGTTTGCCACTTTTCTAACTGGGATTTTTTGTAGGATTAGCCATTGATATGTGTAGAAAAAACACATGTGTTTTTAAAGAACTGATCTATGTATCATACACAGCGTGTGGAATGTTTAAAAGTAGATTCACTACTGAAGAACCGCTAACACTTACAATAACCAGTATTTTTCCCTCACCATTTTCATATGGCATATACTGCCTGGGATTTTGGTGTATCTGATGACACAAATTGACCTTCTAATCTTGGTTTGCACTGCAGAAGGCATATTTGGCAGCTGGTCTGAGGTTCAGAACTTTGGGGAAATCCAAACACTTCAGTATAACTGATGTTTGACCTTTTTATGGCAATAAAAGGATCAGGTTTAGGATGACTATTGCGTTAATTGTCGTTGATTGTCATAGATGTTCATTCTCTCCTTTTCCAAACCTGTGTTTGTGTGTTTAAGCAGCTGTGTGCCAACAAACAGTGGCCAGATTGGCAGCTTTGTGCAACCTGCAGCCTAATTGGCTGCATTACAGTATGTAAACCAGCCACCATAAACAATAACAAACACATACCTTCTAAACTATATACTTCATTATTGAAAAAGGCTTTTCATTGGGATGTGCTTCCCACAGTCTCTCTGTAAGCCAGATACAGAAAGACTGAGGGTGTTTCTCTGTTGGTGCAGAGTTTGGTGATGTTTATTATGTGTGAGAATGTGTCTTATTAGCCAGTGAAGCCTAACTTTTACACCTGGTGTGAGAAAGTATATACTTCTGATATTGTAAAAAACAACCATGAAATGTGTATATTGCTCTGCCTCTGCATGTTTAAAGACGTTTTTGAATACACACTTATATTTGCATCTGTAGGAAGTGTGCCATTTGTACAGTTCAAGAAACTTCATCCATGACAATGACATGTATCAATAACGTCCATTTAAGTAGTATTTTGTGGCTTGATATCACGCTCTTTCTCCTTTGTACTTAAGGTGCATGCTTTGTATCCGACTAAACTTCATTAGACACAGCAAATGTTACTGCCCCTATGTTCTGAAAAGCACCTGGTCAAAATTGGGATTGCAAATTACAGAAAAACTCCTCCTACATGAACCCCATTCCTACATGTTTAGCACCACAGTTTGTTCGACAGTGTCTTATTCTTGTGAGGCAATGCATTTTTAATGGTGGACTTATTTTCAACTGAATAATTTAGTGCATGGTCAGCAGCAGGGGTCATCCAGAATCTATCTGATGTGTAGAAAGAGCACATGGGGTATATCCAGCTCAAAAATGCATATTGTAGCACTATTTGGTACTATAGGTCAAGTCTACACAGTAATTTTTTAGTCTTGTGTTGCAAGCTGCAGCAGCATAGTCATTAGAAATGGGCTGCTTATTTAGTTGTAGTGGCTTGACTTTACATCGTATGTCATGATATTGTATTGCATGATGGAAATGTGGTCACCTCAATTCTTCCTCAATACCTTGAGTTATTTTGGTAGTTTTATCCACCTCTAAATACTAAATGTGGCAATGACTTGTAGGCTTCACTACATCAGTTGTTACACTTTGTTACAGCATAACCCTATTGCAATCAAATTATTTTATAGAAAACAGGGCCACGGCATATGGTGCTGTCAGAAGACGTTGGCCCTTTAAGTGGACAGCAAAACATATTCAATATATCCCTGTGATTTCAGACTAAATTCTGTTAATGGCTGAGATGGGAGGAATGTGAATATGTACCTCAAGTTAATTGAATCTTACTGTGATTATTAGGTAACAAAGTATATGTTTGGGAGTTTCGGAGTCAACCTGTTTAAGATCCCAACAATGTTATTGTAGCGATAGGGGTGCAGGTTTGGTGTGATGGTTCATTTAATCTAAAACTAATGTGTACATAAAGTAGTTTCAGGTCAAGCTTTTAATATGCAGCTGCATTGTATAAATAGTGTAGGGTGGTTTATTTTCTTTGACCCCGCCCCCTCCATGGAGACAGACGGGACTGTGTTCATTGGTTTTATTGCATTATGTAAATATGTACATTGCCAGTCTCTAGGGGAGTGCACGGATAGGCCTGAATAGAGCATCCAAAGGTGGAAATTTAACAGCCAGCAATGAATGCCCACTAACATATGTCAAATTGTCATACACACACACACACACACACACACACACACACACACACACACACACACACACACACACACACACACACACACACACACACACACACACACACACACACACACACACACGTGGACATCAGCATCATCATGCAGGGAAGCGAGTAGACCCATCTGCCCTAGGGGTAGACCCGGGCATTCGAGGGGCTCCTTCTCTTTCAGTTACTGTCGCCGGGTGCTGGGTATGAAAGCAGGGTTTGTGAATGGCCCGTTTATTAATGAGGTCTCATTCGAAGCAAGCAGACACCCAGGGCTGCCTCTTAGTACCGTGCCCTCAGCCAACGTTAATAACAAAAGGCAAGAGCGGGATCATTAGGCCCCCCGGACGCCCGAGGGGTCCGCCACTTTAATCACGTTTGTGTAATGAATGCAGCTGCTGTGAATCAGCTGCCTATTCATAATGTCTCTTAAATGCAGTGTAAATGTTGTATTAATGTTGCTGCCGCCGTACCAGAGGTGGTGTGTGTTTGTGTCTATGTAATTGAAGAAATTGAGATGGGTCAGCTTTTATTACTTGTGTACAGTAGCCTGTGTGTTGGTTGGATACTGTGACAATGTTATGACAAGGGCCTAAGGTCATGTTCGATTGATTATCACCCTGGGATTTCCTCAGTCTACCCTCATGAGTATGATAGATGAAACTGTACAAAGGTCCTGACTCTATGATAGTAAAATGTTAGAATAGACATAGACATGTTAGTTTATGACAGTAGGATCACAGCATACAATCTAATTTCTAAGTGACTTCTAGATATGTCTATGTTCTGCGGAAAGCCATAACAGGTTCCTTGGCGTGGACTTGAATACTATTTCACAATCGTATGAATGATTTTTTTCAATTTAATTTTTTAAATAATTTGTTATTACAAAAAGGCAAAAGTGTGTTTGAATTAATCCTGTCCCTATACAGGAGTCAAACAACATTTTTTTAGATTTTGTTTAGGTTTACTTGAAATTGATTGCTGTCCCATGATAGTAACACCCCATTTTTTCTTTTGGCCATCATGCCACACACTGGGGGCTGTGTAATAGCTTACCACAGTGTGTACACCCCATGTCAAATGCTAGTATTTGCAGCCTAATGCGTCGAGTTGATAACTGGGATTTGTCTGCTTTCATGTAACCTTCCTAAAACGTGTGTGATCAGGTGCAAAATAAGTGACCTTTTCCCATTTGTCTTCCTCAGAGGGGGCTGTGCCAGCTCAGAGCATTTCCCCCAGCTGTTGGGCTTAATACAGCACCACTGTAAAACAGCATGTCACTCTCTCATCTTTTTGATGTTCTCACTATGCCTTTGTACTTGTCGGGGCGACAGCGGGCCTCTCTACATGCCAGCAAGTCTCCAATAATCTAAATTAAAAATGGCTAATCTTGTTATTAGGCCAGTCCTTTTGGGCCACATGCACTTCAACACATCTGTCTCCCAGCCTCTCCTTTCTTTCTTTTTATGGTTATCAGTGGTGCCAAATGGTGCCAGAGGGATTTGGAGCAATTGTGTGCTGCCCTTGAACAATGTACATTAGTTTTTAGACTATAGTGTTGATCACTGTCTCCTCGGAGGCCACAGTAAATCTGCTTTCTGCCCGTGCCAAGGCATCTGCCTTCTTACTATTGCGAGTTAGAGTTAATCCCCATAAGGAGGCTCAGTTGTGAATAAATCTGCATTCTGTTTGCTTTGAGTCCTCAAGTACATCTGGACCATGCAAAGGAAAGAGCGCAAAGACCACTGTCCCAAATCCCACCTTTTGTAAACCCGGGCTCTGTTTCATGCAAGAGGACACAAGTGTAAAGACGCCTGCTGAATTTCTATCCAGATTTCTGTCTATTTGCATATGCATAGGATGAATCATTGTTGTCATTTTAATGAAGGGGGGGGGAACTCCCTCACAGGCAAATACTACAAAAAGAGACCATTTTGCTGGCAGACATGCCTTCATGATCAGCTTTAATAGGCTATTTTACTGGGGAACTGCATCGAAGTGGAGCGCATTAAGAAACGGCTTAAAGTGGCTCATAAACTGCTTGGATCCTACAACACTCACTGTCATCATCATCATTTCAGACAGACAAAAAGCATTCCATTTAGAGTATTTTGTGCCCTTAACCCTCCCCATCCAGTCATTTTAGATTTCTGAAGCTGAGATACTGATCTGGTTAGTGTGTTAAAGCCCCTGTAAACCCACATTTACAAAATCTAAGCATCGTAAGCATCTGACAGTATTTAGTCAAAGAGTTAGTCATATATATCAATCCATATTAAAGATATTGTCATTTAGGTTAGATAACATTTACATAAATTTGGTTTAGATGAGGCAGGCTATGCACTGGTTCATGTGACACAAGTATTCTTAACCAATCACGGCAGTTCTCTTCCCGAACGTTCTATAAAAACAATGACTGTTGCCATTGGGACTTTTTGATACAGCCACGCCCACACAGTCCTGGCAATAAACAAAAATGTTTTTATAATACGTTTTATAATATTTATGAACATTTATTTTTGATCAGACTTTTGTAACAAGCCTATTGAGACGGTAAGACCTGTGACGGCACTGGTACTTTGACTTTGTTGTGTTGTTTTTTTTCCCTGCTTCTTGCACTTTGCACTTTTGTGCCCAGGCCTGTGTACATGTTGTGATGTTTTGTGTCCGTCACTGTATTGTACTGAGACACCCAACTATTTTACTCTGTTAGACCAGGTTTCCAGAGACTTTATCTTAAAGGGGCCTAAGGGAAGCTAGCAAACTGTCAGACATGGTAGGTCTGTCTACACTAGACACTGACCAGTGAGGCTTATTCTTATTAGTGTTCTCCCATCCTCCTTACTTATCAATGTAAATCCATATTCCTGAAAAACTGAAACCTCATTTGCTATTGTAAATGCCTATGTTTTTTAGTTACAATGTCCTCTGAGCACCATACTTTAAAAGGCACATTTTGGCATCTTCCAAAATAATAACTAACGTATAGTGTTATGCTAGAACAAGGAACTTTGTTGCTCACATGTGTTTTACCCAGAGGGAGCTCTTCCTCGTTTCCTAATTGCAACATGTACTACTTCTCAGATTATTGGCGTAATTCTAAAAACGAAACAACCTTTCTATGCCAACTCACTATCATTCACTGCTTTGCAGGGAAGGCACATCCAAGAAACGTCTCTTGTGTGTGCATATTTGTGCCTAACAAATATGAAGCATTACTATTTGTCAGGTCAGTGATTGGAGAAAGCTGAGACAGAGGGGCAGCTTCAGGACAGGATGGTAGTGAAAGGGGATCAATAAGGGGCTTCCACTGAGGCCAATAAAGTATCTTTTGTACCATGGACAATGCCAGTGGGTGAAGCCCCCATCAGTCCTTTTGTAAATGCCATTCATTAGAGAATGATGCAAAGTGGCTAAGAGAACAACATGCTTAAAGTGTGTGTTGTATGCTTTTGCTTGGTGCATATGGCCTCACTATTATCAGACCCATATCCCCAAGCTTTTATTTTTGCAGCAGAGCACTGTCACACACAAACGGCTTGGTTTCAGAACTATAAATTGCAGCTCACATCTCAGATTTTTGCAGCGATTAAAAAGATTAATTTACAACTAGAACTGCAAGCAGTTGTGAACGGGGGCCAAGCCTCCCACGCGACTCGGGATCGGGCGTCGTCGTCCGCGGCGCCGGCCCCTCGCTTCACGGAATCCGGGGATGTAAAGTTTTTGAATGTGGGATGTTTGGTTTGGGAGTTATAGACCAAAAGACAAAAGTAATGGCAGAGAAAGATGCTCAAGTGTGTTTTTGGCTCCCCCTTTTGGAGCAATTTAAGGAAAAAGTAGAACCAGCCTGAGAACCATAGGACAAACACATGTGTGAAGTTTGGTGTTAATAGGATAAATAGTTTTGGATTTAGGAGCAGTTTGGTAAAATGTAGCTATGTGCAAATCTTTAAAGCGCTACCGTTTGGTCTTCCGATGGTCGTAGAAAAATTCTTTACACAACATTTGCTCGTGGGAGTCAGTAGAGCATAATGCTTTTGGTTTCGTCCAAATCGGAGAAAAACTGTAGGAGGAGTGTGTTTTGGTGACTGACACAGTTTTTGCAATGTAGCGAAAGAAAATCCCATATGCAAATGGGCGTGGCCTATCTCAAAAGATGCAGCTGACTTGTGGGCATCTGTGGATATAAAGTGTTTGACTGTGGGATGTTCGGTGTGGAAGTTATAGCCCCAAACGCGTTTTCTTTGCTTTTTGTGGTTTCGGCGCCCCCTATGGATGACATTTGCAAAATTACGTTGGGTAGAAAGACGCGGCTCAATGTACCGAAGAAGTGGATGTCAAGTTTTTGAATGTGCGATGTTTGGTTGGGGAGTTATAGCAAAATCAAATTGTCAACCTCTCCATTGTAAAGACACTTTTTTGAATTTTCCCATTTTCCCGCCGAAAGACTTAGGAAATGGCGAAAACAGGCAAAAAAATTGAAAAACTCTTTTTTTTAATAAGTCCGGCCCACAAAGGAATTTCTTGCCCATATTTTTTCGATAGACTCAAGTATGCCCCATGATAGTCTCCCTTGAGTTTCAAGAAAATCCCTCTTTTTTTTTTTTTTTACAGATTTTCGCACATTTTTAAAGCGCTACCGTTTGGTCTCCCGATGGTCGTAGAAAAACTAATTGACCAACTCTTGCTCGTGGGAGTCAGTAGAGCATAATGCTTTTGGTTTCGTCCAAATCGGGCAAAAACTGTAGGAGGAGTTTGTTTTGATGACCGACACAGTTTTTGCGATGTAGCAAAAAATTTATATATACGCAAATGGGCGTGGCCTATCTCAAAAGATGCAGCTGACTCGTGGGCATCTTTGGATGTGAAGTTTTTGACTGTCGGACTTTCGGTGCGGAAGTTATAGCCCAAAACACCTTTTCCTTTGTTGTAGCGCCACCTAGTGGTCGGCATGTCTGAATTTGTTTGTCTGCGTACCAGGCACGGACCTGGATAAGCCCTGCAAGTGGCATGTCCCAACCCTTTACGGTTTGGGCTGCAGCACCACTTTTACGCGGAGAAGAAAAAGAATAACTAGAACTGCAAGCAGTTGTGAACGGGGGCCAAGCCTCCCACGCGACTCGGGATCGGGCGTCGTCGTCCGCGGCGCCGGCCCCTCGCTTCACGGAATCCGAGGATGTAAAGTTTTTGAATGTGGGATGTTCGGTTTGGGAGTTATAGACCAAAAGGCAAAAAAAATCGCAGAGAAAGATGCTCAAGTGTGTTTTTGGCGCCCCCTTTTGGAGCAATTTAAGGAAAAAGTAGAACCAACCTGAGAACCATAGGACAAACACATGTGTGAAGTTTGGTGTTAATAGGATGAATCGTTTTGGATTTAGGAGCAGTTTGGTACAAGGTAGCTAATGTGCAAATCTTTAAAGCGCTACCGCTTGGTCTTCTGATGGTCGTAGAAAAATGATTTACACAACTTTTGCTCGTGGGAGTCGGTAGAGCATAATGCTTTTGGTTTCGTCCAAATCGGGCAAAAACTGTAGGAGGAATGTGTTTTGGTGACTGACACAGCGATGTAGGGAAAAAAAATCCCATACGGAAATGGGCGTGGCCTATCTGAAAAGATACAGCTGACTTGTGGGCATCTGTGAATATAAAGTTTTTGACTGTGGGATGTTCGGTGTGGAAGTTATAGCCCCAAACACGTTTTCTTTGCTTTTAGTGGTTTTGGCGCCCCCTATGGATGACATTCGCAAAACTACGTCAGATAGAAATATGCAGCTCAATGTACCGAACAAGTGGATGTCAAGTTTTTGAATGTGCGATGTTCGGTTGGGGAGTTATAGCAAAATCAAATTGTCGACCTCTCCATTGTAAAGACACTTTTTGAATTTTCCCGCCTAAAGACTTAGAAAATGGCGAAAACAGGCAAAAAAATTGAAAAACTCTTTTTTTTAATAAGTCCGGCCCACATAGGAATTTCTTGCCCATATTTTTGCCATAGACTCAGGTATGCCCCATGATAGTCTCCCTTCAGTTTCAAGAAAATCCCCCTTTTTTTTTTTTTTTAAGGAATGTTCGCGAATCTTTAAAGCGCTACCGTTTGGTCTTCCGATGGTCGTAGAAAAACTATTTGACCGAATCTTGCTCGTGGGAGTCGGTAGAGAATAATGCTTTTGGTTTCGTCCAAATCGGGCGAAAACTGTAGGAGGAGTATGTTTTGGTGACTGACACAGTTTTTGCGACGTAGCAAAAAATCTATCCTATCGCAAATGGGCGTGGCCTATCTCAAAAGATGCAGCTGACTTGTGGGCATCTGTGGATATAAAGTTTTTGACTGTCGGACGTTCTGTGTGGGAGTTAAAGCCTCAAACGCGTTTTCCGTTGTTGTAGCGCCACCTAGTGGCCGGGATGTCTGAATTTTTTCGTCTGTGTACCAGGCACGGACCTGGATCTAGTCATGCAAGTGGCATGTCCCAGCCCTTTACGGTTTGGGCTGCAGCACCATTTCAAATAAAAAGTAGAAGAAATGTTCAATATCGAAAAATCGAATCTTTAAAGCTCTAGCGTTTGGTCTTCCGATGGTCGTAGAAAAATTATTTGACCAACTTTTGCTCGTGGGAGTTGGTAGAGCATAATGCTTTTGGTTTGGTCCAAATCGGGCAAAAACTGTAGGAGGAGTATGTTTTGTTGACTGACACAGTTTTTGCGACGTAGCAAAAAATCTATCCTATCGCAAATGGGCGTGGCCTATTTCAAAAGATGCAGCTGACTTGTGGGCATCTGTGGATATAAAGTTTTTGACTGTCGGACTTTCGGTGTGGAAGTTATACACGTTTTCCTTTTTTTGTAGCGCCACCTAGTGGCCGGCATGTCTGAATTTTTTTGTCTGCGTACCAGGCATGGACCTGGATCTAGTCATGCAAGTGGCATGTCCCTACCCTTTACGGTTTGGGCTGCAGCATCAGTTTTACGCGGAGAAAAATAGGAACTAGAACTGCGAGCAGTTGTGAACGGGGGCCAAGCCTCCCACGCGACTCGGGATCGGGCGTCGTCGTCCGCGGCGCCGGCCCCTCGCTTCACGGAATCCGGGGATGTAAAGTTTTTGAATGTGGGATGTTCGGTGTGGGAGTTATAGCCCGAAACGCGTTTTCTTTGCTTTTTGTGGTTTTGGCGCCCCCTATGGATGACATTCGCAAAACTACGTTAGATATAAAGATGCAGCTCACTGTACCAAACAAGTGGATGTCAAGTTTTTGAATGTGCGATGTTCGGTTGGAGAGTTATAGCAAAATCAAATTGTCATCCTCTCCATTGTAAAGACACTTTTTTGAATTTTCCCATTTTCCCGCCTAAAGACTTAGGAAATGGCGAAAACAGGCCAAAAAATTTAAAAACTCTTTTTTTTAATAAGTCCGGCCCACATAGAAATTTCTAGCCCATATTTTTTCCATAGGCTCAGGTATGCCCCATGATAGTTTCCCTTCAGTTTCAAGAAAATCCCCTTTTTTTTTTTTTTTAAGGAATTTTTGCGAATCTTTCAAGCGCTACTGTTTGGTCTTCCGATGGTCGTAGAAAAACTATTTGACCCACTTTTGCTCGTGGGAGTCAGGAGAGCGTAATGCTTTTGGTTTCGTCCAAATCGGGCGAAAACTGTAGGAGGAGTATGTTTTGGTGACTGAAACAGTTTTTGCGACGTAGAAAAAGATCTATCCTATCGCAAATGGGCGTGGCCTATCTCAAAAGATGCAGCTGACTTGTGGGCATCTGTGGATATAAAGTTTTTGACTGTCGGACTTTCGGTGCGGAAGTTATAGCCCAAAACGCCTTTTCCTTTGTTGTAGCGCCACCTAGTGGCCGGGATGTTTGAATTTTTTTGTCTGCGTACGGGGTACGGACTTGGATGAGCCCTGCAAGTGGCATGTCCCAACCCTTTACGGTTTGGGCTGCAGCACCACTTTTATGTGGAGAAGAATAATAAGAATAAGAAGAATAATCCCTACAAGATCAATAGGGTTCCCTGCCCCGCAGGGCTTGGGAACCGCGTTGCTCTGCAAAACGCGGTCCCAGCCCTACTCGGGCTTGGCCCCCTAATAATCCCTACAAGAACAATAGGGTTCCCAGCCCTGCGGGCTGGGAACCGCGTTGCTCTGCAAAACGCGGTTCCCAGCCCTACTCGGGCTTGGCCCCCTAATAATAAAAGGCCCAACAAAAACAATAGGGTTCCCTGCCCCGCAGGGCTTGGGAACCGCGTTGCTCTGCATTACGCGGTCCCAGCCCTACTCGGGCTTGGCCCCCTAACTAGAACTGCGAGCAGTTGTGAACGGGGGCCAAGCCTCCTGCGCAACTCGGGATCGGGCGTCGTCGTCCGCGGCGCCGGCCCCTCGCTTCATGGAATCCGGGGACGTAAAGTTTTTGAATGTGGGATGTTCGGTTTGGTTGTTATAGACCAAAAGGCAAAGAAATTGCAGAGAAAGATGCTCAAGTGGATAAGGAGATGTATACTTTTTGTGTTTTTGGCGCCCCCTTTTGGCGAAATTTTCCAATTTTTTTTGAGGATGTTCATTAGGACAGTACGACCATATTTTTAAAATATTGTCTTGATACGATGTATAGTTTTGGATTTATGATCACTTACGTACAAGGTATTACAAGGAAGCTAATCGGCGAATCTTTAAAGCGCTACCGTTTGGTCTTCCGATGGTCGTAGAAAAATTATTTGACCAACTTTTGCTCGTGGGAGTCATTAGAGCATAATGCTTTTGGTTTCGTCCAAATCGGGCGAAAACTGTAGGAGGAGTATGTTTTGGTGACTGACACAGTTTTTGCGACGTAGCAAAAAATCTATCCTATCGCAAATGGGCGTGGCCTATCTCAAAAGATGCAGCTGACTTGTGGGCATCTGTGGATATAAAGTTTTTGACTGTCGGACGTTCTGTGTGGGAGTTAAAGCCTCAAACGCGTTTTCCGTTGTTGTAGCGCCACCTAGTGGCCGGGATGTCTGAATTTTTTCGTCTGTGTACCAGGCACGGACCTGGATCTAGTCATGCAAGTGGCATGTCCCAGCCCTTTACGGTTTGGGCTGCAGCACCATTTCAAATAAAAAGTAGAAGAAATGTTCAATATCGAAAAATCGAATCTTTAAAGCTCTAGCGTTTGGTCTTCCGATGGTCGTAGAAAAATTATTTGACCAACTTTTGCTCGTGGGAGTTGGTAGAGCATAATGCTTTTGGTTTGGTCCAAATCGGGCAAAAACTGTAGGAGGAGTATGTTTTGTTGACTGACACAGTTTTTGCGACGTAGCAAAAAATCTATCCTATCGCAAATGGGCGTGGCCTATTTCAAAAGATGCAGCTGACTTGTGGGCATCTGTGGATATAAAGTTTTTGACTGTCGGACGTTCTGTGTGGGAGTTAAAGCCTCAAACGCGTTTTCCGTTGTTGTAGCGCCACCTAGTGGCCGGGATGTCTGAATTTTTTCGTCTGTGTACCAGGCACGGACCTGGATCTAGTCATGCAAGTGGCATGTCCCAGCCCTTTACGGTTTGGGCTGCAGCACCATTTCAAATAAAAAGTAGAAGAAATGTTCAATATCGAAAAATCGAATCTTTAAAGCTCTAGCGTTTGGTCTTCCGATGGTCGTAGAAAAATTATTTGACCAACTTTTGCTCGTGGGAGTTGGTAGAGCATAATGCTTTTGGTTTGGTCCAAATCGGGCAAAAACTGTAGGAGGAGTATGTTTTGTTGACTGACACAGTTTTTGCGACGTAGCAAAAAATCTATCCTATCGCAAATGGGCGTGGCCTATTTCAAAAGATGCAGCTGACTTGTGGGCATCTGTGGATATAAAGTTTTTGACTGTCGGACTTTCGGTGTGGAAGTTATACACGTTTTCCTTTTTTTGTAGCGCCACCTAGTGGCCGGCATGTCTGAATTTTTTTGTCTGCGTACCAGGCATGGACCTGGATCTAGTCATGCAAGTGGCATGTCCCTACCCTTTACGGTTTGGGCTGCAGCATCAGTTTTACGCGGAGAAAAATAGGAACTAGAACTGCAAGCAGTTGTGAACGGGGGCCAAGCCTCCCACGCGACTCGGGATCGGGCGTCGTCGTCCGCGTCCGCGTCGCCGGCCCCTCGCTTCACGGAATCCGGGGAAGTAAAGATTTTGAATGTGGGATGTTCGGTGTGGAAGTTATAGCCCCAAACGCGTTTCCTTTGCTTTTTGTGGTTTTGGCGCCCCCTATGGATGACATTTGCAAAACTACGTTAGATAGAAAGATGCAGCTCAATGTACCAAACAAGTGGATGTCAAGTTTTTGAATGTGCGATGTTCGGTTGGGGAGTTATGAGCAAAATTAAATTGTGAACCTCTCCATTGTAAAGACAGTTTTTTGAATTTTCCCATTTTCCCGCCGAAAGACTTAGGAAATGGCGAAAACAGGCAAAAAAATTGAAAAACTCTTTTTTTTAATAAGTCCCGCCCAGAAAGGAATTTCTTGCCCATATTTTTGCCATAGACTCAGGTATGCCCCATGATAGTCTCCCTTGAGTTTCAAGAAAATCCCTTTTTTTTTTTTTTTTAACGGATTTTTGCAAATCTTTAAAGCGCTACCGTTTAGTCTTCCGATGGTCGTAGAGAAATTATTTGACCAACTTTTGCTCGTGGGAGTTGGTAGAGCATAATGCTTTTGGTTTCGTCCAAATCGGGTGAAAACTGTAGGAGGTGTATGTTTTGGTGACTGACACAGTTTTTGCGATGTAGCGAAAAATGTATATATACGCAAATGGGCGTGGCCTATCTCAAAAGATGCAGCTGACTTGTGGGCATCTGTGGATATAAAGTTTTTGACTGTCGGACTTTCGGTGCGGAAGTTATAGCCCAAAACGCCTTTTCCTTTGTTGTAGCGCCACCTAGTGGCCGGGATGTTTGAATTTTTTTGTCTGCGTACGGGGTACGGACTTGGATGAGCCCTGCAAGTGGCATGTCCCAACCCTTTACGGTTTGGGCTGCAGCACCACTTTTATGTGGAGAAGAATAATAAGAAGAACTAGAACTGCAAGCAGTTGTGAACGGGGGCCAAGCCTCCCACGCGACTCGGGATCGGGCGTCGTCGTCCGCGGCGCCGGCCCCTCGCTTCACGGAATCCGGGGATGTAAAGTTTTTGAATGTGGGATGTTCTGTGTGGGAGTTATAGCCCCAAACGCGTTTTCTTTGCTTTTTGCGGTTTTGGTGCCCCCTATGGATGACATTCGCAAAACTGTGTTATGTAGAAAGATGCAGCTGACTTGTGGGCATCTGTGGATATTAAGTGTTTGACTGTGGGATGTTCGGTGTGGAAGTTATAGCCCCAAACGCGTTTCCTTTGCTTTTTGTGGTTTTGGCGCCCCCTATGGATGACATTCGCAAAACTACGTTAGATAGAAAGATGCAGCTCAATGTACCAAACAAGTGGATGTCAAGTTTTTGAATGTGCGATGTTCGGTTGGGGAGTTATAGCAAAATCAAATTGTCATCCTCTCCATTGTGAAGACACTTTTTTGAATTTTCCCATTTTCCCGCCGAAAGACTTAGAAAATGGCGAAAACAGGCAAAAAAATTGATAAACTCTTTTTTTTAATAAGTCCGGCCCACATAAAAATTTCTTTCCCATATTTTTGCCATAGGCTCAGGTATGCCCCATGATAGTCTCCCTTCAGTTTCAAGAAAAACCCCTTTTTTATTTTTTTTAAGGAATTTTCGCAAATCTTTAAAGCGCTACTGTTTGGTCTTCCGATAGTCGTAGAAAAACTATTTGACCCACTTTTGCTCGTGGGAGTCAGGAGAGCATAATGCTTTTGGTTTCGTCCAAATCGGGCAAAAACTGTAGGAGGAGTATGTTTCGGTGACTGACACAGTTTTTGCGATGTAGCAAAAAATGTGTATATACGCAAATGGGCGTGGCCTATCTCAAAAGATGCAGCTGACTTGTGGGCATCTGTGGATATAAAGTTTTTGACTGTCGGACTTTCGGTGCGGAAGTTATAGCCCAAAACAGCTTTTCCTTGGTTGTAGCGCCACCTAGTGGCCGGGATGTTTGAATTTTTTTGTCTGCGTACGGGGTACGGACTTGGATGAGCCCTGCAAGTGGCATGTCCCAACCCTTTACGGTTTGGGCTGCAGCACCACTTTTACGCGGAGAAAAATAATAATAATAATAACTAGAACTGCGAGCAGTTGTGAACGGGGGCCAAGCCTCCCACGCGACTCGGGATCGGGCGTCGTCGTCCGCGGCGCCGGCCCCTCGCTTCACGGAATCCGGGGATGTAAAGTTTTTGAATGTGGGATGTTCGGTGTGGGAGTTATAGCCCGAAACGCGTTTTCTTTGCTTTTTGTGGTTTTGGCGCCCCCTATGGATGACATTCGCAAAACTACGTTAGATATAAAGATGCAGCTCACTGTACCAAACAAGTGGATGTCAAGTTTTTGAATGTGCGATGTTCGGTTGGAGAGTTATAGCAAAATCAAATTGTCATCCTCTCCATTGTAAAGACACTTTTTTGAATTTTCCCATTTTCCCGCCTAAAGACTTAGGAAATGGCGAAAACAGGCCAAAAAATTTAAAAACTCTTTTTTTTAATAAGTCCGGCCCACATAGAAATTTCTAGCCCATATTTTTTCCATAGGCTCAGGTATGCCCCATGATAGTTTCCCTTCAGTTTCAAGAAAATCCCCTTTTTTTTTTTTTTTAAGGAATTTTTGCGAATCTTTCAAGCGCTACTGTTTGGTCTTCCGATGGTCGTAGAAAAACTATTTGACCCACTTTTGCTCGTGGGAGTCAGGAGAGCGTAATGCTTTTGGTTTCGTCCAAATCGGGCGAAAACTGTAGGAGGAGTATGTTTTGGTGACTGAAACAGTTTTTGCGACGTAGAAAAAGATCTATCCTATCGCAAATGGGCGTGGCCTATCTCAAAAGATGCAGCTGACTTGTGGGCATCTGTGGATATAAAGTTTTTGACTGTCGGACTTTCGGTGCGGAAGTTATAGCCCAAAACGCCTTTTCCTTTGTTGTAGCGCCACCTAGTGGCCGGGATGTTTGAATTTTTTTGTCTGCGTACGGGGTACGGACTTGGATGAGCCCTGCAAGTGGCATGTCCCAACCCTTTACGGTTTGGGCTGCAGCACCACTTTTATGTGGAGAAGAATAATAAGAATAAGAAGAATAATCCCTACAAGATCAATAGGGTTCCCTGCCCCGCAGGGCTTGGGAACCGCGTTGCTCTGCAAAACGCGGTCCCAGCCCTACTCGGGCTTGGCCCCCTAATAAAAGGCCCAACAAAAACAATAGGGTTCCCTGCCCCGCAGGGCTTGGGAACCGCGTTGCTCTGCAAAACGCGGTCCCAGCCCTACTCGGGCTTGGCCCCCTAATAATCCCTACAAGATCAATAGGGTTCCCTGCCCCGCAGGGCTTGGGAACCGCGTTGCTCTGCAAAACGCGGTCCCAGCCCTACTCGGGCTTGGCCCCCTAACTAGAACTGCAAGCAGTTGTGAACGGGGGCCATCCACGCGACTCGGGATCGGGCGTGGTCGTCCGCGGCGCCGGCCCCTCGCTTCACGGAATCCGGGGATGTAAAGTTTTTGAATGTGCGATGTTCGGTGTGGGAGTTATAGGCCCAAACGCGTTTTCTTTGCTTTTTGTGGTTTTGGCGCCCCCTATGGATTACATTCGCAAAACTACGTTAGACGGAAAGATGCAGCTCAATGTACCAAACAAGTGGATGTCAAGTTTTTGAATGTGCGATGTTCGGTTGGGGAGTTATAGCAAAATGAAATTGTGAACCTCTCCATTGTAAAGACACTTTTTTGAATTTTCCCATTTTCCCGCCGAAAGACTTAGGAAATGGCGAAAAGAGGCAAAAAAATTGAAAAACTCTTTTTTTAAATAAGTCTGGCCCACATAGGAATTTCTTGCCCATATTTTTTTTATAGACTCAGGTATGCCCCATGATAGTCTCCCTTGAGTTTCAAGAAAATCCCTCTTTTTTTTTTTTTTTACGGATTTTCGCAAATCTTTAAAGCGCTACCGTTTGGTCTTCCGATGGTCGTAGAAGAATTATTTGACCAACTTTTGCTCGTGGGAGTTGGTAGAGCATAATGTTTTTGGTTTCGTATAAATCGGGCAAAAACTGTAGGAGGAGTATGTTTTGGTGACTGACACAGTTTTTGCGATATAGCGAAAAATCTATATATACGCAAATGGGCGTGGCCTATCTCAAAAGATGCATCTAACTTGTGTGCATCAGTGGATATAAAGTTTTTGACTGTCGGACTTTCGGTGCGGAAGTTATAGCCCAAAACGCCTTTTCCTTTGTTGTAGCGCCACCTAGTGGCCGGGATGTCTGAATTTTTTCCTCTGCGTACGTACCATGGACCTGGATAAGCCATGCAAGTGGCATGTCCCAACCCTTTACGGTTTGGGCTGCAGCACCACTTTTACGCATGGAAGAATAAGAATAAAGAACTAGAACTGCAAGCAGTTGTGAACGGGGGCCAAGCCTCCCACGCGACTCGGGATCGGGCGTCGTCGTCCGCGGCGCCGGCCCCTCGCCTCACGGAATCCGGGGATGTAAAGTTTTTGAATGTGGGATGTTTGGTTTGGGAGTTATAGACCAAAAGGCAAAAATAATGGCAGAGAAAGATGCTCAAGTGTGTTTTTGGCGCCCCCTTTTGGAGCAATTTAAGGAAAAAGTAGAACCAGCCTGAGAACCATAGGACAAACACATGTGTGAAGTTTGGTGTTAATAGGATAAATCGTTTTGGATTTAGGAGCAGTTTGGTAAAAGGTAGCTAATAGGCAAATCTTTAAAGCGCTACCGTTTGGTCTCCCGATGGTCGTAGAAAAATTCTTTACACAACATTTGCTCGTGGGAGTCGGTAGAGCATAATGCTTTTGGTTTCGTCCAAATCGGACAAAAACTGTAGGAGGAGTGTGTTTTGGTGACTGACACAGATTTTGCGATGTAGCGAAAGAAAATCCCATATGCAAATGGGCGTGGCCTATCTCAAAAGATGCAGCTGACTTGTGGGCATCTGTGGATATAAAGTGTTTGACTGTGGGATGTTCGGTGTGGAAGTTATAGCCCCAAACGCGTTTTCTTTGCTTTTTGTGGTTTTGGCACCCCCTATGGAGGACATTCGCAAAACTACGTTAGATAGAAAGATGCAGCTCAATGTACCAAACAAGTGGATGTCAAGTTTTTCAATGTGCGATGTTCGGTTGGGGAGTTATAGCAAAATCAAATTCTCAACCTCTCCATTGTAAAGACACTTTTTTGAATTTTCCCGCCGAAAGACTTAGGAAATGGCGAAAACAGGCAAAAAAATTGAAAAAGTCTTTTTTTTAATAAGTCCGGCCCACAAAGGAATTTTTTGCCCATATTTTTTCGATAGACTCAAGTATGCCCCATGATAGTCTCCCTTGAGTTTCAAGAAAATCCCTCTTTTTTTTTTTTTTTTACAGATTTTTGCAAATCTTTAAAGCGCTACCGTTTGGTCTTCCGATGGTCGTAGAAAAACTAATTGACCAACTATTGCTCGTGGGAGTTAGGAGGGCATAATGCTTTTGGTTTCGTCCAAATCGGGCGAAAACTGTAGGAGGAGTATGTTTTGGTGACTGAAACAGTTTTTGCGAAGTAGCAAAAAATCTATCCTATCGCAAATGGGCGTGGCCTATCTCAAACGATGCAACTGACTTGTGGGCATCTGTGGATATAAAGTTTTTGACTGTCGGACTTTCGGTGCGGAAGTTATAGCCCAAAACGCCTTTTCCTTTGTTGTAGCGCCACCTAGTGGCCGGCATGTCTGAATTTTTGTGTCTGCGTACGTACCATGGACCTGGATAAGCCATGCAAGTGGCATGTCCCAAGCCTTTACGGTTTGGGCTGCAGCACCACTTTTACGCATGGAAGAATAAAGAATAATAATCCCTACAAGAACAATAGGGTTCCCTGCCCCGCAGGGCTTGGGAACCGCGTTGCTCTGCAAAACGCGGTCCCAGCCCTACTCGGGCTTGGCCCCCTAATAATCCCTACAAGAACAATAGGGTTCCCTGCCCCGCAGGGCTTGGGAACCGCGTTGCTCTGCAAAACGCGGTCCCAGCCCTACTCGGGCTTGGCCCCCTAATAATCCCTACAAGAACAATAGGGTTCCCAGCCCTGCGGGCTGGGAACCGCGTTGCTCTGCAAAACGCGGTTCCCAGCCCTACTCGGGCTTGGCCCCCTAATAATAATCCCTACAAGAACAATAGGGTTCCCTGCCCCGCAGGGCTTGGGAACCGCGTTGCTCTGCAAAACGCGGTCCCAGCCCTACTCGGGCTTGGCCCCCTAATTAAATAGATAAGTCAAACGAAATAGCAATTCAGTCTGATTATCACACAGATAGAACATAGAGAGTATAAATATTACCCCTGTTCAGGTTGTAGGATAAGTTATTTCAGAAAAGGGTTACATGCCAACCAAACCCAAGATGGTGAAAATAGGCTACAGAAAACAACACATTTATTGTTAAAAAAAGCAAACTTTTAACACTGTTAATGTTTATAGGTGTTTTAATGAGTTCTCTGTTGAAACTGCAACAGCAAACTTGCTAGTGATGCCAGCAATTTCTGTATAGATTGAAAGTGCTGATAATGTGATTCGGGTTTTACAGAAGTGGCAAATTGATTTGGATGGCAAATTAATGCATTTTTTGAATAATTTATAAGAGTAGGTCACCAACACGTGAATGGCAACCAATTTAGTGGTTTGTATAGAGCATGTTGCTGTGTCCTTTGATGTTGTGCAGATGATTTCATTTGACTTATTAAATCCTGTATTGATGCATTCAGTTGAGGTTTTGCACTATTAAAGGTTGGTCTACACTGTATGTGGGTCCTTAATCTGTAGTTGATGGCCGCCTCAACTCTGTTTTGTCTCACGTCCGGACACTGTAGAGATACAGTGGACATAAGACAATTTGGAGATTGAGTGTTTCCCTTCTGTATTGTCCTCACGGTTGTGCATGGAAGCAGAGTTTTAAAACACTGAGAAATGTAGTTTTATTTCTTACTATTTTGTATTACTACTTGAATACTGTATCTATAGTCTACCCTCGAAACATATATACTTTATGATTTTCTACAGGAGACGCATTTGTTTGGGCCTGGCTGTAGCACATTCATTCTGTTGTGTTAGAGCATCTATAAAAAGAAAAAAGGGGAAAACAATAAACACAGACAGCCTTGGGAAATATCATTAATTTTGCGCCTCAGGAATGAGCAGAGTGTGCACAACCAAGTATTTACAAATCTGAACAAATGGGATGATTTTAGTTTGAAGCCGTTTCACGTATTCTACTAATCAACATCTGGGCCATTAGTCAGGTGCAAGATTTGGATTTGTTTTCTGTAAGGAATTGCCATGCAGATCTGTTTTCCCTGATTAAAAACATGCATCATTTGAAGTAAAAGCATGCCCTTTGGTGCACTTACTATTAGCCATTAAAGGGAAATGAGGTTCAAATAGGGTCATATGATTAAAAAAATGCACAAATGTAACAAAGGCACTTTACATCTTAGCCAGGCATGTGTTTGCCAACCCATCATCCATTGTAGTGTTCCTGCTTTTGTGACAGTTGTGAGCTGCGGAGTTTAAAAAGTCAATCTCATAATGTCCCTCGACTCATTTGCATGCTCATTTGCATTTTATACATGCCGCATTTTCATTTACGCACTGAATTTAGAAGTTAATCTCCCCCAGTGCTGGGAGTGAAGTAGCGACATCAGGCTTGTGTGGCTACCTGAATGAGAGGATGCAAGTTGCAAGAGTGTTGCTGCAAATTTTCCCTAAACTCCATGACTTTTCATGTTAAACAAATCCAGGACATTATGAAGCTGGAACTTGACTGTCTTAATTTGATTATGGACCATAACAATCACCTTGTGTGCCAGGTAAAAGGCTAAGACTATTTGTACCTGCAGTCCGTTACACAGCATGTGCAAAAGAAAATGATGAGTCGACAGAGGCAATTATACATTATTCAATCTTTTCCTCCTAAAAATAGAACCTCACCATCTGCCGGGCCCTCGGAATGAATCCCCATGTAAAGTATTTTGTGGATAAATATCACCAGCCAAGAGAAGGGCCTTTGTTAATTTTCTAATCCAACTGTTGTTAATTGCTTACTAAATGTGAGACTTGACCTTTTTTTTTAAACCCATGTCAGTATGGTACCTGCACGCATGCCGTGGTGTCCGTTTCTATGAGAGAGAGAGAGAGAGTGAAAATGAATGATGCCAAGGTATAGAAGAGGCTGAGATGAGGAGAGATGGAGGGAGAGGGCAGCTTTTCACTTGGCCCCCGTCCAGCCCGCATATCAGCTGTCTGTTGAAGCTTTTTCAAAGGCAATTTATTTTTAGATATTTCAAAAACTCATTTGGAGGCGATTTTCTACTCTTTGGCCGCAGCCCTCCTCGCCTTCAGCCCTCCCCCCTATGCGCCAGTCTTACCCCTGCTCTCATGTGGCACCCGATGTGTTGCAGAGCCCATTCCTTGGCAGTCAGCTCCGTTTTGATTTAATTCTGAGGGCCATCTGTAATCCCCTGCAGGACACAGTGGCCCGTATAGCCCCGCACACTACACCTCTCTATCTCGCTCTCTATCAGCACCTCTTTTCCTTTTGCTCTCTCTCTCTGGACCTTACCTTTTTTATCCCTTCTTTGCTATCAGCAGTACACACACACACACACACACACACACACACACACACACACACACACACACACACACACACACACACACACACACACACACACACACACACACACACACACACACACACACACACACACACACACACACACACACACACACACACACACACACACACACACACACACGTTCTATTTCTCTCTCGCCACTGTGGGACTGTCACCACATCTCATACTATAATGGGATTGCCGAGCACCAAAGACTTACTTCAGGTTTCCAAAGAAAGAAGATGTTAGACTGAGAACAATAACGACAACAAGAATGCACTGATGTTCAGCATTGTTGTTTCAAGTCATAAGACAAGTTTCATTAAATGCTTAAAGGATTCATCATCATCCATTATTGCAGATGCACTTCACCGTTTCAAAGCTGTATAATCAGTGAGAAGCATATTAAAGGCACTCTTCCCCACATTCTGAATTTATTCTTGCGACATCCAAATAGATTTCAAAACATACGTTTTACTCTTTCATTAAAAAAGTCTGGCTTGGCTATGCTGAAATGTAAAAGTATGTGGATTGAATGAGTGTTGCCAGTATGGTGGATTTATCTACAAATGAGTAGGCTCCCCAAAGGAAAATTGTATTGTTTCAGTGGCCAAAATTACTATATGATTAGAATTCATTAGTATTCAATAGTCATTAAAAACTTAAAATGTGAATAGCCCAGTTTCTGTGATAGTAAGGGATTTTGCTGCCTGTTCACTGTTTGTAGAACTACACCTTTTGTGATCCATCTACCTATGATGTTTCGTAACCGGTGCACGACTGGTCCACTGGGAACATTTTGAAAGTAGGACTTCACTGGGGGCTTGAAACAGAAATGTCAGTGTTCTGAAGTGGCACAGAAGTTTAGAAAGCACATATCTGCTACTGAAAGTTACACTCGCTTGGTGGAAAAAATCTTTCCTGGACATTGCTCTTCACAGGCTGATTGGAACTTTACACTGTGGGTGTCTGGCTGTCAGGGGGAAAGCAGTTTGGTGGTGGGTTGACTCTGTAAGCTCTGGTCAGAGATAAGCACCTGGCTGGAGAGCTTTTTCCATTTCCTCCAAAAAGCAGCCAATCAAGAAGTGACTGGCAACTCAGCATTAAAGAGCCCTAAATACCCCTAGCTCTTCCTGTCTCCCTCTCCCCTGTGGAAGTCTTTCCCACTCCCACCTTCTCTCTTGTTTTTCCGGTTGTATCAATCAATCTTCAAACTCTTCTCAGAATATCTCTCCCTCGGTCTCACCACTTAGACTTATTCCATCCGGTGCCTTTTAAGAGGTCAAGTTTTATCAGTCAAATACCCAACTCCCTAGTACCTTTTTTATGTCATAAAGTATTGAGTTTATGACGAGACAGACTAATTTAATCCCACTTGTGGCGATTGTGGATATCTTCCCAGTTTTGGCTGACTGTTGAAGTGGTAGCGGAGGGGTTGTGACCACCACTGTGTGTGTTAATTAGAATGACCAGGGGGCCCCAGTGACTGTAATCCTTCATACCCTGATACAGGCAAAAAACTTTCCCTCATGTGTTTGAACTTGTGTCCTTGTCTGTTCCCGCATAACACCCTGCATATATAAAGGGATATTCTTTTGACAAATTTGTCAAATGCACAAGTTGACCAATATCAAACCACTAGCCTATGAGAGTAATTTATTGTAACTTTTTCAGATGAAAACAAACTGCTGAATTAGAGGAGGATTTTGAGGCTTTAAAATAATTAAGATATGGATTATGCAGAAGCTGCCCCTGGCTCAATATTAGTCTGATAGCTCAGAGTTTTTTGTAAAGTGGGTGTGAAATGCCATCAGAATGTTTTTTTAATATTATGGCTGGCCTTTACAGGTAATTCCAATCAATGAATTAAATTCATGAATAGAAAAATCTTCAGGTTTTACCAAACTCTCTGTTTTGATTTTAATGATACCCCTCTGCTAAACCATGAGGCCTAGTAAACGTTTATACTATGTTAGATATTTGCCATGTAGTTTTGTTATTTTGTGTCTTATTTGGTAGAAAAAGTACTGTTTAGGCTCAATATGTTAGCATGTGATACTCAAGACGTGCTGACAAAGTTGAAAACGAAAAGTTAACTTCTACCAGCCGATGACAGACCTAACTGTTATCCAAAATGGTAATTAAATCCCATGATATTAACTGTTACATAATTCCTGCTCATTGTATTGATTTGAATTTAAAACAGACATAGTTCTTTTTACCTCCTTTGTCTAGTCATCACTCTGTCCCTGACTTTTCTCTCTTTTTCCTTCTCTTCCTTTTCTCACCATTGGCAGGAGATGACTCTGAAAGCGCTTAATCAGCATTGACTATGATAGGCTGGGTACTTTGTCTTGCTTGTGACCTTCGCTGCTCTTCTGATGTCCATAACAAATTGCCTCAGGGTGTCAGCATGATCATGCAGAGGCAACACAGCACAGGAATAACAACAAGTTTAACCATGCGGCATGTGTGTGTGTGTGTGTGTGTGTGTGCGTGTGTGTGCGTGTGTGTGTGTGTGTGTGTGTGTCCAGACACATTTTAATTACTGTCCTGAGTGTCTTTTCTTTACTTTAAAATCAACATTGTCCTGCACATTTCAGTTAATGCCTGTGAGACCCAATTAACTGATTCAGAAGTAGTCTTTTTATATGCAAACATTGCTATGTCAAATGGCAATTATTAATAACTGAAAAGCCTACTAAAGTTTACAATTTTGCTTTTCTGTGGCTGTGGGCACAATTCAAAATGACATGTGTGTGCACACTCGTGGCTTTAGTTATTAATGTGTTAAATGTGGGATTTATTGAGTGCAAATGGCCTATTGGTCAAGCTGTAAGTGGCTGTGTCATCCACGAGTGCTGCAGGGTCTGTAATTCCCTTTCTGTTCAATACACACTTTCGGCCCTTGATGAACTAGCTGGTTCAGGCGATTTGCTGCAGAAGCAGGATTTTATAGTGTGTTTGTGTGTGTATGTGACTGAGCAAGTGCTGACACATTAATTTGTCTACACAAATATGTGCATGTAAGAATGATTACTCATCATAACATCACTGACGGAATCTCTTTACTTGTTTTGTATCATTAACCCACCATTTAAAATTGCTTACACATACAGTTGTGAGGCACTCAAACAATGCTAGTCCTCCTCTCCAGGCTTGATAGGCTTTTTTATAGTCAGGGTCACTCACAGGGACCTGTAAGGCCCCATCACACTCTGAGCTCAGCATGATAGATGAGGGCTCTCATTGTCGAGCCAAGCTAGGTAACACCCCTGCCCCCGCCACCCAAAATCTGAGCCACACATACACTATGCTGCTGCCGCAGCATTTCATTGGCACACACTCTCATAAAGTTCCAAGGGCATCGATTCAACTGCTTCATTAATATGTATTGGAAATTATTTTCCACTTTGTTAAGGCAAGTCTTGCTTCCCTGAAGGTTAGGTCCACTGGGATTGTGTGCACGTGTGTGTGTGTGTGTGTGTATAGTTTGATCTGTGCCAAACACAGTATACATATTTGTAGTAATCAATGGCCCATGGATGTTCAATTCTTGCTCAGCAGGAAAGGAAAATGGATTATTCTTGCTACTTGATAGTATGTTGTTCAGGGTGTGTTCTCCATTGTTAAGAACTGAAAAAGTTTGGTAATTACATTAGCATTCCCTTTATATTTATATTTCAGGAGAAGCTGCTTAGCAGTAAATGAAGGACTCTGTGCCAGTGAAATTTCAACTGGGACCAAAGAGTGGCTCTTTGAAATGTATTCAAAATTGTGGTATTGAGTTATACATTTGCATTGTGCTGGTGATGCCCTTATCACATATTTTGAAGCCAGTCCCAACCTGAGTCCTCTAAAATGAAAACCCATCATTCATTTAAACTGCGCCCTGCTTTGTGCTATGCAGTAAACCTGTCCACAACACTGTCTGTTGGACGACCTGCCAGTCTTTTAACAAAGCTCAATGGTACAATTTTGACAGCTGGTGTACCCAGAGCAAATAAACAAAGGATCGGAAATGGGTTGGGTTTTATACTGCCAATATTGAGCCATCAAAAAATGCTTGGATCAGCCCCGGTGTCTTGATCTTGTGGATTGGTTTCCTGTTGCTGATACCTTTCCGAGGTATGGTTGGGTATGGTTGTAGTACGCTGGTTAAAGTGACCAACATCACTGGTGGTAGATTATTGGGTGTGTCTAATTAATGTAAACTACGTAACTCTGTGCCCTTTCCAAGCTTCTACCTCCACCAAATGTTGTTTGTAACTGAACTACAAGAACATAGTTCACTCACAGTTGTAGAATGAAATTTTACAGATACATTCCACCAAATAAATGATCTAGGAACAGTCACAGTAAATCGTGAGTCCTGCAACTTGGAGATCAATTAGTTTGTGAAAAATCAGATGTTCTTCTGTATCTTACAGCTGTTATTTCAGTGTGACAGGTCATTTTATAGCAATCAACATTTAATATTTGCTGCTCATCTCATGTTCAGTTTATAGGAACTGTTTGTGAAAATTGTACTCGCTTAAAGGAGAAGTAAGTGATATGGTCCTTTAATCTAACTTCCTGTCAGTGACTGCAGTTAGCGGCCCCCTCCCTCGTCCATACGTCACCATCACATTACATTCAGCCGTCTTCGTCAGATAGCACCGCGATAGAGAGCAGCTAGTCATCGTTCACAGGCACAGAGACCCGCCTCTTTATAGCGCTCTGTCTCCTGATTGGATAAAACGAGTGGGATACTCAAAATTTTAACTGGCAATTACTGCAAAGCTGAATGACTGGGAGACCTATGTTATGAACTGCACATACTTTTTAAGTGATTGCTGTATGAATATAGAGTGATTTAACAAGTTTATCAGCAAACAAATATCACTTAATTCTCCTTTTATTAACGTAAATGTTGATTAATTCGGTAGCTACCACCTCAAAACTGCACATACTTTTGGGGAAAGAAAACACTTTTCAACTAATTATTTTGTTGTCAAACTTTCTTATGCATTTCTAGTGCAGCAGTAACACAGCAGCAAGTTCATTAAGGTAACACTTTTATTTAATGTTAAAATTCACTTTGAACGATCCCAAACCACAAAATGGCTGTGCAATAAAATCAATCACTTTGACTCTCTCCTAATAATACTCCTACCATGCAAGCCCCAGGCTCCCAACCACTCTTAATTCTTTGTCTGATTAGAGCTAATCAGTGTGTGTGTTTCTGGGCCTCTTTTCTTAATGGGGCATAATATTGGCTGCCCTGGCACAAAGCTGGTTTCATTGGGGAACTGGTGACACCCAGGGCTGATTTGATTAAAGCCAGTAGATCCCTTTCTATGGCTGCTCATTACATTAGGCAATAGGGACCCAACGACAAGACCACTTAGCATATATAATAGCCGGGTAGTTGGAGAGTTAAAGCATTATTGGAGGATGGGGTAGCAGCGAAAAGTTGGATAAAGAGATAAAAACTTTCTCATTCAAGAAGCCATCCGAAGATTGAGCTCATGTTCAAGACTTGGCAACCATGAATGCAATTTTTCATTTTAACATATAGTTCGCCCTAAAGGTATTTGAGACCTCTTGTTGATGAAATGTCAAGTGTAATTTTAATGTGGCCCATGTTTAAAATATGGGCCTTCGATAGATTAATGGAGACCCGCCCCCAAATCTCAGTTTTTCACTCCCCGGAGCGAATGAATACACAGCAAACCTGCATTAGTGTTGTGAATATACTCCCAGATGTCTAAAATTAATCCACGGAAAGCGGCACTTAATTTTTCAAAAGAGCAGGAAATGTTGGCCCCTTTTTAAATTGAAAATATCATAATGAAGGATTTTTACTGCAAAAGGCATCACGCATATTTACACCCCCCCCACCATCCTCCCTCATACATAGAGGAGACGCCTCTGTCTGCCTCTACATCCTTTTAGAAATAAGAGATTTAAATGGAGGTGTCAGCATTGGGAAGATGGATAGGTCTCAGTTAATGTGTTTTTTCTCACTCGGTATAGGAATTAACTCCTCTTCTCAACTCTGGCTCACCCGGGACGCCAGAGTAATGAACCCTAAAAGCAAAAGCGCTCAGCATGTTTATCTTTTCTCCAGTGTCTCTGCCGCCACAAAACCAAATTCCTTGACTCGACCCATATGACTTATTGAGTGGCTCAAAGCTCAAAGCCAATTTCACAAACATATCCTCCATCTCCTATTTGCTTATAGGTGTGTGCATTGAAGGGAGAAAGAGAGTTTTAGTGTATATGGGTTTAGATTTGTATATATAGTGTGTGCATGATTGTGCAGCACTTCTGTGGGGCGCGTATATATACAGTATATGTGCACCTATAGGGGAGCTTTTCTGGCCTTACATCAAAGGAGAATATCAAGTCTATTATTGAAAACAGTATTACATTTTCCACTGGCTGACCAGTCTATAGAGCACGATGATATGGCTGAAACATCTCAAAATGTATTTTGTCTGCACAAAACCCAGTGACCACTTAGACCCGCCCCTATGAAAGCTAACGATTTGTCCTCCTGATCTCTGGAGGAAAAGGGTCCCGTTGTAGTCGACACAACCCCACAAGGCAGCTCCTCACTGGGCTTTTTGTCCTCAGTGTCCTGCCTGGACATGGTCCTCTGCTTCCCTGCCTTTTTTTCACTCTTAGCTTGACATCTGTGGCGATTACTTCATGCCTTGGGGAGGGGCTGCAAAGGACATGTGCAATAGGGTGCAAATTAAGTTAAGAATATATACACAAAGGCTCAAACTGTGTGGCCATACATACTGTAAGTCTCAAACACATAGTGGTTTCAAAAGTATCACTACTGAGAACTCTTTTGTTGAACATTTTTCAATTTAAAGAGAAAAAATTCATAGATATTCTAATTAAAGTAAGAGTTTGTCATTAATTGTCAACATCTCCAACATATTTTACCGTACAAACTATGTGTCTGGTATTTATTCTTGCATCTTGTAATTTGTCATATTTGGTATCAACCTTTTACATTTTCAAATATTATTATTATATATATTTTTTTAATATATTTTTTGGGCATTTTTAAGCTTTATTGATAGTGCAGAGAGACAGAGGTGAAATGGGGAAGAGTGGGGAGTGACATGCAGAGAACGACCGCGGGCAGGAATCCCGGGTCTGCTGCTGGGCCCGGCCTGGGGGGGGACACCCTACCAACTGAGCTAAGGGCGCCCCCCTTTTCAAATATTCTTAATACCAGTTTACACTAGAGAAGTTAGCAAACCAGAGGGAAGCTGCACTGACCTGAAATTGAACATCTCCCAATCTCTCTATCCCTCGCTCCTCCTTCAGCACACTGTCCAACAGCTTTCCTGTTTGTGGACAGATCAGATTGATATCCATGTTAATTAGGACGCTTCTAGCTAACAAGTCAGGTGTTCAGCATTATCTAACCATCCATTAAAATTGTGTCATGTGCCCATTGAATACATTTTTCCTTGGAAAAAGATAACTATCCATCAGTCTGTGTCAGCTATTGAAAGGTGGATAATGAATGGCTTCTATAGGTAACCATAAATAATGCAACAATCTACAATGGGCTGAACTCGATCAAACTGCCTGCTGTAACCATACTAATTGATCCACTACTGAAATACTCTGCATGTCTGTCCAATATTTGGCTAAAGCATTTTACTGTGCTCCATCAGTGTTGGTAGACAAGGCTGTGTGTGTGTGTGTGTGTGTGTGTGTGTGTGTGTGTGTGTGTGTGTGTGTGTGTGTGTGTGTGTGTGTGTGTGTGTGTGTGTGTGTGTGTGTGTGTGTGTGTGTGTGTGTGTGTGTGTGTGTGTGTGTGTGTGTGTGTGTGTGTGTGTGTGTGTGTGTGTGCGTAAAATACTACTATGGTTTAGAAAAAGGTCTGTCATACATTCACATTATAAGCCATGGATAATTCATTTTCAAAACAGTTTTATTTGTCAATTCAGTACTCTAGATTGCTCCTGGCAAGGTTTTGCTTTCATACGTTTTAAATATATTCACACCTCCTCCTCACAAAGCCCACAAAAAGTATTTTTTTTTACAACAAACCTGCTCACCTAACTGCTATCACTAACCATGAATTCATATAATTCACAATCCCCCTAAAGTTGTCTGCCTGCATTCTCTATTTTGAAAATTGTTTCTGCTTATTGCGCAAACGCAAATCAAAATAATAAAACATTCATCCTCCAAAAAGCCTTTTCACATTACCAATATTATTCTTTCATTACACTGCTGTGGTTTGTCAATGTGCCACAGCCACGGTTAATTCCACCGGATGATAGCCAGACTCTGAGCCCTCTATTTGAATATAATCCATCTCCCTCATCAAAGATCAGCCCTTCTGATTGCTTTGTGCAGTGCTTGACAAGATTAAGCTCCCGTCGGACATGAAGATCGTGTTAGATGTGCTGCTTCGTATTGGAGATTTATTTGACCTGCTGCACTACTATGACCTGGTCTTATATATTTTTATTTTGTTAAACTGTGACTATATTAAGCAATGCCTGTTGTTCAACTTGAGCAAAAACAGAACGTTTTGGCTGCATTACATTACGCTCTATTTGTGGAGAAATGTCTGATTTGGTTGTGTAGTGTTTTATTGTTGCACATCAGAGCAAAAGTTGATTTAGAAAGAGAGGCAGTATAAGTTTGAATGCCCCCCAAAAGTCCCCATTTACCTGAACCTGCTGTCAAATAACTGGGTTAGCCACTTCTACCTCCCATATGTTTACACACAATTAAAGTTGCATTACCTGATTAAAGCCCTCTAACAGCTGCCATGTGAGACATTGCCAAGTCATTAAGGCATTTATCTCTTTAACTCAATTAAACCAAAACTGGTGAATCATCATATTCAGCCTGGACACTGACTCTGTGTCAGATATTATAATATTTTTCCAGATACAGATTTTTGACGATTTATGTGGCAGAAGTTATATATTTCCACACCATGTAGTCGTGTAAAAACATTTGAATCAATGAGAGCTCTGCAGTGATGCATTCACTCATTCAGGTGTAGTAGGAAGGCTGATGTTAAAGAGTTAATGTAAACTATCGTACAGCTGACACAGAAGGTGATCTGCCCTAAGCAAATCTATCTATGGCCATTGGCTGCTGTTGTAAGGTTATATTTCAGTGAATCACAGTGTTGACAGAATACTAATGTTTCATTATTGTTTGTAACGAAAACAAAAGAGGCACAAGGCGTGTTTAAGAGATTATTATTTAATTACATTTTCATCCAAGATGTTTTGTGACTAGAATTCATCACAATACACAATGAAATCCTTTTTATTATATATTTGTTCAATGTTTTAGAATGGAACATCTCTCTCATTTGTTACACAGCACAATAATCAATGCAATCATTGATCTAATTGTATTGAACAGCCACCATATAAAACCCCTGTTTGTATATTATTATGAAATTCTTCTATCGGAAAGTATACAAGCGTGGCTCTTAAAGCACACATTTATGGAACTGCATATTAAGAAAATGTTTCCAGTAGTAATAAGCCAGTAGTGTGTCAGAGGAATAAACATCCAGACAGACAAAAACTTATTGAGCATTGGCATGCAGTGCCCTGAGCTTGAACTTTTGTCATTCAAGGTGCAGGAAAACAATTTTGTAGTAATTATTTGACTCTAGCTGACCTGCATTATGTATGTTTTCAAAAATTGCAACCAACTGAATTCATATGAAAATCACTGTGTGTCTGTTTATGTAGCCTACTGTACATGCACATCAACTCATTCACACCGAAACACGTTTGACCCCCTCTTTTAATTGGAACATTGCCTTCAATACATTCTCTCTTTGAAGTGTCATGTGCATATAAAAAAAATATTAAATCCTGTTAAGTGTATAAATGGACAAGAAATGTTGTTGCTCCAGTAATCTTGCTATGTAATTGGGTTTTCTCTTACTCCCTTTCCCTGATTGAGGCAATAGTCTTTCTTGCTTTCATGATGTTTTGGAAAACAAGCTACTACAGAAACCTGTCAATGGCCACGGTACTGAACACCCAATTGTCAATAATCATCAAGCGCACTCTACTTTCCCTGGTGCATTTAAACCAAAATCTGCAGTGTCCAACAGAAAAGTAAATGGCTTTGCATTCACCTTAAAGTATTTTGAGGTTCACATGTTCACGTGGTTATTTCTTTGTTAGGTATAAAAGTAACAAGCACAAGCGTTTTGGCTAAGCCTTTTAGTTTGCACACTGAAGGCATTGGCTTAAACATTTGTTCTAGTTGTTATTCTTCTCCATTATAAAATATTAACAAAATAATAAATGTGAACTTCCAAAAAATCTATTTTGACATAGTAAAATCCATCCCTCTGCACCTATTAGGTTTGATTTGTGGAGTGACTACCCACCAGCTAGCTGTTAAGTATATTCCACATCATATTTTGCAGGTCCTGCTGTTAAAAGGATTTGCTCCCCGAATTGCGAGACAATGCTATATGATGCGATGTTAGCAGAGGTGAAAAAAGTAACCTTTACATTGCGGGATTAAAAAAGGTATTTTGTGATACAATAACTGAATGAACTTTGCAATGATGAAAATGAACAGGAACTGTTGTTTTCAGGGATTTACTGCAAATGTGTAGCCTTGGGGCACAAATGCAATTGCCTGGTGACTTTCTCCTCACACCACCCCCCTCATCTTTGACCCAGAAGCCCCGGCAGTCACACAAAAGGATTGGCGGAGATTACTGTGCTCCACTGCATCAAAAACGACCTGCCCAGGGGCAGATTTGATTGGTTAAAACATGGCATCTGTGGCTATTTTCCATGTGGAAGAATGGAAGCCCACAGCAATGCACCGGCGGAGCAGGTTCATAATGCATATTTATACCTGCAGTCTGTGGGACATTTATACTTTTACGCTTTTCATTTATTTGTTGCTTCTTATCTACTCACCCCTGGCTGTGTTACTCATTTATGTGGGCAGATTTGCCTTTTGTATATTTTTTATTATTATCATATTCATTTTTTTGCTTCTAACCTTGTGGATGAAAGCTCCAGGGAATCGAGGATAGAAGCAGGTAGAAGAGAATCAGAAAGTGACGGTCCGAATAGTAAACTTTTGAAAGACTTCTCTTTGCTTGATTTTTTTTATTGTACTTTTACAGAGACAAGGTATTTTGCTTGCATTGCAGAAAACGTTTTGTTAAACACCAATGGCTATTTGGATGACACTCAAATGAAGTTTAGTTGTAGTTGATTTTGGCTTGAACGCATATTGCTTGTGTGCCTACGGCTACTCTTAGAATCAACTTCCCCCTAAACTGGGCCCCCTGGAGTACTTTAACTTGATGATGGGTCAAAGGTTGAGTGGCGCCTCCTCTCTGAGATACACTATCACAAGACCGATCAAAGGATGAGATCAACATTGTCTCCTATCTTGAATAAAGCATAAAGTGTAATTATGGGACCTTTTTTGAATTAATTGTAATCATGCACAATTAGATCACTGCATTTCCCTGTTATTTCACGAGCTGTAACAATTTCCATGGTTGTATTTCCATTGCTAATTGGCAAGAGTTGAAGCAGGGACAGTTACGAACTCTACAATAATTGGTCAAATTGGGTATACTGTAGACGAGCAATAATGCATCTTTTTCGGTTGCCAAGATAACCTTGAAGGCGTAGACAGAGTGATTTGCAGTGCCGTAGCTTTTTGACTGACATCAAATACAATGGTGAACAATGGCGTAATGGCAATGGAAATCTTTGCAGATCCAATTGCTGGCTGCTATTATGCACCAGGGCCTCTTTTGCTTTTGTGGAGAAGACACAAAATTGCTCTGTTATTATCTCACCGTTCCCCTCTCATCATCTCTTCTTGAATAAAGATGCCCTGATACGAGAAACACTGAGACTTCTTTTAAAGAGACCTAGACTAACCTGTGTTGGTTGTCAGGAGGAGTGACGAGGGGTGTGTGTGTCTGTGTCTCTTGTCTATGCATCTGCAGAACAGTGGAGGATATAGACAAACGTATTCAGCCCAGCTCTTGAGCCAGTGATCCAGCAGAGATCGAAGGGATTTCCTGTTCTGTATATATCGCCTACACACTCAACTCTCTTCTTCTATCTCTGCTGTCGCTTACCTTAGTACTTGACCCCTCTCAGCCTTTTCCAAATCCTCTCCCACTCCCCCTCACACCATTTGTAGTCTCTTTCCCTCCCACGCCATCACAATTTCCCTCCATCCATTACTCCCCTCCCATAGTCATTTGTCTGTCTGTTTCCCAGACTCCTCTGCCCTCCTGCTGTTTACTCCCTTGATTTCACTTGTCTGTTCCCTCCTCCCAATCACCCCTCATCCTTTTCTTAATTTCTTCTTCCTTTCTTTTTTTTGAGTCCCTCTCCATCCACTCCCCAAGGGAAGAAGTACGGGTATGAACATAGAGAAGCCCGGAACAAATCAGTCTTATCGATCTGTCCATTTATCCCTCGCTCTGGCCCTCTGATCGTCAGCAAGAAAACAAAGTGTTTATTAAGCGAAACCTTCCCCAATCTCATTCTACGCTCTGCACCACCTCTCTTCACTTCACTACCCTCCCCCCCACCCCCCCATTTGATAATGGAGAGCCTGTTTCTGGGACCTGTCTCCACCCAGCTGATACCTGTAGTGACTTCTAATTACATTTCTTAAGCAAAGCCGCACCTGTCTACATTTCTTCACCTTCTCCCTTACCCAATCCACCCATTTAAAGTTGGCCTCTGCCACTCCCAAAGAGAGAATAGAGAGCTATAGCTTTTATGTATGATGATGCACTGCAGCAAATCAGAGCCACAAGGAGTAGAGTGACGTGGAAGTGGAGTGTTTATCAGTCATCTGCAGTCTATAGGGCTTAAAATGGGCCTGAATTTTGTACAGAACGATTGCATTATGGCTTCTTCTGAAAGGCCTGAATTTGATTGAAATGGAAAGCAGTGCCTTCTTGCTCTGAAAATACATCACTGCCGATTAGATTATGAAGAAACTGCAGGGATTGAAGGGAGGGGTGTTTTCGGACTGGTGGCAAGAGACAAGGTTTGGAATGCAGGGCAAAAACATATTGTGCTGAGTGTTACAGAGGAAAGAGAGAGGAATACATAATGGCCGAGGCATAAGAAAACAGACTGCAAAACAAGAGAACATTCCTCGATCTCTTGATCTCTTTTTTTCTCTCTCTCTGGTTGAAGTAACCCCATATCGATACAGTATTAGTCCGGAGTCAGAGGTTCTGCAGCAGGAGCAGCCTGCCTTTACTTTGACAGACAGACAGCATAGATCCATGCCATTCCCAGCCGTGGGGCTCCCAAGCCTCGCATAATCAATCAGCCATTAATGGAGTAAGTGGCTGTGGAAGGATATTAAATGTTAATTGCTGTAAGGTATTGATAACACCCATTGATCTCCCAGATAATTGCAATCAGCCCAAACAAAGATACATTATATGAGACTAAGCCCCCCTTTTACCAGAAGCCAGGGCTAAACCGAGATAAATGGACCTATGGATGAGATGTGCTTTTTTTTGTTGTACATCTCTTGGTTGTGCATTCTCATGGGAATATTGTATTGACACTTCCATCATAGTATCATTCACCTGCAAGGATGAACAGTCTGGTATATTCATTCATTCTAGTTATTTGTATATACTTTCCCCATCAATCAGGTTACTTTTAGTTAATATCCTCCTAATGAATGTTTGAGGAGTGCCAACATTTTCATTATTGTCTTTGTCAGAGTCAGGTCTCTTGCAGACATAAGAAATGTTGGTGTGAAGTGAAAACATGTCTTAATATAGACAGGCAGTACACACCGAGTATGTGCTGCCTCCAGTCTGTGCTGCAATCTTAAAATATAACATATACAGTTATTAAATCCCTAAGCAGTTTACGGTGTCCAAAATGCAATTGATGTCTTTTCAACACATTTCCAAAAGGATTCAAAAACTAATCAAAAAAATATTGTCTATTAAACAGCTGCACAGTCAAAGGGTAATAAAAGATGCTTTATGATCGTATTACAAAATATCAAACTTATGAACTTGCGAATTCAATATAGAGATGGAGATGCTAAATTTGCTCAGTCCTGCATGGTCTGGTCTGTTCTCTGATGCTGTCTACAGTATATATGCCAGGAAAGGTTGACGTCCATAAATGACTTGTTGGGAATCGACGGAGACAGAAAGATCAGTCAGTTCATTATAGATTAACCCCTCAGTGGAGTGTGAGGTCGATCAGAAAGCAAAACAACAATCTACAACCTCCAGTCCGAGGGGGAGAGTCTGTGTGTGTGTGTGTGTGTGTGTGTGTGTGTGTGTGCATGTGTGGGTGTTTACGTGTGTGCGTGTTTACGTGTGTGCGTGCTGAGTGGTGGATAGAGAGTTTTGTCTACTCCCAGCAGGCCACCTGAGAGGAATTGGCAGGGCCCTGGCGAGGCGTCCTGTCAGAACGCCTGTTGAATAATGCATGGCCTCGGAGCAGTTGGGCTCTCTAATACCACATGACTCTGAGCCATCCCTCCTTAAGATCAATAACACTTAGAAGCTGCTTTATAATGAAGGAGACACTAAAATTCCATCATCGGGCAATTAGTTGAACTCTGCTTCCCAGTCCTCACCCCCCTCCTCTTCTCCCATTTCTCTATGGCCACCGCCGCATCGCTCCCATTATTTGTTAAGAAGGAATAATGTTGAGACAGATTAGCCTTTTGATGGGAGTGTTTCTCAGGGTTTGATGGGGAAAATGAGAAGAGTTTGTTTCCAGAATTTCAGCGTGAGACTTGATTCTTCTATAGTTTGTTTGGTTTTAACTTGAGTGACGGAAGAGAGAGTGTGAGAAAATAAGTCTTCTTTGACAATTCCTCTTTTTCCTGCTGATCTTAAAGCCTGGGGCAAATATATTGTTTACTGTATGGGCAGAGATATGTGTCAGTAGAACTTGAATTTGAATTGATCGACTTGAATATGAATTGCTCTGGTTTCATATCTAATGCATTTTCTCAACTGTGAATGAAGGTTCTCTTAACAGCGTAGAGACAATTAAGTGAACTTTAAGAGGAAGGGTTGATAGCAAGTATTGGTCATTCCCACTTAGAAAACACTTACATACACTTGACTATATAAAATAAAGCCCCCTCCTCTAACACCATACTATGCCGTCTGTATGAATGCATATATTATGAGCCAGTGAGCTCTGCAGACAGGAGTGCTCTTCGCTCTACTCCACTGGGAGGGTCAAGGGTCAGGATGCGATAATGCAGTGTAAATGTACTGGCATGGGATTTGAAGTTCATTAGATGTCCATTATAGTCTTTGAGTGACATCACTCTCTCAGGGAGCAGGAAGAAAGCAGGCGCTGTGTGATTCATCACAAATGGCCTGTGGTCTCTTTTGGTGTAGTGATTTTATGATGAATGAGCCAAGGGTCAAGGGCATGTGGTAAAAAAGCATTCTGGTCTGATATTGTCAGTAAGCGGCTTTAAATACATCCATTAGGAAGGCTGGGAATCCATCTTGAGTTCTGAATGTTGTAAATCTGTGTATAATTACAAAGCAATTGAAACTTCAGGGCCAACCATTTATACTGCAGGTCCAGCACTTCTGTTTTCAAAGACTTTGAAGAGACTATAAAACCCTTTTCCCCCGCCCTCATCCTCCTCCACTCCACGGTCATTCATATTCACAATCAGCATCTGCAAAACCAACTGCTGCTGTCTGCAAGTCACCAAATTTATTAGGCAAGAGCAAGCAGGCCTGAGATTACCAGTGTGGACTATGTACCTGTTTAATTTGGAGCAGGGCCAACATATCATTATTCATCTTCACTGTTTAAGGGTGTGAGGTAAGGGAAGAAGTGTAGAGGGAGGAGTTAGACAGGCAGTGGTAGAGTCATCCAGGCCTGCATGGTTCTACAGGGGATCTCTCTCTCTCTCTCTCTCGCTCTCGCTCTCTCTCTGGGTCCTAGAGGTCAGGCTGAGCTTCGGCCCCCTCTCTGTCACTCTGGTATAATAGAATAATGGCATAATTAACTGGCGGGAATATTTTGCCCTGGGGAAGTGGCTCGCCTGCTCTGTTAGAAAAAAGCTGGAGCCTTGGCCCTGGCTGTAATTAGGTCTCCATGGGCTCTAATTGTCCTGCAGTTTTTACTGTTTAAATGGTAGCAGTATGGTGGAATGAGACATTCCACACATGGATACACTGGAGCTGTTCTTTTTTGTGCTGCAAATCCAGTTAAGGCCTTTATGGATAAGAAGTAGATTGGTTCTAATGTTTTTATACAAATCTGATAGGTGTGGACTGTAGAAATGCGTAATCTAACTTTTCTCTGGATGGAGTGGTGTTGAAATGACTATTCCACTAATCAATTAGTAAACCAAACAATTAACAGAACATGTTGGTCTGTTCTGTATACCTGCTGGTTGCTGGAGTTATGACCTTTTGTTTTGTTCTTCCTTTTCTCCCTGGGCTGTGGAGACTATTTTTTGTGAACTATTTTCTTATATAGTAAGGCTTCACATAGACAGCAGCGGCAGCGTTACATGGAAAAATGGAGCCCACTCATTCATTTAAACAAGAACCACTGTAGACAAAAAGTGCAATACAGGAACATGTTTCGGTGCATCGGATGCTGAGCAGCTCCTCCAGTCTGGTTACGGCAGCGTCATGCTTTTAACACAACAGAAGAATATGTGTTCTGTAATAGTCTATTGACTCTCCAGTGCTTTAACAATGCCTAAGCCAGCTAGCTGCATCATCCTCCACCCAGCACACATTTTAACCCTTATGCCCTATTAAAAAAAAGTTACACTGGGACCGTTAAGTACATTTTGTGTATTTTGACCTTTAAAGTGCATTAAAATGATGAAAGATCAATATTTTTTCACAATTTATGTAATTTTTTTTCATGAAGGGGTTGTTATTCAATTTATGTTGTGATTTAATAAATCACAAATAAAAATTAACCCTTTAGATGTCATTTTTGATCATATACCACTAACGGCTTTTTTGAAAAATACACGTAAATTCAATATTCAACTTTTTTATTAAACTTTGATTATTATTAGTATCACCGGCTCACCCATCTGAACAATAGGTGAGAAAATTATATTTGGTGCATTATTACTTTTTGTTTAATGTCAGATTGAATAAAAAAGTTACACTGGGACCGTTAAGTACATTTAGTGTATTTTGACCTTTAAATTGCATTAAATTTATGAAAGATCAATATTTTTTCACAATTTATTTTTTCATATTTTTCATGAAGGGGTTGTTGTTCAATCTATGTCATGATTTAATAAATCACAAATAAAAATTAACCCTTTAGATGCCAGTTTCGATCATATACCACCAACCGCTTTTTTGAAAAATACACTACAATTCAATATTCAAATAAAATGGGGCATTTTTTTTCATTGACCTTATTTTTAAATAAGTTTATCAAGTTTACTACAGAGAAATGGGAAATTAGTCAAAATTATTTTTCACTTTAATTGAAAAATTGGTGTCAAAAAATGTCGTTATAATGGAAGTCAATGGTACAAATCGTGTAGTTAACGGTCCCAGTGTAACAAAAACATCTCACACAGTCAAAATGAAGTAGATATGGATGAGACTCGGAATATCAAAACTTCATTGTAAAACACACCTCCTTACCAAATTTTATGGCTAGGGGACAGCCAAAATTATCTCAAAAATGCAACCCCAGATACACAAATCTCCACCAATGGGGCATAAGGGTTAAACTGATCTCCCGTTGAAAGAGATAGCAGTGCATATTAGTTTTTCATACAGCCGACTATAAGAGTGCTCCACTGGATACAGAGGAGGGCTCCGCTTCATTCCTGTTTCAGATTTATGAGAATTTTCATCACTTTCATTGATCGAGACCCTTTACTCAAGGGACAAAGATACAGCCTAAATTACTATTGACTGCCAAATGTTTTGAAAAATGCATTTGTCCGACCACCAGTGCTATTGATGAGGGTGTATTAAACAATGTATCTGAAGAATCAATGAAAAGGAAGGAGAAAGTCCATAGCGATAGACTACCAGCGAGTGTCTTGCTATATTATTTGTATTCTCTCTCTCTTTCTGTAGCTCTGACTATATTCCTCTTTTTCTTTGTTTTTCTTTTGTCTCCTCTCCTAGTGCTTATGTGCTAAACACTGCTGGCGCATTGCAGTAAACTAGGGGAGGTAGAGTAGGGTGTGAGTGTGTGTGTATGAGGAGTCGCAGCAGCAGAGGCATCGACAAGCATCCGTGGGTTTACTGTCTCCATAAATCCCACTTACCAATTGCACACGTGCGCATGCTGCACATCCGGAGATGCTGACCTTTTCTTACAAGTTCTTAATTTTTTTATTTTGGCACAACTTGCAGAATTACATTGCAATGTAAATGTCACACTCATTCCTTTTGGGTTATTAATGAAGTTTGGGATACCAGAATAGTAACAGACTGGTATAAATGAAACACTGGAGAACTTTTTTAGTTATTTAACAAGAAGTGCTTTCAGTGTTGACACCACTGCCTTTATTAAGCAAGGGAAAGTAATGAATGCCTAAAATATATATATAAAAAAAAAAGAAAATCAATCCCTTTCAAAGGGTAGTGTCTTATATTCTGCTGCTGTTGTAACACTTTGTACGAGTTAGGAATTATTTTTGTTTGGATTGCAGGTAGCTCCAACCTGCATGATTAAAAAAAATCAAAAAACAAAACCTGAGATCTAAATATATTGTTAAAATATATTGCATTATCTCCATTTACCTCATATTTGAATTTGTAAATTCCTGTTTGTATAGTGGACCAATCAGAGTTACAGAGTCATCCGTGCAGAAATGTTAGCTGTCTCGGAGCCTAGCCTGTACAGTTTGATGGTTGTGTTTGCTGTAGGATTTTAACATCCTCATTTCATGACTGGCTGGACTTTATAGAGGCGATGATGAAAGGTGCAACAGTCTAAACCATCTCGTATATCATGTCCTCTTCACACACACTCGCTCGCTCTCTCTGTCTCTGTTTTATCTTCCCTATGAGCCGGCATACCTTCCACCCAGTGCTCTGTCAAGATCATTAGTGAGTGATGGACGGCTTTTGATGTATGTCATCATTTACTGCTAGGATGTCTGTGTGTATGTTTACGGACTGAAGCACGTCCCAGTCAACATTTGGAGGAGCTCTGCAAAGGTAAAGGGAGACCTTTGTACATTATGAAAGCAGAAAACACAGGAGGCTTGAATGATGATGGGTCTAAATGAGAGGAAATGACAAATGATGGGTTTTGATTTTGTTTTAGCATTCATTGGGCACAGAGGAAAATGATAAAAAATAAATGGATTTGGGAATATGTTTGTGTAGTGCTTTTGAAGTAATATTGATTGCTTAGTTTATAAGTGAAAAGCCCAGCGGATGAAACAACCGATGGTGATGCCAGAAGTGAAGAGAAAAGACCCATTTATATTTCCCAACGTGTCTGTTTAATTATTTTTGTCATTCCAATAGCACATGGGAGCTGAGGATAACCATATGCGCCGCTGTCATAATTCTATGTCAGAGCAGGGGTATAATGATGAAGGCTTTCAAGAGTAGAATCCAGGTCAAGGGGGACTTCTGAGAGATAATTAAGGGACAAAGAGAGGACTTGAACCTGAGCCTGCTTACCTCAAGGGTGGGTAGGTGAGTGATTGGCAGGTTCTAAGGTCAAGATGCATCCCTTCCTTGCAAAGGAGGGGTATTATGACTGTGGGTATGAGTGTGTGCGCTCTTTTTTCACCTGCATGGACACCCACTTATGCGCGTGTAAAATGTTTGTGACACCCCAGTCAGCACACAAAAGTTGTCTCTGTGATGAATGGCAGTGTAAACATTGAGCTGGGGCCAAAACAACTCCATGGAGACCGTCCGTGTTTGTGTGAGATCAGCAGAAAAAAGGCCCTTATCTGGGTTTATTACCAGTGCGGTGACGGTATGTGCTTTGCATCCTAATGCCCTAATCTATTCTTCATTAAAGCTTAACGCAGCAGTTAACGCACACCTCTGATAGCATCACGCTGTGCCCCCCCTGCAGCAGCAGCGCAGACACGCCTGCATGCCACTGATAAAGTTCCAAACGCAATAGAGATGGCTAAAATATGGCTGGGAGAATGCCATCTCGGGATGCCATCAGAGGCAAACTGCCACCGCTATACCCTAGATACCCCTTCTAAAGTGTTAATTTTAAAGAGAGAGCGCTCTATAATTCAGAGAGTGGAATGCTGACGTTTGGAGGACTCTGTCATGAGGTGCCATGTGTTCCCTGGTAGATGATGCCATCTGGCCACGCTTTACATTGGGCTGCTAAGGCCACCATGAGGGCTGAAACAGCTGATGTTTAACTGGCACTGACTTGAACCCTAAACCAGGCCGTGTGTGTGTGTGGGTAGGAGTCACTCCCACACCTACAGCCTGTTAAGTTGTAACGCCTCACTATGACAGATGTGGCCGTGTGAATGCCAGCGTTTAGTTGAAAATACAAAACTACGAGGGACATATTCCTAAAAAGCGTGCCAGCACAAACTCTCAAGTCTGCAGTAAAAAATAAATAAGTAGAAAGAGAACATTAAATTTGAAATGTTCGTCAATATTTCACCCATCTACAATGAAAGCATTTGGAGAAAAGAAGTATGAACACAAAGAAGAGTACGATTTGAATCTCGGAATGAAAAATGGAGTGGGCGAAAGATATACTGGGGGGAAAAAAGGGGAGACAGATGATTGACAATGACGAGTTAGATAACAGAGAGAGTGATCAAAATTCACAGGGCTCTCTTGTGCTTTCAGGCAACAAGCCCATTATGCACAAACACGTGAAGACTGGGCTGTTGATCGTCTACAGCCCTCAAGTATTTTTTTCTGCACAATAACACGGAGCTTTATTGGCATTTTTATCTGAAATTGAGGATGAGTTTTTCATCTGTTATTATTTTTTTCATTAAGTATTTTGCCTCTGATGTTTGCTTGATTTGCAAATTGATCTTACTTTCAGAACTCTGCTTCCAGGTGGACAAACCCTCGACTCATTTAAGTCTGTCTGTATCTCTCTATAAATGTGCTGCGTCTCTTTTGCGTATTGTTCCTCAAAACAACATTCAGAGTTGCGACTCAATGTGTGATCGATGCCACCTCCAAGATAACAATCACTTACTAGAGCAATACACTCAAGTGCTTTTCTTACTCAGTGGCTGTCTCGGCGTTGTAAGACAACATAGGCGCTTAAAGTAATAGTCAACTTACAACTAAAATCAAAGACCAAATATTTTTGAATTGATCCTTTAAAGCCCCACAGATATTAAAATACTGTTTCGTTTTAATTAAGTAAAATGAAAGCTAATGTTTCTGCTGTATCTCAAACTTTCATTTGCAACAGAAAACTTGTTTTGAAAGAATTGCAATTCCAGATTTATTTTTGGACAAACTTCATGGAATTGTGTGTAAATAACATATCTGCATTATCAACTATTCATTTTAGGGATGGGCACTGCTAGGGATTTCCAATATCGCGGAATCACATTGATTCCATTATCCAAACCCTTTTTGTGATTGAGCTCAATAAGGCAGATTTTAACTGTTTGCATATCTAGGTAAATGTATCTAGGAACATTTATTTCAAAGTGAAAATGACCCTTAAGTATATCACATTAGCTGTAAATATGTTGCAGAATTAATTTGTACCAAGTGTATTACTACAACTATTCATAAATGTTTTGGGGGGTTGTGATCTTCAACATTGCATGCTATGGATATTTGGATATGGATACCAACCTTTTGTTGGTCTAACAATATTTTGAGTTGGTTTGTATAACTAATGAACAGACATGAACAAAATGAACATTATTTGAAAGAACCAGGCGCTGATTTATCTTTTACTGTTTATGAATACATTTCCAGTAGAGCGATTTGGATTTAAGTGCCTTGCTCATGTGCACCTGGATAGAAAGTAAAGATACTGTGAATCCTTATCACCCTGCGGTCAAATCTACATCAAACTCTGCTAACTTTATCAGCTGAAACAATCCATCACAGTGTTGTGTTCCCATTCAGACCCAGTATCATTGATTCATGTAAGCAGAGCTGCAGCATTTTCGCTGCTAAATGAGTTTGAGATTGACACTCCAGTTTATTAGGCTCCATGCTGCAAACTGTGTAGACTGCAGGAGTGTAATTAAAGCTCTCGTCGTGGCAGCCGTCATAATGCAAGCAACCGCCCTGTCGTTGTGCCGAGCTTAGCTCAATGTTTCACACACGTTCATCTACGAGCACAAACACTTTGTTTTCTGCTGGTGTAAATTGGGCTACTAGAGCACACACGTGTAAGGCTGAATGTGGATGGAAGAATGATGGAAGGCAAGGTGACAGTGATTCACACTGAAAACAATTGAAGGATACAAAAAATAGTTATAGACTTCACCGCAGTCTACAGAAAGAAATGTGAGCTTGACACAAAAACAATTCATTAACCTTTCTTTCATTTGCTATATGCCAATAATAATAATTGTTGTATTACTTATGTATTGTGTTTAGACGGACGTGTTGCTGCCTGGTAATCATCGTCAATTTATGAGCTGTGTCCCCTACTGTTCCACTCTTACCTAATATAACAATCACTGTTTGATTGAGGCGAATGGAGTCAACAGTTTAGTGGTGTAGCACTTCTCACAACTCCTTATCACTAAATGAATGAGCTCTGAACTCCCATCTTGTGTTTTATTACCTTCTTCCTTAGTGGCTGTAATCACATGCTGTGAGCACCTGTGGATTGACTTCATCTGAGGTTTGAGATTTGACTTAAAATCAGACTTCTATAGATGTTAGCAATAGGATCAGTTATTAAAGGGGAAAAGTCCAGGTCTTTTTGAAGCCCTCTAGTGGTTAGTACATTTTGACGCTGAAAAATATTTCACATGCTTCTAAAAACCTAAAGCATCTCACATGAGACATAACTGGAAATGCTGTGCTTGTGCTGTATGTATTAAACAGATTCACCATAATACATCACTTAGGTGTGATACCTCTGGAAGGGGGTTCCTATTATATTGAATGGAGGCTCTGTGTGCTTGAAAGTTTATTTCCCAGTTGTTAAATTGCGTCACCAAACTCCACGCCGAGAATATCTCGAGGCCAATGCACTTATCCTCTCATATGAAAAAAAAAACAACCCATCCCCCAACTCTGAGCCACTCGAATCTTTTCCAACTTTGTGAAGAACTTGGTCTCCTCACTCTTTGTTTTTATTTTCTCTTATGTGAGAGACGTGATAAACTACTGCATGGTCTGTCTGTAGATTTATGACCTGCTGTCTCGCTGTGTGGCATTATGAAGTTGGGACGAGTGACACAATCTAACATTCTACACTTAAATGATGAATAATGTCACCACACACCGCCCACACGTAGCCCATAGGTATCAAAGCAGCGGGATATTAAGCATGGCCAAACTCAATTTGAAACCCACCGGTAGGGAAAATGGTGCTTCTAATGGGAGGAAGGAGGCCATCAGATTTGAGGTTGGGTTTGGAGCGGGGGCTGATCTGAGCTATTTTTATGCGACGCTGCTATCACTTTGGGGGTGGTGATTCGGATGGCAATGGGGCGGGCTTCGACAGGTAATCTGGTCCAGCCATTAGTGGCTGTTAAGTGCCTGGGTCCTAGTGTCACACCTTGTTCATCACTCCCTATTTGGTGAAACATGGACTTTTCCATTTTAAGAGGGCGCTCTCCACCAAGTCCAGCAGACAGCCATTCTCCCCCCAGAACCAGTAACCACATGGTGATTGTCTGGCAGAAGTGCTGACACCCCCAAATCAACAACAGAGATGAATACAGTGTAAATGGATGGACTGACCTAGGCCATTCCTCCTCTTCAATCCCTCCATCCGTACCCCTTAAAACACGCAGATAAGGGGCCACAACCTTGCAGGGGGCCCCTGGTTGCAAAGGGTTAATTAATCCTAACGGGGACATGTTCATGAAAGGGGGAGGAATAATAGAAGACTATAATATCCTCATCAGAAAGAAGAGGTTGAGTGTCTGTGCCGGATAAGGGAGGATGGTTTCTTCAACGCACACAAACAAATCCAACCTCTAAATGGAAGACACATGGCATAATTTTTTAACCACACAATGTTTTGTCATTTCTAGTATTTGTAGGAAACCTACACTACAATTTTGTGCCTCGAGACAATTCTAAAGTGCAGTTTAAAAAAAATTACAAACAATTATTTGGTCATGAAAATAGTTGCTGATTATATTTCAGCCACATAAAATACAATGCATTTTAAAGGTTAACTTTGCAGTATTACTGTGATCTAGTTATGCTCAAAGCCCATTTATCATATATCAATATATCAAAGCATTGGAAAACATTCCATTACGATGTGGGGGACTGGCAGAAATGAGCAAAGTCTTTTACAATGACGGAAGTGACCTTTTTAAAAATCTAAGTATAGGAGGGGCTAAACAAATCTTCCTAAAGCAATGGGAAGCTTTCTCACATGCTGCAAGCGACACAATCCTTCAACGGCTTGAAGAATATTCATTAATTTAATTTAAATAACCAGAGAAAGCAAACCAGTGTGTGGATGGTTGACAAACTAATTTTCCCAGAGTTGGCCATGTCTGAAAAGTTTTTCTGTCTATGGCCATCAAACAGAGCCTCCAGATGTTTGGACAAAGTTAGTAACAAAAGTATTATTGGTAACACCATTTGAAGCTTTGTGTTTGGTTTTTGATTGATTTCAATTCAATAGAAAGAAATATTTATTTGAAATTGCAGTTGCATCTTGACAGAGCGGATGGTATGATTTAAAAAATAAAAAAATAAATCTTTCTATTCGTCCAACCTTCCACTTAGAGGTGGAGTAAGCAATTCTGGAGAACGTGTGTTGTCAAAATCACCTTTTGTCAAAATCAGTGAATATCTCCTCTGGATTCGCTACCTGTAGTGGATCATGAGGAAGCTATTCACTGATTTTGACAACAAGTGAATTTGACATCAAGCATTCTCCAAAATGGCTGACTCTGGTATTCTGTTGTTTTCATACAGGTATACTGTATGTTTTAAGATGTGGATGTTGTTTGTCTGCAACTTGGTGCAGGACCTCTGCAATTTCAGGTATGTTGAATATTCCTGCTCTGTGGAGCACATTATAGTTGTGATATGCAGGGTCTATATAGCACCATGTATCACTTTCTGACTCACTTCCAAGCTTCATATATATTGATGAGCGAGATAAAAGGCTGCAATGTATCAGCTTGCCAGACTGCGACCATGAACTTGAATGTGATACAAATGTTAATCAGGTGCTTTGTTCGTGTAGAATAAGGGAAGTGATGGCAATCACACCCTTGATGAAACAATTATCCTCCTCTCAGTCTGCTGCCACAGCTGACACTCTCAGGCCAAAATGGGAACCTGCACCCCACTGTTCAACTCTCTCACCTTCTCCATTTTTCTCCTGTCCCCCCCAACACACACACACACACACACACACACACACCCACACACACACACACACACACCCACACACATTTTTTCCCTCTTTTCCACCTAGCCACTAGCCATCACTGTAATTAGTGCCGCTGTCATTTGCTCTGACATGAGTGTGGACACGTTCTTCTGTGCATGCATGCGTGTGTGTGTGTGTGTGTGCATGTGTGTGCATGGGTGTGTGTGTATGTGTGTGCACGTGCGAGTGTAAGAGAGTGTGTGCTTGTGTGATGGTGGATAAAGCGGCGTGGCAATAGGTCGACTTCCAGAGCGATCGATTCTCAATTGCGGTAGAAGCGCTTTCCTCCTGTTTTTTTGCCAATTCAACACATGATTAAAGCCGGCGGGGCAATTACCATTCATCTGGAAGGAGACACGAAGAACAGGCCCTCAAAGAAATGTGAGAATCAATCCATTATGAGCGGCTCTCCTCTCCTCCTCCTCTGCCTCTTTCCCTTTCTCTCTCTGTCTCTCTCTCCCTCCCAGCTCTGTGGCTAATCGTCCTTCCCTCTCTTTCTCCTGCTGCTTCTCCTTTTCTTATTCTCTCCGTCTGTCTCACCTCATCACTGCTCTGTTTCTTCCCCCATTCTGCTACAATTTATATCTTTCTGTCCAGTGTGTCCACCTATCCAATGCTATCCCTCCTCATTGCTCTGCTTGTCTTCTGTATGTCCTCGGTCACCATCATTACTCCCCATTGTTCATTACAGACACCTTTTCCTTCTTCATTTAGTATTATTATATCCCCTACAATATCAGCAATGACTCCTGTTTAGTCTTTTATCCACAATTTATCCACCGAAAGAGATGATATATTTGATGATTTGACCTCTCTGTGAAGTAACAGTTTAATCTGCACCAACAAATGCAAGGCAGAAAATGTTAGCTGTAGCAATTTGGACATAAACGGGGTTAAAAAATGTAAGTTTGCCAATATTGTATGAAGAAGAAAATGCGTTTAGCTTGTTTGTTTGGCCTCACTCAGGGATAAACATGACAGTGAGTAGCACTGAGTTAAAACATAACAGACTTGTTTAGGTACATGGAAGTTCCATTGGATACCTTTTTAAGTCCTACAAATAACGTTGTATTGTTGTCTGTCAGAACATTTATCATGACGACAAAATCTTTTCGTAACAAACAGAAAATATAAAAATGCTGTTACTTAATGCAAGGGTGTTGTGCAGCTAGAACTTAAACAGTGACATGTACTTGCTCATCTATTGCTGATGTTACAGCCTTTTGCTCAGATAGAGAAACAAACTAGGATGTAATATGGGAAATGAGGATGTGTAGACCCTTTTGTAATGGCCTTTTTAAGTGGGACTGTCCTGGCCCTGCTACGTTCATAAAGGGAGCCTGGGTCTCGGGTCATTAAACCCTGCAAATAATGTAGGTGAATTCATTAAGGTCTGATGATTGTTGACAGGCACGCGTGGGTTGAGAATAGACTAGATAAGGAAAGGTCTCGGTAATTGGAGTTCTTTAAACACAAAGGCCTCGACTATAGTTGGAGGAAATAGGATGTCAAATTATCCACAGCTCACACACATGCAACTGCTGATCACGCACACATGGCATACAATTTCAAGAAGCCCTACTGTAAACACACGCTCACAAATATCAATTGAGCTTGAAGAAATTGTGCTACGAGTGCAACAGCACTAAAATCAGCTCATTTATGATAATATAGAAAAATCCAATTTGCCGCCGTTCCTCATGAGAGGTGATAAGCTGTGTGTGCGTGTACAGCTCTCTCCCTTTGATGGAAAGGTGTCAGCTGGGCAAAATCCAAGGCCCGAGAACTTTAGTACTTTACTCCAAAAATCACACAGCCGAGTCTTTGTTCATCAAAACTGAGAGGTGTAGACTCTCTTTTCTGAACGCAGCAGCAAAAGCGTGACTGATTGAAGTTGATTTCTCCTCGCAGAGCTTTGCATTGCAGCAGAATGGCCAAACACGAAAAAAGATGCTTGAGTGGGCAGACGTGGCCGGGCTGATAATTAGCAACTGTCAACCCCCAACCATTTACCACTGGACGGATCCAGGTCCATAAAAAGACTGTATCGCTGTGATTATACTGTATACTCTCTGTAGAGGCAAGTGACTGGTCAATGGTGGTCTGAGTGTGTTGTTATGACTGAGCAGAATTGGCGGGAACCTACAAAGCAGCTCCTGGCCTCACATCAGGTTGAGATTATGATGACATTTTGAAATAATGCCCCCTCCCCCCCCCCCCCCCCAACACACGCACACACACACACACACACTGACACATTACTCAATCCTGACAAGTTAATTAGACCTTAATTACAAATACAGCCCCCAACTACAAACTTGAACGTTAAACCAAACATAATGTTTTTATTAATGCTGCAGTATATCAATAGTGGTACAACTAGAGTTGAAAGTTGTCCTGTTGTAAAAATGACTACTTCCTGGTAGTATGCCACTAATGTCCTTCTCACCATGACAGCTTCTATTGTTGACAAAAAAACAATGTCAACGTTAGAAAGTTAATAGTTTCATCTTGCGTTGTTTGGCTCATCTTTGCCAGACCTTCTGATATGAGAGTGTGAGTATGTGTTTTTCTGAGGTAATTATTGTTTGCAGTGATATGGAAGAAGAATCTGTCACTTCTAGATCTGGATTTTGTCCAGTTGGGTGGTTTGGTGAATTATACTTTTGGTTGGTTGATGGAATTTGGTTTCTTATAACGCTAAGGCTGTTCTGCAATACATGCTCTGTCTGTTTTATTGCCTCTCTACACTAATCAACTCACTTACTCTGCATTTTAAGCTTTGTTTCAAAATAAATGAGACAATCTCTGTACAAATTGTGAAATTGAGAACACAGGGTTGCCAGTTTAATTGTTAAAATTCATGCCTTCTAATGCAACAGCCGAGAAATAAATTATATCCAGATGAAGGTTATAATATTCAGTTAGGCTGAAACAATTTGGTGCTAATCCATCTCTAGGAACATTTTTGCTTTATACTGCGTAATCATTTTTTTGTCCAACGCATTTCTATCAATGATGCTAGGCTAAAGGACAAGACATCGCTTGGTACAAAGCACCACACACGGTCAAATATAATACCTCCTAAACAAAAACTTAGCATTAAAACCCTTGTTCAGCTTTATTACCACTGGCAGAGGGGGCTAAGAAAATAAAATAATTAAACATTTCTACCCAAACTTACTCTAATATCAGAGTTAATGTTATTGTTTTAATCCAAGTTGAGTTGTTGCTATACTTTTTGACAAACATTTTTGTTGGAGAAAATACAGTCCAGTGTGTCAATAAGAAAAGCTTTTTCAGTAGCATCATATTGGTACGCTTATTTTTGTACCAAACACACACTAGGACAGCCATTAACATTTTCTATTTCACCAAGTCGCTTTAATTTCTTCCAAAATGCTATTCCACATTAATGGTACACCCAAATGATTCCCCTTTCCATCAACAGAATTACATATAAGCACATATCACCATTAAACAGTACCTTACCTCCATGCCCCCAAGGCCCAGATAACAATGCAATTGATTGATAATCAGCTAATAGGATCACCAGCAAATATGATCCCTGGAAATTAACGGTGCTATAGTATCAACACATTTTCTTTTCATTAGAGTCCAGGGTAAACTCTATTGTAATGGAATGCCAAGAGTGAAGACTGCTTTTTTAGGTGGCAGACCTTGGTTGGTTACATTATTAATCATATAAATGGCTCAGTACCAATTAAGCCCCACAGTGCTGGTGTGTTGAAGCTTTTAACTGGCCCCAGATTACACCAAACCACTCCACTACGAACCTTTAATTACCAGGAGAAGGCCTCAGTCCATGAACACATCAGTGTGTGGATACATTCATTGTATCTAATTGCCATGATTGACTTTTAAAGGGAGGATTATTTCTCCACCGCAATGTATTTGAGATTGTGTTTATGAGAGAATGAGAATATAAAGTGGTTGGCACAGGTATATTTTTGGACAGTGGGCCATAAATTGCATTAATGATTGGAATCAACTGTTTCTGTGAGCAGTTAGAAGAGGTGTAGTGTAAAATGACTTCATAAAAAGCTTGGGGGGCTTGTATAGCAAGTGATGCCAATGGCTTTTTGTGCACATCTTATTAGACCATATGGAACTAAAGCAAACTAGCATCCAGAAACAATTAAACTATATGCATGCAGAGTGAAGTCATTTGTCCATTATGTTACCTTGTCATTTCATCCAATACGGTTTGGATTTCTTTCTTATTGTGTCGTGAGTCAAAAGACTTGACACGAGACAAGTCTTCCCTTCTTATGGACCTCCTGTCATTAATTAAAGAGAAGAGAAAGACCCTGACAAGGAAATTGAATTAATTATATGTTGGAGATCTCGGAAAGTAACAAAATGTGGTACATTTCTATTGAGACTGATGATATGGACAGCTATCGTAATTGAGAAATTTTATTCAACATTAGAAGGTGCTATTAATCAACATGATATATTTTCATGAAATTGCAAGGGAGATGATGGAAATGATAACAATTTCGGGGGAGTGTGATTCCCTAATTTCGTAGAATGCTTTTGTTGGAGAACATCTTTTCATTGTGAGGAAAAGTGGCTCGCTTTTCCCCCTGGGCACGCATGCTATTTTGAACATGCATGTAAAATGCATGTAAACTACGGATCACACCTGCGCCAACAGCCTCAGTCGTATCAAGCTTGTTGACAAATTATTTGTCATACGCTGTCAAAGTTCCTTTGCCTGTTGGAGTGTAACCATGTAATGCTATTAGACAGCTTTTGCATTTCAACATTGAGAGTGCATCATCATTCTCTCATAGTGTTTTTTCCTTCCCCCTGAGCTCATCTCCAAGGCGAAGGCAGCAGCTTAATTTTCACTATCAGCAGAGCCATGACCCCTTTTTTGTGTTAACCGATACAGTGCGCCTTTCCTGAATGTTATTTTTAAAAGAAATTGAGCAAAGTTTCTGAAGAGTGATGGCATTGTTGAGCTATTTCACAGCCCATTTCCTAATTGCCATCTTCAGCGCAATCAGCCGTGTTCCACTATTAGGTTTGTTTATGTCACACAAACAACAAATGCTCTGCGGTCCCTATTTCTCTGTCTTTTCACTGCGCTGTCATACACATATAAACACCCACAGACATAAGCACTTTCATTGTCGTAAACATAGCGTGTCACAGACACACCTTATATGTACGCCCAAAGCCTATCAGATTGGAACAGCTGGAATAAAACGTGTAAAAAGCAGCGTGCAAAGAGGTGACAATCAAATTCTGAACACCAACAGAAGTGAGGAAAGGATCTAATGAGCAGATGGAAAGTCATGCGGCTGATGGCGTCCTGCTTGGTATGGGCCATATATTCTGTCTCCCCGATTTAATAATATAGGATTAGTCCCAATGAAAATTGCAATGAATGTTAAGAAGATGGGAGCTCAGAGAAAAATTCATATCCTAAAGTAAAAGTAGCAAAACCGCATTGTACTGTATCATCTCAAATTTTACTTGAGCAAAAGTATGTCAAGTACATTCATACTCATTATGCAGGCGGACTGAGTGACCCCTATCATGTTTATATCATGTGTTTTACTATTACTGATGATGTGTTAACATGTAAGCAGCATTTAAAAACATTAGCTGGTTGAGGATGAGATAATATAACAAAATGTACTGTTTGTACTGTTGTCCATTTTAATCTAATGTGTCACACAACAATAATTTATACGATTATTTGCACTACCCCCCTCAAATTAATATAGAATAATATATATATATATATATATATATATATATATATATATATATATATATATATATATATATATATATATATATATATACATATATATATATATATATATATATATACATATATATATATATATATACACAGTATATATATATATATATATATACACAGTATATATATATATATATATATACACAGTATATATATATATATATATATATACACAGTATATATATATATATATATATACACAGTATATATATACATATATGCCACTTAAATTCGGCATGTAGCTCACAGGTGTACTACTTAGTACCCAGTTGTGTCCCACTGCTGGTGGTTGTGGGGGTGTCATGTTGTGAGCTGCTATATGACATACCGTAAGCTGGGGACATACAAAACATCACTCATGGAAACATACAAACAGAGCGACACGTGCAGTCACTCATATTGGCCAAACTGACCAATTGCATGATTGAATGGACACTGCCCTGTAATTACAGACTCTAGCAATATGTCTGCCGCCCTCTGTTCCTCAGAGTGCTTCACAGTCTCCCCTCCCATCCGTCCCCTAAGCCACTGACCCGTTGGCTTCTATGTAATGACCACTGAAACGGGTCATTCTGTCTTATTGACAGAACCCATACACAGCCGGGGAAATTATGGCATGTCAGTACTGGGGATCACAGTTCCAACACTAATGACTGCTGTTGTGGATCACGGTCCCAGTTAATGACCTCTGCTACGGTGGTGAGGAGAGTGTCTGCCTTGCTGCCTGTATCACTCTGTCCATCTGTCTGTCAGCAAAACTCCTGAGGTCATGGGCCTATACTCTGGGGTAAGACCCACCCACAATAACAATGCCTGCAGTTATGAATGCATTCATTTATTCATTCGTCCATACATGAAGGAAATCAGACACACACCACCCCAGTCGTGGGCCCCTTGTCCATTAGAGGGACATGGTTGTTGACCCAGCCCCTCCCTCCAGCTATCCCACATATTGGGGGGTTGGGGCTGGATCAAGGCTCCCCGGACTCAATGGCTCGCCAGGCGACAGATGGAGGGGCCACATGGAGATGGTGGTGTGCCTGCCATTACCACACACACTTTCAGGCAAGAAGACACAACAGCCTCACTAAATATACGTTCTCATTAATACAAGGATAATGAATGTCAACACACTTTTCTCAGCCGAGCACATAGTTCAGTTGTCCTTGCTTGCAGCCAGTCAGCAATTCAAATTCAACAACATCTACTTTTCTTAGACAGATGTCTTGAACTTCAGCAAACCCCATAGGAATACAGGGAGTGGAGGTAGTTAGCTGATTCTTCCTATGGATCTAGTGCGGAGATATCAGTGCCTGTGGTCGGAATTTTCGTTTTCAAGAATTTCATAAGTTGTGATGTTTTGGAGGTGTATGTGCAGCATGTTGAGTGTTATGACTATAACATAGAATGGTATGCCAGTATATTAAATTTTTACTGAATTGAGTGGACTCCATCCCCCAAAGGGTTTGACTTAGAAATGTTCTGCGGTTCCCGGAAACAAGGTTACCACTTAAAGGTAGCATCTCTTGCATAGGTCCAGTGGGAGTGGAATTTTGATGAGGTTGGAGAGAGATCTCCTCTCTTTCATTGTTTTCCTATATTCTACATTATTTCCATATAGCCCTGCTCAGAGATTGAATGTGGCCAATGTAATTCTGTGTGTGCTCCCATGGGGCATTATAGGTTTTAGTGACTTGACTGACTTTTGTCTGCGTGCCCAAGGCCCTGATTGGATCTGTGCCATTCATGTACCTCATAATCTCTCTGGAACAACACTGTCCCCCAGCACAAAGTCTGGCCAAAGGAAGGTGTGTGTGTATGTGTGTCTCTCTGTTTACGTTCTGCATGTATTCGTCTGGCTGTCTGCCTGAGTTTATGTCTAATTCTCTCTGCCTGGCTGTGTGATTGACTTCTGTCTCTCTCCTTCTCTTTCCCTTCTCTCTCTCTCTCTCTGCTCTATAAGAAGATTGGATCGGTCAGTGTTTAAGTCTATCGCCATGGCAACAATAGCAGCTTCTAAGTGGCTCCACACCCAATTATCTCCTTTCCTCAGGCATCTCGGACTTTCTGCATTTCCTCTGGTGCCCAAACATTCTTATTAAACTTTACACGTAGAAACACTTGCATAGACACACACACACACACACACACACACACACACACACACACACACACACACACACACACACACACACACACACACACACACACACACACACACACACACACACACACACACACACACACACACACACACACACACACACACACACACACACACACACACACACACACACACACACACACACACACACACACACACACACACACACACACACACACACACACACACACACACACACACACACACACACACACACACACACACACACACACACACACACAAGATTATTGTGGAAAAGCAATTTGAAAAAGTTTCTTTTTCGTTTTCCAGTATTGTGTGAAAGCATAGGAGATGTTTTTACCCTTTAAATTATTTCCTACTCAGGGCAAAAAACAGTGACAAGTTCTCTTTTTACGCACTAGAATGACATTAAAGAAAACTTTGTCCATGTGGTATGCGGCTGACATTTTGCCGTTGGATGATACAGGTTGTTGGTTTGGAAGGTCAGCGGTACGGGTCACTGGTTCTGGCTGAGATGGAGCAGTTCTCTCCTGGCTCTGTGGCTGCTCCCCAATAGGTCATCCATGTTGGGCCTTGATCAAATTTGGCTAGTCTGCCAGACTGCAGTCGTGCTGATTAAACCGACCGCTGAATTGTTGATAGACCACTGACTCATGCTGTTACTAAGGCTTACACTATCTCAATTACTCCAAGGGGAGAAAGTACGAGGTTTTATCTGGTATTTAACTCTGAAGTTTCGTCTCCACTCCATGAACTGTGACATTTTCTATTGTTGTGGAGGTGAGTGTGAAGTAGTGTGGGGCAGAGAGGAGGCATTAAGGTGAAGGCTAGCAGAGAGGCTCACCAGGCAATTATAACAAGATTAGGAAGAGATTTGAGATATGGAAGATATTGTACTGGCATGCTTATGCATAAAGGCAGACCAATCCTGTCCGCTTCCACTCACCCTCCTACACGTAAACACAAAACCCCTATAATTTACTTTGGCATATAGAAAAGCCAGAGCCTGCTGCGGGTTGTCTGCCAAACCGTCATATACAAGACACTGACAGTGGTGACAGGTAAAGAAAGGTCTCCACTCCTCTGCATGCTGTGTCCTGTTCACAACAAGGCTGTGTGTAGTATAGTTTTCCTCCTAACATTGTCAGCTTAGATCAAGTCTTCAAAGGGCCAAGACTCAAGGCAAAGTCTCAAATATACAGGTGTTCTATTCTGATCATATTGGAAATATGTATACCTTTAAAATATAAAATGTATTAGGATAATATAAATGTTAAATAATATGGCTAGGGAATTATCTGGTGTTAAAAACTGAGTTGTTGGACCGCCTTGACTGAATGAATGTAAAGGATGGCGAAACGTAGTGTTTTACTGTTTAATCACATTGATGAATAATCTATATTTTTATTGTGGATCAGCCAGGAGTGACTGGATCCTCATAATGTCAGATCTGCAATAACAGTAGATAAAACATAAATGTAGCACCGTTTGAACTTTTCACCCAGAGTCCATTTGTCAGTGCCCATCACTTCTACAGCCAATTGCTGAAGCGCATTGTGCACACACTGCAAACATTTGCATTAAGAAATGACTCTATTAGCTCATATCTGCAACCTCACCACACCATTAGTCAATTAAAGGGTTAATGACATGTCATGGAAGATGGTTCAGTCTTGGTTGGCACACGCGACTTCCAGCCGACCAACCTTTAATCTAACCCACTTAAATATGCATGAGCCTTCCCGGTCGGGCTTTAATGGCCCTTAGTTCCACCCCCTCATCTAATACCCCCCGCCCCCTGTTTGACAAATGAGAGAGTGCACCTTGAGTAACCAAGACAACACTTTGCTCAAGGTTCTGTGAAATAGACCATTCAGGGAGGTACTTGTCAAAAATGTGCCTTGGCTGTTGCTAGCAAGCCTCTCCCGACCTCATATTCATACTGATGGTAGATTGTCAGCTCTTGTGAGGCAACAAGCACACAAACTCCTACTATCCTCCTCCTATAGAAATAGATACCTTCTATAATGAGAAACGTGGTCTCACCTCTTACTGACGTTCTGAATTTGGATTCCCTGTATTTACATAGACAGTTGAGCTAGATGCCCTTTCTTAATGTTAATCAGGCAATATTGCACTATGCAAAGTACCGTTATGTATTACTGGTAAACATACTTGCTCCCAATGTTGATATAAGACTGAAAATATACAGGACAAGCCTACTGTATACTGTAAATAACAATCTTAACAGTTGGTTATATTTACAGAATATATTTACATGTTTACATGCAAAACTCACAACTGCTCTGTAGCTCTTGTCTTCACATGTTCAATTATTTTTGCAAAATGCATATATTCCTTAGCCTGGCATTCCCAGACCTGCCACTAGGCGCTGGCAAATTAAATTTGCTGCGCCTGTTGGTCTGGCCACGCTCCGTTGAAGCTTTATCAAGAAGACCAGAAATCTGGGTCTCACGTTTCAATTGGTTCTATCTAATATGGGCGCGCCAGAGCCCTTTGTATGGTGCTCTGGGGCGGAGGTAACCGGATGACGACAGTGATGTGCATGCGACGTCGAAGCCGTGATAGTAAACATCAAAGATGGCTGCGGATATGTTGTGTGAGTTTGAGACTGCTTTGGCCTCGACCCTTAACGATTTGGAAGACGGCACTCAAATCTTTGATTAGCAAGTAAGTGGAATGTTCTGTTTTGCCGACCGACCACGCAAACGTTTAATTTAACAGTTTAACAGCTGTTTGCTAAACGAACGGGGCTTGAGTCACCTTGTGCATCGCTCTGATTGGTTGTAGTGCTATCCAACTGCGTGCAGTGGCATTTGAAATGCACGAGTAGGAGCCGCCCCTTGAGTTGGAAATTACTATTGATCCTGGCCAGACCCTCTATCGTTCAAGATATCAGGGTATGGATTTCCAAATCGTAAAGGGTCAAGGCCAAAGCAGTCTCAAACCATGGACATATAAAGAAATGGACACCGGATTGAAACACGGCGCCCATTCATTCCTATGAAAGCTGCTCATTGGCGCAGAGAAGCAACAAGGAAGTATAATCCGGAAATTTCATGCGGCCCGGAAGCATGATGTAGCATGGACGTAGCTGTATTATGGACCTATCAAGAAAGAGGGAGGCAAGCGTAGCGGACTGGAGGCGGATGTAGAATCATTCTCGTTCTGTAGCATCTAGCCTGGCGAAAACAAACTGAAAGCCGTTAAAAGCCGTTGGGCTAATAAAACGCTTGACGTGGCGTTTTGAAATGAGAAAACTTCCATTTTAATAGTATATGGTCTAAAGATAAGTATGAGCCTATGATTGATATCCAGAATTTTTTTGCAGAGACACAATCTTGTTCGCCGCTTGTATTGTGTGGACAGGGAAATCTGCCTACGGGCCGCATGAAAATAAGCTCCTCCCCCAACCATGCAATACCAATGGGTTGGCCACATGTCCATGCTGGCTGCTCGGAGAAGGCACTGTCCTGGGGGCCTGTCTCAAACTCACACAACATATCCGCAGCCATCTTTGATGTTTACTATCACGGCTTCGACGTTGCATGTACGTCACTGTCGTCATCCGGTTACGTCCTCCCCAGAGTACCATACAAATATTTGCTCCAATGGCCAAACCCTTTTCAAATGTTGAAAAGCTACATTAATATAACATTCCTATCCAAAGCCCTTAGCAAGGTTTTTCCTGCTCATTCGCCTCCATTAACTCAGACCTGTTGATATCTTGTCTCAGGCGCTGCTCGTCTCCGATTCATGATTAAGATTTGAGTAAAGATGTCACATCTGTTGTTGGCACTGTGTTGAGTTTGTAACTTTGCCTTGATTGACACACATTTGTCTAGACATGAAAATGCTCTTACATTGAAATCACAGCCTTGTCTCTGACTGAAAGTGGGAAGTTATTATTCTAAATGTGTATGAGCACATTTCTTGTGCTTTGATTGAATACCTTTGCTCAATAATGACATGCGCTGTGTGATGAAGCTTTTTTTTTCTTGACTCCCTCCACCCCTCCCTTCCGCACTCCTTCAGCACTCCTTCTACCTCTCTGGTGTCCCTCATGACCTGAGAGTATATTGTTGTCTAAAGGCATTTCTCTGATTATTTCCGGATCAATCGTGAACATATGGATGTCCAGGGGGAATGACAGATGCATGGCCACTCAGTAATTGTAAACACGCCAATAATATCAATGATGGGAGGATAAACAGCAGAGGTCGTTTGGATTGGGCTCTAAACATGTCAATAATGTTTATTTAAGAGACTGAACCTCAGTAGTTACGGACCAATGTTCCTCCACAGATCCATTTCAGTGCATAGATGGAATCTCAATGTGCAACTGCGGGCTTATGTAATTTGAGGATGAAGTGAAGTGGATTTGCCCTTGCTTTTTCAATTTCCGCACTGACCTCACACAGATCCCCCACTAGAATTATAATGGCAAAAGTCGGATGGCGACCATGCTACAGTGTAGGGGACAAGTCTCATTGCACTTGGGGAAATAAGGTCATCCACTAACCTTCTGTCTCCAGCCACAAAGCAAATACTCGAAAGGGAAAGCCCACCATTACCGGCTCCCCAAAGGGGGTATCAAGTCAATTCCCGGCAGGCACACATATACGCACACACGCACAGATACAAGCGACCTACAGACAGATGAGCTTTCCCTCTCCCTCTCTGATACATGGCATGTCCACACACTCCTCTCAATCCCTCTGACCTCACCTCAATTAGCAGGAGACATCTTTGTTTGGGGCTGCCGTGCCTAATTAGCACGGTTCACTACAGAGCAAGTTTTCTGTTAAATTAATTTATCAAAGGGGCCTGGGACAATACTTCATGTCACACCATTAGGATTGCAATCTCTCTCATCATCTCTCTCCAGCTCGTTTCATGAAGCCTTTTGACAGTCTTGAGCGAGGGAGGGAGGGAGGGAAAGGGGGAGCAGCATTATGCAGCGATGGAAGGAAGGTAACAGCATGTAAAACAGAATGCTAGAGAGAGGATACATGTGGATACTGAGCGAAACAGACAAATCGCGTTAGCGGGAGATGGGAGGAGAGCAAAAGGACGAGGGAACAAATGAGTGAGTTTTAGAAAGCCGCCAGATGGACGAAAATAAAGTTGAATAGATTTATTTGAAAGAACAAATAAATGAGGAAAAGAGAGGGGGAAAGAAATGTCTCAAGAGGGTGTTCATATTGAGGTTGGTTTGAGTCTGTGTATGGTATGGACAGATATGTGTATAGACGGTGCTGGCAGCCCGAATCTCTGCCTATCACACCTTTCCCAAGAGAACGCAGCTTAATGGGTCTTTGTATACACACACACTGCCTATAGAGGCCACTGCAGCCTTCAACTTGCATCAAATATTCAAAGCATCTTCTGTTTTCAATACACACACACACACACACACACACACACACACACACACACACACACACACACACACACACACACACACACACACACACACACACACACACACACACACACACACACACACACACACTCTCACATTTTCTCACAGCCTCTAAGCCATAAATGTCAATATAAAAAGCAGTGCTGGCACATCTTTCCTCTCTGCCTTTCTGTTGTTCCCGTCTGTCTCTGTTTTGCTCTCTCCTTTTTAGCAAACGGAAATTGTTTATCTGAATTGCCAGAGGATATTGTGAATGATTTTTCAAAAACGTTATCATTTTGTTATTTTTCACACGGGGTGCAAATTGACGCATTGGCACGAGAGAGGGGAATGGGGGAGGGGCGGGTGGCAGGGACTGAGGAAGACGACCATCAGACCATCAATCACCACAAAAGAAGCTCACAGTGACAAGTAGAAGGTCTCTGACATTTTTTTGACTGACTTGATTGATGTGTTTTTGAAGTGCAGAGGGGAGCCGACGTCAAACTTCCTTTTCTGGCACAGAGCAGATAGATCATACATCACATCTGAGCGACCGACTTGGGGTCAGCAATATACTTTTAAGCAGTGTGTGTGTGTGTGTGTGTGTGTGTGTGTGTGTGTCTGGATTTACTTTAGGTATTTACCTATGAAAGAAAGGGTCACCTCTACTGTGGGGAATAGTCTCACAGCACATCTTGAGGTCGATTCTCACAACAACTCCTGATTATTCTGACTTTTACTCTAGGGTGCTATATAGTACCTGTGTGATAAATGACAAATTGAGCTTTTGGCGTCCTGTGCATTGTGAGAATAGCTTAGCCTAGAGTAAACTTTGTGTTTTTAGACTTTATAAAAGTTGAGTCCATTACAGTTATTATAGTCATATGCTGCATACTGTGTGAGTGATTTGGGATTCGGTGCCAACCTGTTTGTTGTATTGTGAAGGTATCCCAGTTGAACCCTTAATGTCATAGTTTTTTTCTCTCTCAATAATGTGTTGCACTCCACTTTAGCACAGACTCTATTGTGGCACAGATGTGACATTTCAATCCTTTCAGCCGCTATGCACCATTAGTAAGTTCTCTGCACTTCTTCAGATTGTGAATCATTTTTATCCTTTATATTATTAAACCTAGGTCTCACAGGGGAACTTTTTTTCTCATCAAAATGGGATTTTATTTTGTGTGTGTGTGTGTGTGTCTCAGAAAGATGCATCAAAAAGACAGAAGATCATGGTGGGGATATGAACTACAAGAATAAAGTTTGGGGAGGGTAGAAATATGTGAAAAGAGTTTGATCCTAGAACTGGGGCAGGGAAAACAAAAACAAAAAAACTGTAGTCTGTAGTCAGTTAATTGCAGCCATTTAATCCCAAAAATAGTTTAAGTATGAGGCACCGTACATTCAAATTAAACACTAATGATATTTTTGAATGTGCGCATAACTACGCTAAGCCCCTTGTTGTAACTGTGACCTTATGTTAGTACTGCTACTTTGCTGATTATATATGAGGAAAGTCACAGTTTCTAAATCTTGTAGCCCAGTAAAAAATAAAAGGATTATTGAGTTACTTAGAAAAAAGAACACTGGAACAAAAGAAAAGAAAAGTTCCAACTTTCTTATTTGGGGAATGAATACCTCTTAAAACAAGATGCATCAACAAAACATGACTCACTCACTTCTGTTATTGTTCAGGAGAATCAAACTCGAGCAATAATAACAAGGCATGCCTGAAACTGCTTACCATCATTAAAAGTGTCAGGTATTGTAGTGCCTGGGTACAGGGAACGGTCAGAATGGAGGGAGACATTAGTGGAATTTAGTTAGATGGACTGAAGTGACAGTGAGTGTGACTGCATTAAAATCAACATGTCCATATCAAATGCACCGTTTCTTTCAACTGCATTTAACTATATTACAATGATGTTGAAACCACAATGATCTTTTACCTAGGTGCTCTTAAAATACTATAGTTAATTCATACTTTAGCCCAGTTTAACCCTAGAAGTCTACATTTATTTTAGCCTGCAAATGACACAATCAGGGCCAACTGGCTTCATCAGTGCACTTGATGAAAAAGTAAATGTTGCTGTTATTGTGCCAAGAACATGGGGCAAACGGTATGTTTTGAAATGGAAGAGAATCCGTAGCTTAATAAAATACTTTTCAAGGTGTATACCTGCATACCACCATGATGTTCTAAAAATGAGTAGGGTCATTTTCTTTCTTCTCTTCCTCAAGCTATTTTATCTGGATGCTCTATTTCACAGCGTTCTGTCTCTTGGTGTAAGGGAGGCAAGACAAGGTGACATCTGAGAAGTGCATTTCCCTCTCTCTCCGCTCCGTCAATCTGTTCTTTTTCCATGCAGACAGCCCCTTTCCATTTTGCACACCGCCACAGCTACACACACATAAACTACCTCTCTCACTTACACACACCTTCTCCCACTGACAATGATGTCCCTCGTTACCGCCCATGCCGTGTGTGCTTGGTAGACCAAACTGTGACCTCTGTGACCTTTGAATGACACTGTGGCTGGCTGCGCTGTGACACCAGGGCCCATTAGGAGTCAAAGCCAACACTAGATCTGTCACACACACACACACACACACTCCTCCTGTGACGAGCTGTTGGACATAACACTGTCACCACCTAATGACATCTTGTCAACACCTGTGTCAAGATGATCGATTAGTAAGATTGAATCCCAAAACATTTGCCCTCCCCTCTCGCTTCCCTCTTCATACTGATTAAAGCAGGGGTTGCGATCGGTTATATGTCCTAGCACACAGACAAGCAGGTCTGTTTATCTCCCCCATGACAAAGTTTTGTTGCACGTTCGGAAGTTAATTGCTCGGCTCATTAGCTAGCTGTGTGTGTGTGTGTGTGTGTGTGTGTGTGTGTGTGTGTGTGTGTGTGTGTGTGTGTGTGTGTGTGTGTGTGTTTCTTTCTATCTTGGAGCAGTGGGGGGATTTGATAGAATCTTGTTATGGTGAAATGTTTTACAGTGCGAGTAGTGATCTCTCAACCTAGGGGGGAAAAACTGGCCTAAGTGCTTTGGAAAGCCCCGTGTGATCCTTTCATCCCCCCTCATTCATTTTTAATGGCCTTTGAAGAGAACGCTTGTTTTCCATCACCCACCACCAACATTTTGGCAGCGAGGTAAACAGATGGATACTGACAGTGAGCGAGCATCTCGCAACAAGTTGTCTCGCATCGCCATATCTCCTCCTTGACAGAATACAGCGGGCCATCACCCAGTTCTTTTTCCCCCTGCGGGTATCCAGTAAAATAAACGCCAGACATTATGGGGATTTATGAAGCATAGAAATGGGGGGGAAATGCCAGTATTAAGTTGACAGTTTTTTTATACTGCAGTCAGAAATAATGGCGCTCTCTCTATATAAGTTTGTTGCAGTTGATGGTTCAGACAGCTCATGTTTCTATTGCTGCAGCTGCCTTTTTATAAAAGGGACTGGGGATCGATCTTAAATGTTTAATAACTTTACAAAGAAGCAACCTCGCTTCACGGCCCTTCTCTCTTTCTCTTCTGTGTTCCAGCTCTGTTTCACAATACTCCGAGTGATTCGCTTGTCATTTAGTAGACACTTGCTGGTAAAGACAGCCAGACACGACGTAGCCTCTTTTCATGCCGTCAGTGCACTCGTGTAATAATCACTGTTGCAGAGAAAGCTATTGACAAATTGCTGCTATTGTGACTTTTCATGCTCACATAAACAAGCAATTCATTATTCACTTTCTGCTGATGGCTTTTGATCAGCCGAAAAGAGATTGTGCTCAAGGACTTGTTGAAGGTCGCCGCGTGGAGATCCGTGATTGCTGTGTAAATCGATTATGGCAACACCTCCCTCCAAGGATGCTGTATGAGAGCCAAGCATTTCAGAGCCAAGGGCCACGTTTAAGTGAGGGCATTATTGAACACTGCAAAGACAAGCATACAAATACACAATTTACAGGATACAACGCATGTTTTTTATATGTTGTCATATAGTAACTCAGACCAAGCACACACACAATCAAGTGCACTTCAGTTTATTTTAGGTTTTTTAGAGGTGGAGGTACGAGAGGTTTACAGTTTAGAGGAATGTAGTATTATGTGGTCAAGCAGCAGTGTTTACTAAACTTCAACAGCCCATTAAAGTTTCTGCAAACTGGACTTCAACAGGTTGTATGATGGGATATTATCGGTTCAAGGTACATTATTGGCATGATAAAACTGAAATAATTATGAATGCAAATATTTCACTGATGGATGTGAAGGAAGTAGTTTGTTTTCTGATGGGATAATATGTCTGTGTTTGAATGTTTTTCTCCCCCCTAGTGCCCACAAATCAAGTATAGATATCATTTTTTAGTCATGCAATGTACGTGTCCTCCTACCTGATCACCAGCATGTTTGCTAAAGTGGCTAAAATGTGCTGAAATCTCTCGAGCGCCGCCTTTTGTTCTGTATTTCTTAAACAAACGAACATCTTGTAATTTCCACAGTTGTAAATCCAGGGCAGACAGAGATGTTATTATATAGAGAGCCAATAATGATGGATCACCGCAATGTCCTGCTGACAGCCTCAGGTCAGGAGCACTTCAGCCAGGTGCACTCTGACGGTGCCCTGCAAGAGTCGCATATGAAAAGGACGTTGTATAAGCGTGAGGGATGAAGGGATTGTGAAGGTTTTAAAATGAGAGGCAGCTTGAAAGAGAAAGGCATTTCCAGGGACAACAAGAGCAAAGGGGGGAACAGAGCCAGGTGAAGTTATGTTCAGTCTTCTAAGGAGGGATGTGTCTGTTTTGTCAGTTCTCCTACAGACTGAGGGGTTATCTTTCTCCCCCAGCTGTGCCACCCAGCTGTCACACACTGCTATGCTGCACTCTGTCCTGGCATCCCAGCACCCAGCTCCCTCTGCCCAGCCGTTATCTGTGTGTGTGGTGTGTGTGGTGTGTGTGTGTTCCACATTTGTCAGTTCCTACGGTTGGGTTATTGGAGATTATTAGCATGGAAATGAGCAGGTTCAGGTTATATTCGTGTAGCATGAACCAATATGAAGGTCCCAGTTGACCATCACTTATTTAGCTTTAGCAACAGACCTATACCGTCCCTCCCATGTTCTTCTGTTTGCGATTTAATTATTAAGTCGGCCTGTGCATGCATGATGATAGTTTCCTCTCAGAAAGGCAGTTTTGGAATCTTGTCTGCAGCCATTTCCCAATAGAAGCCCACGTGAGCTCCTCTAGACACCAGACCAATCTGCCACTCTCACCACCCCAACCCCGCCGGGTAAGGGGCCTCAATTACCCAGAGCGTATCACCGCAAACAGCCACTTTGCAGCCAACCACCTGTGACTCAAACTGTGGGAAAGCTTTGGCTGCAGAATGGCTGTATGTGTGTGTTTGTTGGGGGGGGGGGGGGAGCAGCCAATGCCTTGGGCTGGCCAGTCAATGCCTTGGGCTGGCCATCCAACCATTGATTAAGGGAATCAGTATTGATTATGGGAGCAGGGGACATCTGGAATGGACCAATTTATGTCCCCACATCAATTATTCAAATGGTTGCTGCTGAATTGGATTAGAGGGCGCTCTTCCTGCCTTCATTTCTACCCCTGTCAACATTCTGTATCCTCTCAAGCTGTCATTCACTCGTCCCCCTGACAAGAAATGCAAACTGTGACTTTGTCACATGGATGTTAATTGTGTACACACAACTGTAACTAAGTCACTGTGCTCTAGTCAGATTTTCTCTGGCTGAATAGAGCACATTGGGACAAATATGCTGGACAAGCTAGCAGCACTGGCCAAAGCCTTTAGCTGGTCGGTCGCAGGCCCCACACTGTGTTGTCAGATTTGTTTCTCAGTTTGCCCCTTCTGTCTCTGTGTTGACATCTTGAGGGCTTGAATGCAGCACAGAATGGCACAGCCCGCTGAAGTCTGGGCCAGAGAGGGTTAATCATATTCATAATGTTGATGCTGTGAAACCGTGCACGGCTTTGTTCACGTATGGTGAAGTTTTTTTTGGGGGTGTAGTGGGGGGGTGGTTGGGGGGTTTGTGTTAATCTCTGTGTTATTGTGCCTAGCGGGATTGTGCTTTGTTTGTCACCCAGCAGTCAACCCACAGAGACAGGGCCAGCACTGACTGAGCCTCAGCTGATGGGCTGCGGTCCATTGTAGACAGGCTAACATAGTGGGAATGAGGAGTGTGTGACTGAGCCAGGGACACAAGCCCACAGGTGGCTGACTATGATAGAGGGCTGCCCTTTGTCTGCAGCCCCACTGGAGCAGCTCACAGGAAAAATCACTGTTTGTTTTGACAATATGTGTTCAGGGACAGTGTGCACTAAACAGCAGAATATTAATCATTGTATCTGTTATTTCTTATGTTATTTGATCCTTCAACTGACATATAGGAACAGTGGGGAATGACATGCATTACACATGATGTGCCTATTGTTGTCTCATGGCCCTGGTGCATGGAGGTAAAATCAATTTCAACATGAATTGTCATTTGGGAACAGTCCATGTCAACTATGATGATTAGACTGGAACAAAATGCAGTGGGGAAAATGTTCTGAATAATTACCAGTTTCAGTGTTAGAACCTGCATTATGGAGGTCTTCTTTAATATTTATTATGAATTACATTCAGAAATAGAAAGGTGGATCAATGTGCTTGCGTGGAAAGTAATTTACTTAGTTTGATTGTGTTACATTTATGGTTGCAAAGTGTCGAATACATTCCTGGCAACTTTTTAGGGTTATTTATTCAAAAATAATTAAGTTAAATTCTATTCACAAATGGACGTCATCTGATTCCCTAATACTACTCCCATGGAACATTTCCATACTTGGAATACTCATGTAATTCTTGAACCGTAGTTATATATTTTTTAAATCATCTTCTCTTCCTCTAGCAGACAGATGTTTCCATGTTTACGGAGCAGAGGGATTATTGGAATTGTACCTGTCTGCACAGTTGTAATCCATTATCAATGGGGGGAGTGTTGAACATACTGTATATACAGACAATAAATTAATAACAAATTTAATGTACTTCTAAACCGGATAATCAATTTCCTTTGTTGTGTAAACTCACACGCCTCTGGTAATTCGTGTTTTGGTGAGAGCATATGGTCTTGAAGCCTGGAGAGCAAATGGGCAGTTTTGAATAAATTGCATGGTTGTTATTGATTAGGAGCCAAAATGGGGGGAGGGGGAAGAAGATTTGTGGAGTCTATAAAGGAGTCGACTTCAAAGCATATAGGTATAGGGTGGAACAAGATTGTGTAAGATCAATGGCAATGTTTAGCATAACAGGACATGTCTAGACCCTGCACCATCTTTCTGAATGATCAGGGGGGGACTGCAGTTGGAGAGGAGGTTTCTGAAATGCAGTTTTTCACTTATCACAATATGAACACAATCCCATGTTTATCTTCCATTTCAAGTGTTTTGTGGCTGCAATGTTGAATTTGTCTGATTTCTGTCCTGCTCTATCCCTGCTGCCACCACCACAGACCCAAATGTTTTCTGAGACAGAGCAGACGGAGGAGAAGAGACTAATATCGATAATTGTTCCCATCTGCTTGCTGTTGCAGTTTGTCAATAACTGCACTGCTGAAATTAGTGCCCTGAACCGGTGTCCAAGCTTCACTCCTCCTGTCATCAATCTATCCATCCATCCATCTAGTCAGGCGCTCAACACAGCAGCCAGTTATCCACATATGACAGGAGCCACATGAGAAACCTCACTCCAAATGAACTGTTTTGGGCAAGGACAGAGATTATTAAAGTCAAAAAAGTCAAAAAAACTAAACATTGAAACAATGCGCAGGGCACGGGGTTGTCGGCCTGTTACAGAATCATTACTAAAAGCTTGAAAACACTCTGGTGTGAATAGTTAGAGCTCAGGGAACTTTAAGAAGCTGCAACATTTTGAAGGATAAAAAAAGAAAGGTTGAAGCTCTTTGCACCTCTGAGTTTTACACCTCAATGTCTCAGATGAAAAAAAATCCCACTTCTTCATCTTCTCTTCCGTCTTCATGCTCCAAAGCCAATGAGTGTTAAACATACATCACGGACAGGAGACAGGCTGACACCATTAGCCAGGCCCAGACCATTACTAATGCTTGAAGTGTTTTTATACTCAACATAACTGAGTTGTATGTGTGTGCAATCCTGTTTTTCTGCAACATTAGTTCCCTGCCCTGACCCGTTAGTCAAACATGTCTGTATTGTTTATAGGATAACTTTACCACAGCAGCTGATGGTGATATTAATCCTTTGAATTGCTCTGTTGACAGTAAATCTTATATTTTTTCTTGTTGTGAAAATAATAAGTCTGCTAAGCGGAGGTGGCCCAGGGGGGGAATAATTGGCCTTTGAGTTCAAGTCCCCAAAGCTGCAGTTTCAGCTTTATCGATTATCCAATCCTGTGACCTCCTGTGCCCTCTAACACTGATTGCCTCAACATGGCCCAACTCCTCCTCATCCGTCCATCACTCTATCTCCATGTGGATTGAGCTTCTACTCTTTTTTCCCCCTCCCTCCATGGCCATAAAGTGTGTGTGTGTGTGTGTGTGTGTGTGTGTGTGTGTGTGTGTGTGTGTGTGTGTGTGTGTGTGTGTGTGTGTGTGTGTTGCCATGGTGGGGGGAAAGGGTCTATGTTGATCACAGGAGTGTGGAGAAACCACCCCTGGTGTGAAGCAATCATAGCCGACTCTCTATCATCCTGCCCCCTTCACTAGCTCCATCCAACCTCTCCCCAACCTATCACACCTTCACACTCTCCTCTCCCCCCTTCCATTATTCCCACCTCACTAGTCAGGAAATTAGGGTGACACTTGGCAGCCCTCCCTCCCTCAACCATACCTTTCTCTCTCTCTCTTCCATCTTCGCTCGGTCTATTTCTCACCCATTACTCCCAGTTCACTGCTTGGTATATGGAGGGTGACACTGGGCCAATTCAATCTCTGGTCGTCGTCAGCCCACTCAGCCTTTGCTGCAGCGCTGCGGTCCCCTCTCCGTCCATGGGTATAACCCTTTCCAGCTATCACTCTGTTTTTTCCACACTTTCACACCTTCCCTTGCCCTCCTTTGCTACACAGAACATTCCATTTCCCCCTCTGCCACTCCTGTTTTCCATTTACTAGTCTTTTTTTTTAGCGCACCTCTGACTTTTAAAGTCCGGTGTGTGCCGGGAAAGGCATTTGAAGGTGGCATTGTTGTTGTTGTGCTGGGGGTTGTGATATGCATTATTAAAGTGATTGCTGCAAAAAAGTCAGCTTTGGAAGCTGGGTGTGTTTTTGTGAGATAACAAAGCTGATAGGCCGCCTAGAGAAAAACAAAACCCAGAAAATGAGTAGGCCTACATTACAATGTGTTTTGACTGCCTTTGATGTATGACATTGAATAACTGATATTGTAGAGTTTACAAAGCTGCGGTAAAGACTCCGTTATTTTAGATTGATGTGCTTAGAGGCAGGGACATCCCTCTTTGATTTTTCTGAATGGCTTCAGGTCTAATAGTCTTCAAGAGGAAGAAGCTTAAAGGTTCAATTAATCTTTACCAATGCTGCTGTTTCCTAATTATTTTGGCAGTGGATATTTGCTTTTCCATTCATTCTAATGACCAGGGTTACATCATGTCATGAAACACCTCTCATTAAAGCAGAGAAGCCTTTGTGACCTGTCTTTTCATAATATAAATCAGATCCATGGATTTACCCCATGCAGCTTAGTTTGCTGCAACTCAGATTAGGAGTTAAGAAGTATTTGCATTGCTGGAGTAGTAATAAAGTGAGTTAGTCAAACACAGTGAGAAATCCAGGACCAGGGAGCCAGACTTTCTCATTAATTAGGAAGTGTATCTGCTTTTTTATAACAGCCAGATTCTAATTGGAAGATGGAATGGATAACTTGTCAAAGTTGAGAAGGTGTTTTAAAATCATGCCTGTATGATTTTAAATTTGAAAAGAGTTGGGTGAGACTTTTTAAACAACTTATGATTGAAAAATAGAGTAGGATAATGTACAAGGATGCTAACTGCATACTGACTTGCATAAACATTCCAGATAAAATGTCTACTGCTACTATTAGCTGGTTTTAACAATGGACCCTGCTGTTTTACAGTATGGTTGTTGGATGCTTATTTACATTTTATTTTTTACATTTGTTCTTTGAGCTACTGCTATTTAAAGTTCTTTATTAATTATTCAGTGTGTGACTTGTGCAAAGATTGATGGATCCTTGGTTTCTTTATCTTCGTGGCACTGTGGGAAATCAGGCCATTGACTTGGACAAAGCCATCATTTGAATAATTTGGATCTATTTTCTTTTCATGGGAGAAGGGTTCTCCTGCTACTATACACAGTGCAGTATTTGTTATTGTGTATCCTGACACGCATACACAGAAAGAATAATTAGAAGTCTCAGAGTACAATAAAAATGGCATCTTTGTGATTCTCTTTGTTTTGGCGATGTTGGGCATCAGACAGTGGGAGACATTATATGGCACCAAAATCCCTGAATATAAACACAGGTGCTTCGCTGTACTTGTCGTGAAAGTTCCCCGGACATAGCCGTCATGTTTGTGTTCATAATATTGAGGCGCTAGCCGCACACAACCGGGTAAGTTTACTAATGCTATCCGGCGCTAACTTGGTTTATCGGCCAAAGCACAACCGCACGTATTCACTGAATTAACGAGGCACCCCATTCTCCTGGTTCACTTTCCCCACGTCTTCTATTCCCAAGCGGCTGTCATACAGCACCGGCCGCCCGCAAATACATGATTTTCCTCCTCGTGTTTCTCAGCCTCTGTGTACACTGTTCTCCGATCTTGCCGATGTATGTGACGTCGGGTCATTCTCCAAGCTGATTGGCTAACGCGGCTAAGCGTCACGCGTAGGAGCGTAAAGGCTCATTTATGCTCCAATTCCGTGCGTAAATAGAGACATACGTTTACAACATTATATCCGTCACTGCCCTCATACTTCCATGCGTCCTTTATGTTGGAATCGACATTATGCAAATCAACCATTAGTGGGCAACAGCGCCGCTCAGAGTGAAAAGTTACTCAAATAGGAAAAAGAGTCAAACAGTGAATTAACTGGAATATGTTATAATAGGTCCATGGAAGAAACAGCTTTAGCGATATAGGCCTACTACCGTAGCGATAGAAGAGGCTAAACTAGAGGCTGTATTACAGACAGCGGGGGTCTGTGAGGACATTAATCACGACATATCAAACAAACTAGTCTTGCACGGACCTCCTGCACTTCTCTATTGCTGCTGTCAGCCTGCCGTCTAGTTGACATTCTTCCCCGTGCGTTCCCCGCTCATGCTACTTTGTTGTAGTTGTATGTCCCTGTGCCCCGGCCGTGTAACTTCATAGATAGATAAATGTGTATGTAATTTCGCACCACCTCTCCTCAAAAGTTAAGACATTTTCAAAAGTATTATGTCTTTCGTTTGTGTTTGTAAACAAATGTACAGTGAGTGAAAGTGAACTGTTGGCTATGCGCCCCCCCCCCCCCCCCAACACACGGTTGAGGTATTTGGATTCGAATCTCTAGCCCAACTGCCATTTTCTCCCCAAATCCTCCACCCCAGCTTTAATGTGTACTTTTTGATTCAGAATATTATATTTCAGATTGATTGTGAACTACAGTATATTTCAGAAAGAGCTGTTGTCAATAAGCTATTAACAAGACCACACTCTGACAAACTGACACAAAGAGCAAAAACAATCATGCAAAGCTTGGTTTCATAATAAAGTTTATTCTATATTACAAATAGTATTTTGTTCTTGACTGCAAAATAGGAATGCATTATATTTACATACACAGGTATACAATTAATTATAACAAAGTTAGAGAAGCTCGCCTTATATCCCCCAGGTTTCGTTTTTATCTCTCGATAAGATACTCTTTATCTTTCAAATATGGTCTAGTAAAAGTCTTTTCTAGCATGTTTCTGTAACACCTGCTATAACACTGAGCTAGAAGGACCTTTTTAGTCCCTACAAAACGTTTGAAGGTGGAAACTTTATCTGTGCTCTTGGCAACACGAGGTGGCGACTAGCAGACAACCTTTGTTGCTAGGGACAGGGACAGGGGAAGGAGAAATGAAAGACAGGATGTTACACTTGGGGGGCAGATTCACAATGACAGTCCAGGACTCTCCCCTTGGCTGTGAGGGGCAACTTTGGGTATCTAGACAGAGTATACATTGGCCATACATGAATTAAATAGGTTCTTTAGAATTATCTAGAATTATCTAAATGTATTTGAGTCATAGGTTTCTGAAAACATCGATTCCAGCTTTGCAGGAATGAATCATCCTGTCACTAAATGAACCCTTGTTCCCCCTCATTTTCCATTAACGGATATGAATAGTCTTGATATGTTTACTACTTAACATGTCCAGCAAACACCTTGTGAATGTACCCCCTCAAGTTGAAACAACAGACATGTCTTATGGTAAAGCTGCAGACAGTGAATAATGGACCATGACTCGGATGTCTCATGTACATTTGACATAAGACAGAAACAGTCACTTGCCAAACTTGTTCTTAAACATAGGTCTGCTAGCAAGACTTATGTGTTTTTCATGAACACTGAAAGGACTAGTTGTAACATTTGTATGTTTTGACAGACATGGTGGAAAACCGATGCAGTCTTTTGTTGCTTTTAATAGATTGAACCTGGTGTCAATATAACCCTAACCCTTTTTTCCATCCCATATTCAGTTATTTGAAAACAGGGTTGTATCACTCAAACTGTTTCTTTCCTGTTGTGAAATGTAAGTAATTATCTTGATGAAACACAGTTCTACAAACAAGATGCAATAGCAGCAAAGACAGAGCAAGACTTAACTTGCATCTTCTAGGTACCAACACTAAAACTAAAGAGACACAGAAACACAAATGGTCTGGAATGAAGGACACAGTAAATGGTAACATAAATTCAAAACAGGGTTAATGTTGGCTTTTTGTGAAATCCATAGTCTTAAATGGGAATGGTTGGCTTGAAAATTGTAACTTCCAAGTCCCTCATAGTATTATATAAATATCTTTCAGCAAGGCAGTTCCATTTCATACCATCCATAGGTCAACATGCAAGGGTATATAGTATCTGTTTTATTAATCTAACACTTCACTAAAACCATGGGTATGAGGTTCTGCAGTAGGGGATCGAACTGGATAAAGGTTCCACCTTAAACGAAAGTTATAGTTTTTATTACATGAACAATCCACTTGCTCCATCTCGATTCTTCCAAGCAAAAGAAAGATAAAAGAACACATCCACATCATCATTGCAAGGCTTAAATTTTCTTATTTTTCACTTTTTTTCTTAAATAAGTTTCTTAAATTGTTTACGTTTTACATGCGCTTAAAAAGCCAATAAAGGACCCAAGGTGGACCTAGGGCGGTCTTCACACATTCACATCACCACATGGGGCACGTTGTCAAGGCAAAAGAAAGGGCAGAGGTCAAAAGGTACGGAGGGCGCCTCCCATCATCTCTTTCAATCGCTCTCTCCAAACAAGTCTTATCTATGCTTAATGTCTATTATTTTCTCTTTATCCTGCTGTGTTGTGTCTCACTTCATGTTCTTGTTCCTGCTCTATCAGATTTTTTTGTTTTTTGTTTTTTAGTCTTGGAGAAGGCCGCCCCCTGCCGCCACTGAGGACAACTACACTAATACAGACAAGAGCGCCTCAACAGTTACACACTCAACAGAGTTGGGTCTTTTTGCCGTATGCAACTAGCTACCATCTCCAACGCTTGTGCAAAACAGGAAAAGAAAACTGGTTAAGTCAGGAGCCGGAGACAAGGGGTGAACGGTGTGCCGAGAGCAGGAGACCCTGGACGATGGAAAGAGAAAGGATGGATCGGTTCACCACGCCCACAGAGCCTCTCACCTCGACACACTGAGGTCAGAAAAAAATCACACAGGTTTGTTAAAGTTCCAGTCACAATATTATTTTTTTTGTCTTTAGAAGTGGTTGTCTTTTACATAGTCCTTTTTTTTGTCAGTTCCTCAGTGGCACTTTACAAATACATTTTTCACCGTTTTTGAAATTTCAAGCTCCTTTGGTTTTTTGGCTGACCCACTAAGTCCATCTTGTTCATTTTTCTCCACACAAAAGTCTTTTTAAATAAGAACATCCTGGGAAAGAAGTGCTACTCTCACAACAACACAACCACTTTAGGGAGCAGTCAGCCATCTCTGGCTACACTGGACTCAATCATTCTTCTCATTTTTAATGATCAAGCAGTTTCTTCTTACCCAGCAAATTTCAGTCAGCTCTTCCTTTTACCACCCCTCCAGGTTTGGCGTAGATATGTGGGCAGTCAGGATATTGGGCAGCTGCTGTTTGTGTGTGTGTGTCTGTGTGTGTGCTTTGATAGACCGTCATAGTGGCGGCACAAGATTGGAAGTGGCAAAGAGTCAGACAAACACTGCTCCATGGTGTTTGGGGTTTAGTCTTCCAGAGTTGGTTGTGTGCTTCTTTCAGAGGATCCAACTTGGGTCGGGGCCTCCAGTGGTTTTGTCTAGTAGGTTAATTTTGCAGTAGCCACATAAGCCGGATGGAAGCAGAAATCATGAGCATTTTCTCTGACGTAAATGTATGCTGGGCAGGGGGAAAATGTGCGAATGTTGCAAAGGGGTATAGATCGGGGGATGCTCTGGTTTTGTAAAGTTTAAGTGTCAGTCACATTTCAATAAAGGAAAAATTCAGAGAAGCACTAATCCTTCCCTATCCCCAGCAGTCTTTTTTCTTAAATACACCTCCAGCTACATTGAAAGAACACAAGAACATTCTAAGTTTGCCTGGACTCGCCCCAAATTTTCGAAGATATGTATGCTTCGCTTGAAGGTACAGTGTAAACTTGGCAAACCCATCATTTGCATTAATTTTCTTCAGAGGTGTTCATTTGGCTTGCAGTCATAATTTTTGATGTTTCCTCTTGATTCCGTATATTGAATATAGAACTACAATAAACTGGACTCTAGAGATGTTTTTATTTTAACTATCCTATTTTTTCAGAAAAAAAAGTTCAACAAAATGGACGCCAACATTGTGGTTTTTAAAGAATTACCTATCAGTGTAAATTCTTGAAGGCAACTTAAAAATGTTTTTCTCCCCTCTTTTCTTCTAGCAGGGGGATTGAAGTATGCCAATATGGCCAGCTTTCAAGCAATCACCCCCTTGAAGCTCTTCTGGTGGGGAAGCTGAGTGATCCCCGCATTGCACTGTGGGAAACTCCAACCTCAGCCCCCTGGACCACCCTTTAGATATATCCAGATAAACTAGTCTATGCAGCAGAGTGGATGAGGAAAACAAAATATTTCTTCAGGGGAAGAGGAAGCAGAAAAAGGTAGAAGTCATCATCTTTGAAAGGCGGAGGAAGGAAGTCACATGATGAAAAAAGATGGGGACAGGTCTTTGCTCAGGCACGGCTCGGTTTGTGATGGGGTCTCTTCCCAGTGCGCCCTGGGAAGTGTGGTCCTCAGCTCTCCAGACTCATGAAGGCCACCACCTGCTCCAGTTTGAAGGCCAGCCTCTGTTTCCTGGCTGCATCGTCCTGCTCCAGTGAACACACAATCTGCCAAGTACACACATACACACACATTACTTACAGCTCTCAACATAACAAACTGATATTCTGTCATTTCAAATGTGGGATGTCATCATAACTAATCTAAGGCCATAACACGATAGTGCAATGTGTTGTCTTTTTTCTTATATAGATTTTACTCTAGTAAATGCAATATCCTAATGTGTATCACTTTTTTGTATATAACATTAACTGTTCACTCCATTTAAGCTTAAAATCTGGCTAATAAAAGATTGCAGCCAGAAGTAGTCACATCAAAGGAAGTACCAATCTTCCATAGTGTTGTACCAAACTATTTGTGTTGAATTGTCTCCTTTTCCACGACGAGATAAATACAGTACATTATCAACTTACTTTAGGGATGAAACATTACCATAAAGAAGTAGAGCAGAAATAATGTTATTGGTGAGGCAATATATTTACTAGCTAGCAGCTTGTGCTTTAGGGTCTCATTTGCCCTGGGCTTTGCCTCTCAGGCTGAATACAGGCAAACCCTTTGATTGGTGGAGTTTGTTGGGCCTAGACAGACTTTATATAATTGTAGACTATATACAAGAACAATTCTCAGTGGATTATTCCTTCAATCCTTCTTCCCACAAAATGTTTTAATTTGCACTACATCTTGACTAAAAGAGTAGTCTCAGTTTTCCATACCTCTTCAGTATATTTGCCCACGTAGGAGTAGATCTCACTGAGAGAACTCATGCTGTTGAACTCGTTCATGTGCATCCGTGACTGTTCTGCCAAGTAGGCATTCATGTCCTGGTCGCTGATGGCCTGCATCTTATTGATGTCTGAGTAGTACCTATTAAAACAAAGCATAACACATGTTAGGAGGAATTTATCGGCTCAGTGTCAGTCAAACTATAAAATGATTTAGGGAAACAGACATGCTGTGGGTTAATGTAGATAGTGCTGCTGTCTTTCAAACTCATTACTCCTTGCAGTGGTTTATGGCAGGTGTTTGAAGGTATGTAACTCAAGCATCGTAGTACAGGAGCAACAAGTGTGTTATAGTAACATGACTATAATGGACACATAGTAGACACTGACAGGCCTTAGACTTCAACCTTGAACGCCATAGCAGCACACATACTGCTTTGAGGTAAGGGTAATCAGTCAATGTCAGGAGCAGCTGTGTTGCCCCTATCAACTATGTTAATTAAAGCTGGTTATAACTTATTTACATATTACATTTCAGCCGCTGGAGGAGGTGGTGTTTGGCTGGATAACTCTGGCCAGGGAAGCCAGTCTTCTGAGCAAAGGAAAAAGGCAGGTGGGTGTTGCTCATAGCCTTTGCACAGAGGTCACACGCACAACAACACCTGTTCAGTGCTGGAGGCCAGTATATACTGAGCTCCTTGTGAATAGCCCAGATGTGCTTGTTTTAAGGTAGATTTTAAATAAACCAAACTAAAATCCTATGGTTTGAAATAAGTGGCTTAAGGAAATTATTCAGGTTATTTGCAATATTAACCTAATTGTTAACAGAATTTAATTTGAGGGAATAGGGGTGTTCACCCTGTTTAAATAGATTACTGGGTAATTTGATATTAGATTTTACATTTAAAAAAAATTTAATTACATAATATGGATAATGATAAGATAGACATTAGAAAAAAAAAGGAGACTGGTGAAGAAAAGTCTCCTCTACCCCTTCCTGTGTCTCTTTCCATTGAGACCCAAAACCCCGGCTCCTCAGCTGCTCTTCTGCTGGCAGGTCCAGAGAATCAGATAAAGAACAGTAAAGAGAAAGGTGGTGGCCAAAGAGATGATAAGAGAATGTTGTTGAAAGTGTAAGAGGAAAAAGATTGTTTGGAACTGATTGTTTATGGATGTTATAAAGAAAGAAAAAGTATGTAGGGGAAGGGAGATAAAAGGTTTTAGTAAGTGTGCATACAATTGTTATGCTGTTATGATGGGTTATAAAATGCTTGTCTCCTAAAGATGACCAGAGTTCTGACTAAATTGCTAAACGCTTTAAAGTTTAGAGCTAAATATCTTGCCAATCCAAGCCCCATAGTGAACCTTAAAGATTAAAGGTGCAGTCAATCATTTGAAGTCCCAGCATAAACTTACAAAAAGCGTCCTTTTGTGTTCTTTTTATGAAAATGTTCACTAAAAAGAATTGTTCAATGCTTTTGATTTGAACTACAAGTTAAAAGGGATTTGTGTGCTGAACAATGTGATCATAATGTGTTATGTGATAGATGAAATGCATGTTTGAAAAGAGAGAAGGAGAGAGCACATGTAAAAATGTGTGTGGGAGACGCAGTCTCTGTGAGGTGAAAAATGGGAGTATCTGAAGGAAAATGTGTGTGTGTGATTCAGTCCCATTCAGAAAAGGGAGGGCCTGCCTGCCTGTGTGTGCTTGAATGCTGCCCAAACACAGACAAAAAATGTGAACTGAAGAATGAAATCAAACCTATCCTAAAATGTTGTTGTGCGTTAATTGTGACATCTAGAGCAAGCAAAATGGATAGGATGATATTTTAGAAACAACCCTGGCAGAATGATGAGCATTTCTTTTGAGAACATGTTACTGCTCAAATTCATTCTGTTTCAGATGCAAGGAGAAGACGAAGCTGACCATGCTTCAATAAGGACAATTGGACACTGAGGAACAATCTGAATAGGTTATGGTAATACCTAACCATTCCCCCAGTGACTGTGATATGAAGGACACTTTGCGTCAAAATGCCACAAAGGGACTTGTTGACCATCAAGACGACCTAGGTTCCTGTTCCCTGGCTTCTACAAAGACTGTCCTCTCTGAAACTGTACATAAACGATGTTGCACCAGTACACACACTTGCAATTTCACAACTGTAATGTTGATGTACTTGATATTATTCTGCTTGACTGAAATATATTTACTCATATGCTTTGCCCTTTTGCTTTGAAGTGTTACCTGAAAGTTGCATTAAATATTATAAAAAGGGTGGAATGTTAACAGAATTTAATTTGCTTTATTGTATAATATTTTAATGCACAATACATGCTTTCTGGCTGTTGAACTTTGTCCCAGTTGCTACAAGTTGTTGTTTAGCCTTGAAGAAGAAACTGCCTAATAAGATTTTGGCACATACAGAGGTATGACGCATTCATGTGCACAGTAGTTTCACTCCCCATATTCTGTTATCAGACATTGTATGAAGGATAACACCAGCTGAGATGAATTTCTGGGAATATCTGCCTAATTAAAAACATTTCTGCTTTCGCCAGCAAAACGGGCTGGACACACAAACCGAGTGTATACGCCTACACATTTCTCGGACATATAATCTCTGTACACTGTTCATTCGATGTATTCAACCATGTATCAATCCAGGTACATTGTTGATTCCCTTGTATGCTGTTTGCAAGTAAATTTCACCTGCTTTCAAGAAGGCCTGACTCAGTTTCAATTATTCAAACACTTGGGTAGTTTGATGAAATAATTCTAGTAACACTAATATTTTGTCAATCATCCTCATTGCGCTAAAGCATAAAAGCCTGCAGTCACGTACTTACAAACATTTACAAAAGGTCCTACATAATTATACAGAGCCTTTTAAATACAAGCCACATTAGATGAATTTAGACATTTATTGCAAAGTTATGAGTTGTGCTATGAGCTGCCCTTACAAATAAAGATAAACATGTTAGCTCTGCAAATGTACTGATGCATAATCAAACAGTCTTGTAAACAAAAACATATGTAACAGCCATGATTGATTTGTCATGGTCAGGAGGCCATCAACTCCCAAGGCAAATTTGAGGCATGTGTCAATTTTTCACTAGCACACTTCACAGCACCAATTAATATGCTAAACATGCATACTTATGCAATTTGTTTACTTGTGTACTTTATTTGTGTTCTTTGCAGATAATCAGCAGATCATTTCCTTCCTGAGACACACATTTCCATTAGCAAACACACCTGGTAAGAACATGCTCTTTTTACAATCAAGATGAAGCATAAAGCAGAGAGGATAGGACATATCTTCTGTCCTTTTACAGTCCTCTTTTCTAGCTGCTGCTTGTTAATTCTCCCCCTGTCATGACCTGTACTTTGTCATGGTTGGACAGCAGAGTGAAGCAGCACTAGATCCACTCTTAGTCAGTCATTACTATCTTACTAAGGCTTTTTCAATGGAATAATTCACTTCCTTTGTGGTCTTCTGATGACAGTACTCTCTAACCCATTTGCAACTAAGGCATGGTGTATATACACTGCAGAATAGTAATTTCCTTCGTACAACTATGAACACAAGCAGCATTTCCGGAAATAGCCAGAGTATGCATGTTGGGTAGTTGGTCTTTAAGCACAGTATATATAACTAAATATAGGCTAGCATTTTGACTTGTGCCGTCCTCTTCAGAAAGTATTGCTGTATTCTGTTTCCACACACATTCTTCTGCCTTCAGTATTCAAACATATGCTTACGTATATGAATCAGCAGACCACTTTAAAGTTTGTGGGGTGAGCACAGACACAAACACACTGCAGACAACCACAAGACTAATGAGTACAGTCCTAAGCCTGAGGCTCCTCATTTGGTTCCACCCATTCAAGCAGTGAACATATATTCTGCTCCTGAGGCATTACATTCTGACAAAGATACACATACAAAAATACTCCTCACGCTACCCCATCTTTTATTCAGGAGCTCCTCTCCTCCCCCCGCTGACAAATACATTTAATAAAACTTTCACTTAACAAATGACCAAATGCTCTCTTTCTTTTCTCCCCTTGCATCTTTCTCAACAACACCCTGACTCGTCTGTACGGTATAGCTCAAGCCCTGGGCGCCCCCATCCATTCTCCACTGTGTTGTAATTTGGATTGTGTTTCATGGCTCATAGATCACACAGTGCTACTGTGTGTGTGTGCTAGAACGTAACATGGCTAATGCAGGTTTTCTGATGTTTTCACTCACACACACTGATTGGTTTGTACATTTTGTGGACAGCTCACCTCTCCACCCAGCTCTTGTAGCTGGGGATGTCCTTGGCGTAAAGCAGCTTGTTGGAGGGCGAGTCCTTTCCAAGGCGGTGTTCTGAGGTGGAGCAGGAGTCCATGAAGGTCTGGGCCACCACGGACAAACAGGCGTCTGTGATGCTGCTCTTATGGATGTCAAACACAAACTGGGGGTTCTTGATTACATTCACCCAGAAACGCAGAGGTAGGCTGCAGGAAGGTGGACAAAAGAGAACATAGCAGTTTAGTGGGATTCCAGTTGTCAATATAAGTGCAATGTAATTTTAAAGTAATTCTAGTGCTAATCAAAAGGGTTTAATATTTCATATTCGTCCAATAAGAAATGCTAATGTTTAAGCTAACACTAAACTTGAACAGCAAACCTGTACATGCAATTTTATGTGCTAAAGAGAAAAAAGTTGTTCTAAAAATCAATGTATGTTAATGTGTTTGGCCTGTACTGACAAATAACCTTTGCATTGATTGTTTAGTTCCATCTCAGCGACAGAAAATAGAGGAACAAAGAGTGTAAAGTCAAACAACAGCATGTTCGTTTTCTGTTAAAATGCTCTGATATTAAAAGTCCTTAAACAGCATTTTCATATTTGCCACAGCCAGCCAGGCAATATACATGAGCATATAATGTACCAGAGGGACGAGGATTCATTCACTTGGCAAAGCTAGTACACAGTCCCTGCTGTTGCTGATGTGCTTTCTGTGTGTGTTCAATTCAATAAAGCTTGTATCTTTAAAACCAGGTGGTGGCCGGCTCTCATTTTTTCCACAAGTGTCCAGGGGTCCTTGCTGGGGGCCGCACAGTGACATAGGTTGCGTTCCGAATCGCATACTTTCTACTATATAGTATGTAGAAAAAAGATTTAGGATGTCCCGATTCTTGTGGCCAGATTTAGGATGGTTAGAATACCCGGATGGTCTACTTCATGCGGCCAAGATTGTTAGTGTTGAAAAGTGCATCCCATTTGGGCGATTCTGACCCACAATCCAGTGCGCACGTGAAGTGACGTAACATCGACGAAGCCTATAGGTCCATGTTATGAAAACAAACGGGGATGCGACGGATATAAAAGCAAGAGGCAAGATCAAGGCGCAATGTTATGATGAAAAAAGAGAGAAAAGTACGTCCCAATAGTATGCCTACTGCATCCTAATTAGATTCTTTTTATCGTCAGATGTAGTATGTAGAATAGAAAAAAGAAAGAGTATGCGATTCGGAACGCAACCATAGTTCATATTGCCTTGTTTGTTCTAGTGGGTCCTATTTTGTGCCTGTCCAGAATAATAAAAATATACAAGTCTATTTATTTGCTTGGCTAATTTCTGCCAACATGAATAGATAGGGACAGCTTCTATCTGTTTGTTGCAGTGAAAGGGCTCAGGTGGTATTAAGAAAGAGCTGAGTGTTACTTAGATCTCTATATCTTTACTATTCTCTGGGCTGTGTGCGTTCAGCTGATGTGGCAAACAATCAAACAGGAAAAGGGACTGCAGTCTAGCCTCTGTGGCACAATATCAAGAATGAGAGGGGAAAAAATGAATGCATGAAATGCAATCATTTAAATACCAGCGGTGATTCACTGCCATCCCAATCCTAAGCATTTATCCTAGCACAATGATGCACAAAGCCATTCAGACGTACAATCTAACAAAAGAGGATTTGGACTCAAAGGAAGGACAAACTCTGCATTATGACTTCTAAATTAATCTAAGCAAAGGATCTAGTAGGATTAGGTGCAGGGATCAAAAGTATATTAACACCACTGCTGTGCTGTCTGGATTGTTGACAACCTGCCCCAGCTGCCCTTACCTTCTGGTATATACTGTTTCAATGGGGCAGTGAAATCTAAAATAATGATATTTCCCATATGATTGTAAGCATTCAAAATGGTCACCATGAATACATCTATATATTATCTATTGTGTTGGAAATAGGCAAAATTTCATTAGCAGTTAACTCACGCTGGGTATTATTAGGAATATGAAGGATGGCCATGATCATTCCTTTTGGTCAGGGATTAGGGTAAATATCAGCTGCCAAGATCAAGGGCATCTCTTATCCCAAAGGAATTATGGTGACAGCCAGTCACAAAAGACTTGCTGTGCCCATTGATTCATACTACAAGATGCTGTAAATTCACTGAATTAAGAATAGTGTGTTATATGCAACTCCCCCAAACACATTTTGAACAGTAGCTTTATTTACTAAATAGTATCTCTAGTTTAGACAAATATTTCATGGACCAGGGTATATTGACATTGCAAAGCAGTGAGTGAGTACTAATGCAGTACCACTGAGTGTTGGCCTATTTGAAATTAACTACTAATTCTCATTTCCCTAAGAAGGAAGGCTTACCAACCAGTATTGACAAAACTTCCTTATTGTCAAGCAGCAAAGCAACCACACTACACTACTCGATCTATTTACTGTACACCAGGCCTAGTTCTAAATATTTCCACACCGGCACTTATACTGCAAATGAAAACAAAAGGATCACACATGTACATCTACACTAACTAGGACTCCCTGCAGTCCTTCAGTAGTATAAGTGCCCTCTTGCAGCTTTCACTGATTGACACTTTTGGTAAACAGAGCCAGCGAGACTTTGGATGTGCAGTGGTGGGAGGCTGTCCCATTCCTGCAGAAGGGGCCCTAATGAAGTTGCTTGCATTTTGACAGGCGTTGTGATCTAGGGCATCACATTTGAGGCACTACAGCACACACACAGGGAACTGACCATGGCTGACCTTTTCATGCAGCGACCTAAAGTTGGTATAAACAGCTTTATATGGGTAGGCAAACACAGTCAACCTTTCATGTGAATGGCATTGGTAAGTTACAATCCACTCCTGAACAAACTGCATTCCTGGGGAAAAAAGGGGCTTAAAACTAATGGAAACTTTCTGTACATTAAACACTATACAACTCAACTGATTCCAGATAATGAGCTAAAACGTACTCTAAAAGTCCTAGTAATGCTATCCTCAACGTGAGTGAGCTAGGAATGTGGGGTGACGGCAGACAGGCGCTTATCTGTATGCAGAAAAGAGGAATGTGTGTGTGACAGTTTTGCACGATAATTACAATTCTGTCTGTTGCATCCCGGCATGACAAACACAGCACAGACTGAGACACACACACACACACACAAACACCAAATACAAAGAGGCGAGGATGAGGAGAGGCTGACACTCTGCCGCTAATCCAAAAGATAGAATCTGGAGATGCTCTAGGAGCCAGTGACTCGTGCACATTACTGTTACACACATGCAAATGCACATAACAACGCTGTCACACAATGCAAAAACTACTAACATTTTAACTTGTAAAAATAACATTCACAGCTTCAATGAAATAGGGGCATATGCAGTATAAGAGTAAGTTGCTATCGCTACACTGAATCACAGATACCTTTCTGGGCTAGAAGAAATCCTAAATATCATCTTTAGGTCTCCTCCAGGCTTTAGAGATGGCTCTGAAGGCAAGCATAATGCTAATACAACTATTTTCTATCTGAAATTATTACTACTGGAAAAAAAATTGTCATTCTAATTTCAGTATGGGTTTAGCATATCAAACCTCTTCATTAAGTTTTTGATGATATTTATTTGTTGGTTAGTAGGTCATATCTACTAAATATAATAATATGATAAGACGATAAATTAAGAAGCAAAAGGGCTACATCAGAGGATGAACAGGGGAGCTGTGCTGATGGGGCAATCCCTAAAGGAGAGTTGAGGGAAGCAGTGGGGTGTGGGGACTGGCTGCTGTGATGGCTTGGGAGTTAATGGCATGTATGAAGATGATGGGTCCTGTAGGTTTAATGGCACCATTATGGGATGGGCACTGGCATTATTTTTCTCCAACATCAGACAAGATGAGGGCTTTGTTGCTGCCATGATTGCAGTCTTTTGAGACGATTGAAGGTTACGTGTAAGCACACACAGTGAGGAGTATGAAGACACTGGCCGGCGTATGCACATTCCACACGCAGCAGATATCTGTGGTGGCATCAGCACAAACTATTGTGTGCAATCTAAGTGGCTTTTTGTGATGGTGTGTTATGATAAATTGCTATTCATTCACAGCCCTCTAGTGAGAGCCCATTCCATTAAAACTCTAATGCAGGAGCGACCCGTTGAGCTCTCAGAAAACACTTAACACACACTGTAAATGGGCCAATAATGCAGACGCAAGAAGGGACCAAAATTAGGACCATAGCGAAAGTAAATAATATTTCTCCCCCATCTTTAGCTCCCTCCCCATTGCTCCCTCCATCTCTCTATTTGTCCCTCGATGCACATCAATTTTATCCTCCCATCTCCATGGTTCCCCTGAGCCTTGGGCTGAGTGATGCATGCTGGGATCTTGGCAGAGGCCAGGAGGCTAATGAGATATTAGTGTGCGTTAAACTCCCACTGAGTTCACTTCCTTTTTCTTAACCTTTTCATTTCTCTCCTCACTGCATTCTGGTGCACTGTTTGTTATTTAACCCCTACGACCCTGTTAAGGTGGGCTCACGTAGGTCAGTATGCTCTAAATTAATCACCAGATACTAATTTAGGGTGGACTTCCTCCACCTGAGAGCATACATTTGTCACTATGGAGGTTGCCACAGTGACTCACATTTTTTGGTCCAGTTATCCATGATAATAGATGGAGCGTTGTGGCAGCCAATTGGATTAGCCCCTTGTGGTTGGCTTTAATGAAGATTACATGCCCCTGTGGTTAATGGATATTAGGAACGGAAGAGGCGTGTGGTGAAGTTTGGCACTGACACAGGTCAGTGCCATGTAAAATGGGCTAAAGTGTACTGAACTATGTCTCCAGTGCATTAAACAGAGTGCAGAGAGAAAAGGCCAATAATGGTGCAGACGGCACCACACTGGTATACAAACCATGACATACATTTAGTGTCCATCAAAGATCGAAGTAACTGCCCCAACAGCTTCATAGGTGTTTATGACCAGAGCCCACTATGTATTTGTGTGGATGAAGGTACCTGTAGATTCAGATTCTGAAACTGCTCAACTCACCAGTTGCTCTTCCATGTGTGACGGACGTGTGGGTCATGTATGCTGTGTTTGTCGGCCTGCTCGTCCAGAAAGTCAAACATGTATTTGATGGCCAGTGGCAGGGCGCTGCCTCGATGGGCCGTGCTGAAAATGGTTTCAAACAGGTCGTCCACAAACTTCTGTAACGTGCCCTACAAAGGAGAGATGAAAAAACAGATTGTATAAAGCCCTTGTCCACATATAACATTTTTTATATCAGGTGATAAACATAGTTGACGGCCCATATTCAGTGTATTAAAGTTTTCATTCTTCATATTTGAATGTCCAGTGCTACGTAAGAAGTAAGAAGGGATACTACCACAAAACCAATGTGAAAATGTACAGATCTATAAGAAGCTCTAGTCTACAACTTTATTATGTCACTTTGTTATGCCAGTTTATATACTGAACAGGATACGCAGAAGCAACAAATGGGATTGTCACTATCACATTCTGCAGCATACCAATACCGACATAACAATAATGTCAGAAAGATTGGCATAGAACGTGTATATCTGTCGCTGTGTGAGTTTATGAGTTGTACAGTGCCTTGTCACTTTTGTCCCCTACCTCCGATGTTTATGTCTTTGACTCTTATCTCACAGACCTGGCCCCCTAAATCTGCTTGCAGCTTTGATGGGGGAAATTGTTATTTCACAGCTGACTTTTAATAATATCTAGGAACAGGAGGCGCATCTCCTAAGCCTCTTTGTGCTGGCGGATTAGCTCCCACACTGCACCATTGACCCTAATTTGATTTAATGTTGGAGACTTTAAGGAGGAGGAGGAGAGAAACAGAGAGTGAGAGAATCTAATCCTCTTGTAAAGAACGAGCTGATGGGATGCACGAAAGAGAGAAATGAAACGACAGAGGTTTCCTATCAGGGAAAAAGAGGCCATCGAGTGTGGCAGATGAGGTGTGTACAGGCACTAGCAAATAAAAATCCAATTTGGCTCGGAGCGGATGACCAAATCACAGAGTCAAGAAGAGAGGTAGAAGAGAGTGGGAGGAAAGGAAGGAATCCTGTTAGTCCGACAATCACGACATAGTTCTAATGTGGCCCACATTCCCTGACAGCTTATTGTTTTTCTATGACAACGGGACCACATATCTCTTTATCAAGCCCACGTGCCTTCCAAGAGACTGTCTACATTAGCTGGCAAGGAAAGACTCAACATTTTGCATGTGCACGGCACACATATGTGAATGTGTGTGTAGATATCAAAACCTGTGTGCATGCCTACAAGTGCTGAGGCTGTGACATTTTGTGTCATTCTCTATCTCAATGGGGGACTTAGGCATCAACGTTGTCATCATCACAGGGTTCTCTTGGAGATAAAAATGCTGACCCCCCGCCCCCCCCAACACACACAACCACGACCATCTACCCCGTCATTAGACCGCGCCCCTAAACACAATGTGTCATCTGGATCTGCCCCCGCCTTTAAAATTAATGGCAAGCTAACAACCAGAATGTTCGGGGACGGTGCAGAAACAAAAAATAGAAAGACAGGGTGAGGTAAAGCTGGAGATGCACACTCTTGAGAGTACAAGTGAGGGTGGAAAATGCAATCTTTCCTTGTGTGCCCCTCCACTCTCCACAAGCACGGGGCTGCTGTACCCACACTCAGTCAGAGTGACACTGATGGAGCTAATATGAGAGACGTCAGCGGCGTTGCCAGGGAGAGGTATTTATTGGCAAGGTGAAAGCCAAACGCAGTCAATTACACTGCCTGTCTGCCCAATCATTTCTCACCAAGAGAGATGGCCGGCCAAGATAAACTGGTTATTTCACAAAAACAATCCATCTGGAAAGATGATGTGCTGTCTTGCAGTCAGAAGGCCCCTTCCATGAACTGCAATGGGATAATGGCAGTGAAATAGAGCAGCTCACAGAGGGCCGAGAGGTGACGCGCACACGTGTGTGGGGCAGTTTGTGTCATGGTGATGGCTGCTCTGGCCTCCTTCTATTGTTCAGTCTCCTGTTTGCATCTTTATTCGTTTATTTTCAATGTGGCTCGGTTTCACGGACAGTCATGCTGAACTTGGCTAATGCTAGCTAATGTTGGCAAACTTTGTAGCTGTTGTTACATAACTCATAACTGTTTCTGCCAACTTTTTGATTCTTCTATGTGTGTGTGTGTGTACACGTGTGAGGGACTCTTGCCACTCTCTATTCACGATAAATACACAAAACAAAGCCAATGTTCTCCATGTGAACTGTTAAACAAAAGGCTTGTAGTGGATCAAAAACCAAACTGTCATGTTCCTGAATCAAGAAATTACAGCCTGAATATTTTCCAGACGGTAGCCTTTCTTGTTCCCTCACCTTCCCAGTACGCCTCTGTCTGTGTCTGATAGAGTGGATGTCTTGATGAGAAAAGGATGGAGGTGGCGCTTTAGAAGTGAATTGGAAAATTTGCATTCAGCTGTTGGATCAAAGTCACGTTTCCCACCAAACCAAATTAACTGCTTTCTGGAGGGCATTGTCATGAGGCACATACAAAGAGACTCATTTTATAGCCATTTCAATTTTTTGTCTAATCATTTTTTTTCCCATTATAGAAACACCTTCACTAGCTCCACAGGTCTTTCATTCTTTACCCTTTTTGATATGCCGCTGTGTCGACGCATTGGCAATTGAAAGGGAAAACAAACAGAAATATCTATTTTCTCTTTTCTCACCTGAGGGGATAGAGGAATACATTTGAATAATCTTTCCCACCGAGATGACTCATTCAAAGTAAACATGAATATTTAGAAATAAGATAATAATATTTTCTGAGTCACGGTAACACAGGGTGAGAGTGATGGTGACCTTTTAGCCTCTCACCTGCTGAACTTTCTTCAAGCTAAAAAGAAGTTTCAAATGCTACAAATCTTTATTAAAAAGAGTCAGCGATTCTGGAGAACACTTGTTGTCAAATCACTTCTTTGTCAACATCGGTGTCAAATCAGTCGTTCATACACAGCCTAGGCCCTGTAAATGGGTATGTAAACAAAGGGGACCCAATGTAGCTAGCAGCATGCCCTTTTTCAGAGCCTATGGCTGTGTATTAACACTGGATTATTTTTCAGCGTGCACACACAGTACGGGCAAGTAGCGGATCGTGAGATATTCCTTGATGTTGACAAAAAGTGATTATGACCAAAAGTGTTCTCCAGAATCGCTAACCCCACCTTTTAGAGTGAATATCTAGTACAACATGAGCAGATACTTTGACCTAGTAGCACCAATAAATAAAAAAACCCAATCAAATGTAAGATGTTCTAAAGGACAGATGGGCTTACCTTGGTAGCCAGAAGTCGCGTCAGGTAGATCTCAGAGACCATCTTGCTACCGCGGTCGCCCTCCTTCTGGTCTCCGTGCTCGTGGTTCTTCACCAGGTGCCAAACCTTCACCCCGCTCTCCAGGTCGGGAGTTATCATAGGGGTACGGGAACGCAGGCTGTCAGGGCTGCCAGTGTATTTGATCATGTTTTCTGTGAACAACAACATTCATATAACGTTATGTTAATGTCCAATCAGTGTCTCATTAACATGAACACGCCTAAGGTGTGTACATTATATGCTGAAAACAAAAGCAGAATTGTTTGGCTTTTTTCTGCACCCATCAAAAAGAGAAAGAAGACAGATCTAAAACTCTAATCAGTATCATAGTAGGATGTAATCAAGACGAAAGGAAAGCTTACAAATAAGCAAGAATCGGACAGGCAGAAACAAATAAAAAGAAAATCAACAACCTAAAAATACAAGTTTATTGCTCCCCCTAAAGAGCGAAGGAAAGCCTTAAAGTGGATGTCAGCTACAGAGACGTTTTTCTTCCTTTATTTTTGCCTTATTGCTACCAATTTTCAGGCCTGGGAGATTGGATATAAAACTTTTAGAAAGTGTGCATGGTTAATTTTTCATGGCTTCTTCTTCTCCTAAGGAAAATACGTGGGCATCATAGGGCTGACACAAAATCGAACAGGTGTCAGGGGAGATGAAATATGTATGGCCCACCCAATGACCGGAGCGCCGATGACATTTCCAAACACATGGCTCAATGAATGTTTACACAGTGTGAAAAAAATTGATCAGTGGGCGCGGTTGAGAGGAGTGGAGGATAAAAAAAAAGAAGAGTGTTTTTCACTCTGACAGAAATCAATCTGTCCGGAGAGAAAAGCGGAGAAGTGTTCGGAGGAGAAGCTCAGGGTAAAAGAGACAGCTGGAGACATCAGATATATATATATAGAGAGAGTGTGTGTGTGTGTGTGTGTGTCTGCTCAAGTTTAATTACTGTATGATAAACTGAAAATGCTTTTCTCTCCTATTGGGCACCTCAGTTAGCAATAGTTAACTGTAGTTTTGACCTGTGTCGAGTTTTCCCAACAGGGCTGTTTAAAAAAAAAATTAGGGACACTGGATTGGACACTAATTGTGCTGTTGTTTGAGGTTGTGTGGGTGCAAGAGGATGTGAGCTGGGGTTTTAATATAAGGGATGAGTGGTGGGTAGAAAAACATTCATTTGGTGTTAATTATTTATTCAAGAGTTAGAGAGCTGAGGGTGAGGCAGGGATACACAGGAGAGAGATTACTGGTTAGAATTCTATTCTGATCCACTCAGAGGAGGTGTTGTTGCTTTTTTTCTCCTTGTGGTTTCTGATGGAAACATTACATCAAAGACACAAGGGTTTCTCCTTTCATCGTCTGACTCAACAGTGTTTGTCTTAATCCCTCTACTCTTTCCACAACTTTCTCTCCTCTTCCGCCTCTTTAGAAGCTATATCAAATTCATCCGTGCTTCTTATTTTCACTATGTGGCCATTGTACTGGGAAAAAAGAGTTCAAAGTCACTCTCAAGAAACCACGCCAGTTGTGAAGTGGATCGTGCTTGCGTTTGAAGTCAATCCCTTAAAAAAAAATTGATGGAGGGAGATATTCCTGGCATGATCTACCCCCCCCCTCCCCTCCCTTTTTTGTTGCACCAATCACCTTGTCCCTATCTGGTATAATTTGGAGCTAGGAGATAGAGAGAGAGAGAGAGAGGTGAGATCTTATGGAGATGAGGTGATGCTAATAATGTGGCTCCACATTTGATGTGTCTGAAGTGTTTGCGTCCAGCGAGGCTAGCTTCTTTGATCAGCGACTAACTTGATGGTTTCTCAGGGTGAAGGAGATGTGGAACAGACGCACAGGCGGAGAAAAAAAAACACAATTGCACATGGACGTACTCTGAGTTTCAAGAGGCCAGAACAACACAAGAAGAAATCTATCTGGTCTCTTGGTAGGTTTTAAAAATCCTTTCAACTTCTATAACTGCGTCTCCTGTTTCTATCAGTGTTGTGATGCAGGGTCCTGTAATATCTACTCACAGGTGGGATAACCTACTGCTGTGGTACCAGTTAGTTTATACCTGTTCATACTTTAACAATATTTTATTTTAATTAAAATGTATTATTTTTATGATATTGTTATTTTTTTTTTTTACATGAAAGTGGAAAGTGTTTCTCCGACACAGAAACTACTGAAACTTGAAAGAAGAAACAGGTCAGCTTACCGTATTTACTTGCAGAGGTTCGAGACACAGTGGAGTTGTTTACTGAATTGTAGGCTGTGACTTGCTTGGGAACCAAAGCCATTACTGCATTATCCGTTACCTGGAAAAACAGACACATATTTTATGCAAACAGACACATATTTTATGCAAATGACAAAATAAAAATTTAGCAGGAATTTAGTCTTTTCATTTGTGCTCCTTTTTTATAACATAACCAATAAGAAAACCCATAGATCATTGTGTTGGTGTCATTTTCTATATTTCTCTCCATCTATTCTGGTTTCATATGTGGATAAACAGAATATCTGATTACCCTTATGTGCTCTTTTCAGCCCACATGTGCATATGATGAGTGACAGGGGGAGGGGAGAGTTTAGCGGAGCGTTGTACGGGCCTGTGTGAGAGGGGACATCCCATGGTCTCTATTCAATAATACCTGTCCTCTAGGGTTGGCTAGTGTGCGTGTGTGTGTGCATTTCAGAGTGTGCGTATGAAGGTGTGAGGAAATCAAGCAGCGCGTGCGCCTGTGTTAGACTATGTGTAAATAAGTATGTGTTAAAGACAAAAGGAGTCTATCGTGTACTCCTCCTACCCATGGATTCAATTAACACGCCTAGAATGTACTCTGTGCCAGCCACACACACGTACACACACACACACGCACGCACGCACGCACGCACGCACGCACGCACGCACGCACGCACGCACGCACGCACGCACGCACGCACGCACGCACGCACGCACGCACGCACGCACGCACGCACGCACGCACGCACGCACGCACGCACGCACGCACGCACGCACACACACACACACACACACACACACACACACACACACACACACACACACACACACACACACACACACACACACACACACACACACACACACACACACACACACACAGTACCCCAATTCTGCATAATCTGGAGACCGTGCTGCAGGGTAAGGCAGGGTTAATTGAAGTGATCTCTATCATAGTGTAGGTGGATGGGACAGGGAATTAGGACCAGGGGGCTTTTGTGCGTTTATATGGGTGTGCGTGTGTGCGTTGGTGTGTGTGAGAGAGACAGGTCCTTATTAACATTGTATCATTATTTTACCCAGTCACTCAATCTGCTCCTTATGCATAATATGTTTATATTATTGTAAGCAGGAAGCCCACAGGACAGATTTTGTTATTCCATTTGTGGGGAGCCCCCACTCAAAACACCCTCAAGCATGCGCCCTGATCACTGCCCTTATATGTTGAATTGATATAAAACGAGCTAAGCACAATGGAACATCATGAAAAGGAGGGGTGGCATTTAGAGATGTAACATTTGTAGCGGAAGATAAAGGCAGAATGAAAAGCACAGGAGGAGGAGAGATATATATCTTGTTATGGGATAAAAGATTAAACAATTGTTGTTAGGGAGTTAAAGTGAGTTGAGGAGTTTGGCTAGTGGCAAATCAAACCAAATTAGTTTAACTAAAGAAAACACTTGATTCTACTGAGTGTGTCTTGTTGGTCATATTAGCTTTTAATAAGATAAGACAATATATACCAAGACCCAATACAACATCGCATCTGGGTTGGCATCAATCAATTAAGTGCATCAATGGATTTGATTAGACAAGATTTCAACTAAATTATTGGTGGATTTAACCTTTTTAAACTCAATCTACAGTCAGCCATTTTTGGTGAAATCAAAAAACAAGTGCAAATGCAAAGCATGGAATGCAGATGCCCTTGAATTTGAAGTCTGAATGTGTTTGTGGTGTGTCGCCACCCATCTTCAATCTTTGCTAAGCCCCCTGACATATTTTGAGTGGATGGAAAGGGTTTTTCTTTTTTCTTTTCTGGCCCGTCAAGGATAAGGCGCCCCTCTTATTCCCTGGCCTGAAAAAAAAAATGAATTAACTTCTGTCTTCATTATCTTATCTCAGATTGGAATCAGCTATAATCTATTCCACCTGCGCCTCACACTTCAAGCCTGTTGACACTTGCTGATGCTGACATTTAATTAGGCACCATGCAAACTGCACATGGAGGGGACAGTGGCTTGTTTAGAAGTTTGAATTATTACCATTAATGTCTGCCTGTTGTGTGATATCTATGGTAAACACTAATCCATTATAGAGAGAAGATGACACTTTGCCAGCACATCAGATTTTATCTTGAGCCCTCGACCCCAGTCTACACACATTAGAGATTACTTCTAAAGTATTCCATTCCTCATTCCCCTTCACCTGACAGAGAACTTGCATTGAAGTGTTGTGTTTAACTCATTTCTGTGTGAGGTCGTAAAACTTTACAAACACTTTGTACATTTCCAGAAATGTGTCTATGAGTATCCCACACCGTGGACAAACAAGGACTCCAATGAAATGTACTTTGTTTCTCTCAAGCTCTTCAACGGTTTAAAGCATTGTTGTTTTGGTCACAGGATACCTGATAATGGAACAGCATGTTGAGTCTCTTCCAGTCCCCTTCAATCTTAGTGGTGATGTCCTCATCCTGCAGGATAATGCGCTGTCCTCGACCCTGGCGCCATTCTGGGGGGGAAAAAAAACAAAAATATAAAAATATTAAAACACATATTCTCACATACTGGTTCTTTGAGATTCTCTTTTATAAGTTTAAGTTAAATTCCCACCAAACATGATGTTGTATGACTGGGAGTAACAGGGTGAGTGTGTATGTGGCAATTATCTAATTATGTCATTCACATCATGTATACTGTCTGTATGTGCAGCAATCTAATTACACCCATCATTACAAAAAGTGTAATTCTTAGATGAAAAGACAAAGTACATAAACACCAAAAAGGCTTATTTATGCGTACAGTCTACCAGAGCACTAGCTGTCACTATTTCTTTCTTTATCGACTGAGGCTCTCTCTGTTTCTTCGAACAGAACAATCACTTCACATTGTCATTTAAAGCCAGAATAGAATCGCATAACACAAAATCTTAAAAGTAGATGTGGAGGAGAAAGGCAAAGAGATGTAGAACCAAAAGAGAAATGGCACACGTCAGAGATGGTTACAAGAGGCCAGTTGAATTAATCAGCCACTCCACTCTTTTTGGAATGAAACTCTCTCTCTCTTTTGGCTCTTTCCATCTCTTTTGTGATTACAGTTGCATGCCCAGGACTCGTGCACTTCCTTCTCCATCTGCAGCACCTCCCGCTTGTCTGACTCCCTGCCGAGCTTGGAGCAGATAGAACCCATGTTCATGATGCCAACAGGATGTGGTCAAAGTAGAAAAAGCCACAAACGAAAAAGCGATAGCCTACTTACAGACTGCAGATGACCGAGTTCTATACTTCAACTAGTTACTTCCAGTGGATACAATGGTGTCTTTCAGTTAACAAGATGCTGTTAACATGACCTTGAACTGAAGTACCTCTACACTACCCAACAACTGTGTAACCTCAGTACAAATCAAAACAAAAACTTTGAAATAAACGTCCCACAATACCCCAGCAACATTATCATAAGTAAAAAAAAAAGAAAAAGGAAAGTCATCTGATAAACAAACACGCAGATGATTCCACTATTCTTTTTGCAGCCATCACAGGCTTTAGGAATCCGTTACTGTATCTGTGCTCATTTGCTGGGCTTTGCACCTGCGTTGGCCACTGTCATCTCATATTCTGATCCCAGACAGGAAAAACAAAGCCACATTCACCGTGATGAAAGCCTGTCTTTGGAGGTTCGACTTGTGAATTGTGTTAGCATCTGAAAAAATCTGCAGGAAATAAAAGATTCTCCTGTTGTTTTTGTCTATACAGTAGATCCACCGCCCTATACACATGCAAATGAGGGGCTGTCTCCAGTTGAGGCTCAGTAAACAAATTAAGAAATAAAAAAAATATTTTGCCGATTCTCAATTCTAGTGGTCGCTACTCAGTAGGGCAAATACAGTGTGTATGTGTGTGTAGACCTGTACCGTATTTTCCGCACTATAAGCCGCACTGGACTGTAAGCCGCAGGTGTTATAATGTTTAATTATCATATGTAAGAGTTTGTGCACAGAGGGGATTGTCGGGAAAGAGATGGCTGCTTGAGGAAGCTCCCATTTATTAACATTTCAACAAACAAGTTGCATATTTGCAAAACGTATTCAAGTGTTACCATTTAGTGCAATAGTAGGCTAGCTACAGAACATATACTGTGCTGTGTAATAACAGGGTCGAAAAATGGGGGAAAAGTCGCGGCTTATAGTCTGAAAATTACGGTATTATAAACTCACACACAACCAAAGAGATAAGGGCCCTTGGGAGTGTATGGAAGCTGATGGTGGAGGGAGCCACTCGCAACATGGACACACACACACACAAACGCACACACACACACACACACATACACAGGTCCTAGCTTCTTTGTTCTTAGGCCCCATATTCTCTGAAACCCTATGGGGGGAATGTGGATTGCATTGACATGGGAATTTAAAAAACAATATCTGGGATAACAACCTTCCTGGCCAATCTGTCTCAGGACAGGCCTGCCACAATCCCATTATCCCTATCAGCCATTGCAATCAGCCTGTGTATATGTGTGTTTGTTTGAGTGTGTGTATGTGTGTCAGAGATCATGAGAACCACTGATATTACCTGTATTAATAGAGCACCTCTATTCAAGTTAAAAAAGTGTGTCAAAATAACAAACCAATCAAATGGATGACTTGTTTCCTCTCAGGCTTTATCATCAATAGCACAGGACCAAGAAATGCTTATTACGACACCATGTACTGCACTGAAAAAACTACCTGACAGGGTTGCAGAGATAAGTCAAACTTGGGTCCTGTTTATGCTTTGTTTATTGACTCATGATTAGGTGAGAACTTTAAAAATCTGTGAAGCATATTTAATTCCATATGCATGATCTCTTGTGAGCTTGCTTTGAGTCATTCTCTTACTCACACTCCCAATCACAGACGTACAGAGCAAGTGGCCAGCTAACTCTGACAATTTCCAATTCCCTTCTGCAATAAAACAATAATAGAACAACAAATCCGGGCCCAAAGGGGGGCCATAAAACAATTTGATCCAGGAATGTCGTCAAAAGGCTAAACCAATCTTCTTCACTTAGCTATCAACACAGGCAGATTCCCTACGGTACATGCACTCAGCCTCATTTTAGATCCGGGCTTGGTTATAAATATGCTATTACGAACACACCAACATGGGCTTAGAAAATCCATCTGGCAATATTAAACCATAAAAAGCATGGTGTACTGTAGAGACAGCCTGTAGATATTGGCAGACAAACAGTCATGGATAATATTGTTATGCTCAAAACCAATGCATGCAAGGTGTACCGAAGCCCCTGATCACTACATACCCAGCCGAGAAGGTATTTTACCTTTCTGTCCTATCAGAGGCACCTTAGAGTCCTTTGCAAATATGTTAGACCCAGGTTGGATGCAAATTGAGATACCCAACATATGCAGTTGTAAATTGAATGTGCCAAAGACAACTGGCTTGTTACATAATAAAATAATGTGGAAAAAGCAGTAGAGGAAAAGTATATGTACCCAGGTCCATGTCGGAGGCTTTTAGGCGGTGGGAGTGTGGCACGTTCTTGTAGATGGCATCCAGGATCTTTTCCTTCGCTTGGCTGATGGTGTCACAGTTCAACACCTTCACCTGGATCTCAGGACTTTTCTCATTCTCTGGATGAATGCAGTTCACCACCTGTAGCAGAAATACACACAGGACTGCAGTTAAACAGTATCCCAGGTGTGCTTCAACATCATGTGTTTCACATGATGGGAGAAATGTTAAATAGGTGAGGGTTCTTGTACTATTTGCAAATGCAGCAGTCCACCTGGAAAGATGAAAGCATTGTTAATATTTGATCTAATTCAAAGGATAAGGTGTGAGATATCTAATTAATCTTTAATCTCAGATACCTCAGAGAAGAGGTTAGGGTTTTTGTTTGGAATCGTGGATTGCTACTCAATGAATCTGCAGTAATTTTCTGCTTGCCAATGGGTCTGTGAAAGAATGCAGCAGCAAAATTGTTCATTATTCACACATTCACTAGGGGAAGTGCTCTTCCCTTGAAGCCTGAAGAGAGGCAGCAGTGTGCTACCTGAATTGCTGAGCAGTAAACCAGCTAATTATAATATTATTTGGATATTCATCAGTTACTGCAGTGCTGCCTTCAGGTGTCGATGGGAATAGAGGATTAACACAAATACACATTACAAGGGAGATGCTTAATATTATCTTCTAGCACCTGAATGTCTACATTACATATACAATGTACTCTTCCTTCCTTTACTACACAAATGTTTACATAACTAATTGGTGATTATGTTGTAAATGGCCAATCTGAAGCAAATTTACTGAACATTTATTATTTCCTCCTATCACACTTCCATGGATTTTGAGAAAGTAAAAAAATAATCTGGAAAGGATAGGATGGTAAAAAAAGACAGAAGCAATAGAAAGTGTTTGCGTTTCCCCTTCTGAAACAATCACGTCACAGTGGAGAGGACCACGACAAAACAGACTCTGGGAATAACAGAGAGGCTCCAGAGCTTTGGCATATCTTTACTTGCTCAGACACGTACAAATGCATAATGTCTTTTTTTCCCCTCTCCTCATCCCAAAGCTCTGCTCTCTTCTTTGACAGTGAGGTCGCACCTTCTGTGCCCCCTGCATGTCAGGCGTGACAACGACAACTTAATGTTCCGTTGCTCATCTCATGACCAACAGCCCATAACCAACCTCTTTGCCTGGAAGCATATTAAGCATCCCCTTTTAGCCATACGACCTGCGCGGGCAGGTGAAGACCTTACCAGCGTCTTGTAGTCAATCTGTTGTCTGATAAGCTTGTCCTCGCTGAGCGAGTAGCGTGCCTCTCCTGTGATGGAGTCAATGGGGCCTTTCTCCATCTGCTGCTTGATGGCACAGAACAGGGAGAAGAGAGGTTCGCCTGCACACTCCTGCAAAAAAAGGTTTTGGAGAGAAAGGAATTGAGAAAAAGTCAAGCAGGTGCTATAGAGACACATTGAAACCATTTCTGCACTTTGCTCACTGTCAGCAAAGTGTAATCATGTCTGAGAAGAAAAATATCTAAAATGTTGAAGTGGCTTTTTGTAATGTTTTTCCAGACTGCATTGCCTCCAAAGTTGCTGAGCAAGACATCATGTTCCAAACTCTATCGTTCCCCTATCCTAGCACCTCTCAATATAGAAACATTGCAGAAATGAAGCCGGAGCGTGGGAATGAAAATGCCACGAAAGGCAGACTCTTCTACCCTCCTGAAAACACTTGTCGTTCATCAAAAAGAAGAGATATGCCATTTATCATTAATGTATTTATTCTCCTCTCAGCTGCAGGATGATGGTGACAGTTTGTTTGACTCAAGGGTAAAGAGTATAGAATTTTGCTTTTAGTTAACATTCGGTGCTCTCAGGTAAATAGTACTCCTTTTCAATGGAACATAGATTTCAGCATACATGCTAGCTGAAAAAGGTCAACTTAATTCTTAAATTTATCTAAGAGGTAGTTATTGAAGGAAGGCTTTAATCTAGCCTGATCAAAATACTTGATTACTTTTTATGAAATCAATAATTGTATTCGTGTACCTAATTAAACCTAAAATACAGGTCTGCTTTAAAGCAAAGTTTGCATTACTTGAATGAAGAAATTACTTCCAAACAATCAAATTAGTTGACTACCGCTAATTTTACAAGAGCATAAAATAGACGTTGAATACAAATATTGAAGAGATACCTTCAGAAACTTGTAAAGGAGGAAGGTGAACCAGTTGGTCAGCATTTTCTCTGCAACAGACTCAGTCCTGCAAACAGACAGACACAAAGTACATAATGAACATATGATCCCCACACTCTTATTACCATCATAAATATTGAACACCATCATCAAATATTCTGCAAAAATGTCTGCTTCTAATGAATAGCCTTTCGTTGCACAAATATAATTCCATGAATGAATTGACTGAGAGAGCCATTGCACATGCTGTATGATGGCCTTTCAGACAATCTTTTCGGCTGGTCTTTTATGCTCAGGCACGCCAAGGGCAGCTCGTGTACGGCGGCGGGGATTTTAATATGAGGCAAAAGCAATTAAAAGCCTTTATTTGATCCCGGTGGATTGATGTCGTTAGGGGCTGGAGCGGCTCCGTAATAACACTGGCCTCATTATCAAGCACTCCCTTGCCTATTCACTGGACTAACACTCGATCCGTGCACAATAGAAAGTGAATGAATACATCTCCCTCTCTTTCTCCGCCTTGGCATCCATGCTCCACTGGTGTGGCAAAATGGTGTGTGACTTGTGTTTGTGTGCGGCTCTGTGTGTATGTGTTGACCTGGGCAACACAATGTGATTGATCCCGTGTGAATGGCTAATATGCATACGTAATAACAGCGGCGGTAGTGGGCGAGAAAGAGGAGAGGCGAGGATCGGATATCCTTTGACGGCAACCTTCCTGACCAGCAGCAGGGGTGTGTGGGTAATCTGTCAGAACACCTCAGACTCACACACCCACAAACACCCCTCCCTCTGCTTTACAATGAGCAACAACCATAGGCATCAATATTTCAGGATTAGTGTCCATTGTGTCTACATGTGTGTTTGTATGGGCTTTGTCCCATGTTTCGGCTGCCACCTGCAGCCCTCCCACCTTTCACCATTCACTCAGCCTCTTTAAGGGGCTCCACACTGAGGAGTTAGAGGGGGGTACGGGATGTCTACTGTGCCAGTGGGGTCGGCCTGGCACCCCCCACCAACACTGGCACAACACCTGGGGCGGATTAACTTCCTGCCTCTCACTGGGCTCACACTTTTATTTGGCCGCCGCTCGTGCCCCTTCCCCTCTGTCCACAGATCCCAGGGTCTACCAGGTCACTTTTCATCTTCTCTTTCATGTGTCCTTGCTGTCTTATGCCCTCCCTCTGGCTGCCCCACTCTGGATCCTGTAATCATACACACTTCCAAATCCTATCCATTTCCACAAATGTAGCCCATCTATCAAAGGGATGAAAGTAGCATAGAGAAAAGGAGGAGGTGCACAAGGAAGGAAGGATGGAAAAGGAAAATGAAGAAAAGAACTAGAAGAAATGGCTTGGCTGAGTCTGGCCGTCCCTTTTATTAGTCACTTTCAATAGATGTAGTGTTTTATGTGTGCCCGTGTAAGTGGACAAGTGTGTTTAAAGGCTGACGTGCTAAAAGCACAAATTAATCCCACTGCGTATGTATTCAGAAATGACCATGTGTGCTGACTAGTGTTTATTGCACGTGTGTCTGTGTGAGCCATTGGCAGCGTGTGCCAGGCCTGCAGTAATAAGAAGTCTTGGCACAGCCCCACCGGTTTGCTTTTGCTCATTCTCGTTCACAGCACAGTCTACGGGGAACAAGGATAAAAATGGAGATGGAGATCCTTTCAGATCTATAATGCAAGTATTTGGTATTACAACTTTCAAATAATGTTCTCCAAACCTTCTCAGCTGCTTCTCAAAACACAACATAACCTACGTTTGGGTTCATGCAATGAAATGTGCCGTAGCATGTTGGCATGGTCAGGCTTCCCTACTTGGCAGGCAGACAGAGCGGCAGTGGGCATTGAGAATGATTTAGAGCAGAGGGGACCTGGCAGTCAAACTGAGGCAGGGTTGATGAGAATCAGTGCTGCATCTCACATTGAACATGTATTTGGCCATGGCTGCCAGTAACATGTATTTGTGTATTCCTATGAAATGGACACCTACACTTTGTGAAAAACCGTTCCATGCTGCAGAACTGTGCGTCTTCGATGGAAGATGTGAACAGCCTCTCTCCTTTACTGATATGTCTTTGGTTTACACTTTACATACTACACTAGATTGATCCCTCACTGTATCTTACCAAGGTACAACCCCCAGATGCTTATTTTGTCGAACTAACACTTTTAATAAGCTGGAAGCAATTTTATCTGATATATCACTTAGACACACAACTTTATTGTCCATGTTATTAAATTGACACTTTTATCATTTTACATGCATTAGAGGTGATTTCATGGTGTCTTTAAGACGCATCTTAAACGAGATTCAAGTGAAAGTTAATCTTAAACTTCATTCTCGTAAAAAAGGAGCAATGGTGGCTGTGTTAACCAAATGTGTAACTGCATCTGAGAGCGTCTCCCATGGTTTCAGTCACATAAAACATCACAGCTTGAAGTCAGAAATCATTTCCCTCCCTCTCTCTGGCTCCCGGTGAGAAAAAAATGGGCATTTTATGTGTCAAACTGTGTCACAATGACACTAACTTGTTGATGCACAGGTGCACATACAGACATTAGTCTTATTAGAACATCTCTAGGCCTTCAAACTGTGTGTGTGATAATTGTGTATTTGCGTTGGAGCCAAAGCAATATTTTGTAATGCAAGAACATATTGGGCTTTCATCTTTTGACCAATATATCAAAACTGATATTTTCATTCATCAACTGCAGCCAAAATAAACTTCAAACTACGGACAGGCTGTTTAACTCTGGGAAGAAGGGGTGGTGTTGGGTGAGGCAAGCGAGAGATGGAGGATGGAGAGGAGTTAAAGGAGGAGAATGCAGCAAGGAATGCGACAGATGGTTGTGGAAGGCTCTCGTTAGTTAGCTTGCCTGGTGGTTGTGCTTCAGCACAGGTTGAGATGGGACAGATGGAAGGATGTGTGTTTGTGTGTGGAGAGAGGACACACACACACACACACACACACACACACACACACACACACACACACACACACACACACACACACACACACACACACACACACACACACACACACACACACACACACACACACACACACACACACACACACACACACACACACTTCTTGGAAGAGGAGGCAGTGGGTAGCCGTGCTCAGATGCTGTGCCAGAGACACCCTGCTCACGCACTTTAAGCATTGATTTAGCAATCAAGAAAACAGGGAAGCGGAGAGAGGACGGGAGGGAGAGCTGGCAATATAGATTGAGAGAGTGAATATAGGAAGGAGGATGAGAGATAAAGATAGTGATGTGTGAAACAAACAGCACAAGCATCAGAACTGAAGATAAATAGAGGGGGAGAGAGAGAGAGCAGACATGGGCAGGTAACTAGGGAGGATGGCAGTGAATAAAGAGAAAACAGACAGAACAAATTAGAGAGAGAAGAGAGGGAGGGAGGGGTGCTATCTTTCCTGTAAAATATATTAAGACACATCTTCACAGCCTTATGCCTGTGTATCTTGGCTATCTTCAGCTGCTGCCCAAGGACACGCCAGTCATCCCACACTGGGGTGGCGTAGCTTTGCTCACACAAGCCTCATCACATCAGAGATGCATGCTGGGATTGTTGAAGGACTAATAAGCGCATCCAAGGAGGAAGAATGCAATGAAGACAGTCTGATCTGGCAGCCCATCACAGTCGTGTGTTTGACAAATGGGCAATCAAACTGGGCGTGCGTTTGCTGTTAAGCATGTGCTCTAGCCTCCAGTGCTGGCTGTATGCGATGGCATTTTCCCCAGCTTGTCCTTCTCCCTTTCCCCTTGACGACAAGGAATGGTGAGACCAAGAGAAGGAATGTGGAAAGAAAGTGTGACGTATTTGGACGGTGCTCGAAGATCTGTTCCTATTATTGCAGCTCTTCCAGCAGCTATTTGATATATTGAGAATTTCATATTCTAATCTATTCATATTCAATTTCGAAATGCATAATCGAATAATGACATAAAATATCTGGGTGTGTTGGCACGTAAACTAAGAGATCAAAGAGCTGATTTCACTACCTGCCTCCATGCCCCAGTAGCCAGCTCTCCTCACATGGCGACACAGCTTTAAGTGTCTCCATTGTCCTTGACTAGCTCTCCCTGTGTCTGCTGTACGAGCCGTCTCTTATGTTGTATCTACTGCCAGGATCAGCGATTACTCCATTGTTTAGTGGCTGCTGCACCAGACTCGGTGAGCTCTGGCTGCAATTAATCATGCCTCCCTGTCGAGACAGCAGTAATCTCTCTCTGCATCGCCAAGTAAGAGTCCAAACAGGCTTTTGATGAGGTGAATATGCCTACTGTCTTGTGTGGATTGTACGATGCACAGCATTCATTTCAGTCCAATTTAGTGGTAGTTGTCTTATTTGCTGGTAAAGATGAGTTTTTAGCCGGAGGGAAAATCTGAATTTTAATTGAAATTACACGCACAAATTAATTTGTGAAATCATCTGGGGGTGTCGTGACTTGAAGGACGACCCCCAAGCAAAAAAAAAGCATACAATATCCAGTGTGTATTTGCATAGACATGCATGCACGCATCACACAAATACACAACAGCTTTTGAGGAAGCTGGTTTACTCAAGTAACCATAATCATCACATTTACCAAACACCGCTGGCAGGAAAGCATAATCACATACATTTCTGTGTTCAAGTGCATGCTATTAAGGCTTTCACTGCAAATCCAAAGGAGGGCTGTGAATGTGCAAGAGAGCAAGCTTTCAGTCTCATTTTCTCCATTTCTTCATAAATGAGTATTTCTTTTCCCCCTCTTGAGCTATTTGAAATTAGATTCACTGCTAATGAATCCTAATTATTTAGCTAATGATTTGCATGGCAACGCACTCTGGTTTCTCTGAGACAGAGCCAGCAAAGGTTGCGGGAGTTAATCCAAACATGACACGGCTAGAAAAAACACTGAGTAGCATGTTCTGTCCTTGATAGTAAAGGGTTTACATTAACAAGTACAAACCTTTAGCTCAGTTCGTAACCAACAAAATACAACCCTTAAAGGTGCACTATGCAGTTTCAGGGGAGGGGTACTTGTTGCTATTTCCAGAGCCTGCAGTTAGTTTACAAAATATATTCTCTCCACGTGTAATTCTTGGTATGGAATTATTACCACATCATAAATCAATGCACACATCATTCTCAGGCCCGAGGAACCAAACGTAAAATTTGAATATTTTTGTAGACAAAACTGTGGGCCACTTTTCAGCTGGCTTTCTAATTTCAAACAGCGTTCCAGGGATCCAATTTACCTGTGAGTTAAGCTTGATATTCAGTTATGAGAATATACCTTAGAAAATGTTCACTTCTCTGACACACCCAAAGCTACACAGTGCACCTTTAATTTAGAGACGTTCAATAACTCAATATCTATCAAACTTCCTACGACTTGCTATTATAAGGAAGAAGAAGGAGAGAATTGAGGGTTGAGGGTTCCTTCTTCTTTAAGAATATGCAGCAAAGCACCAAGCTCAAAAATGTCCCTCGCCAGCTGTGTTGTATGTAGTTGTAGTTTGAGCGTGTATCTCACCTGCGCAGCAATAGCTTGGGGTGGTTCTTGCTCTCCAGGTTGCGGTCTATGAGGTCAGACAGCAGGTGCTTGAGGACGTCGGTGGCGTACTCCAGCTTGCTCTGCAGCACTGTCATGATGAGCGAGGCCACGTTGCCACGGTCCCTCATGGAGAAACCGCGCTGGGCCTCCAGTGTGCGGATGAAACACAACAGGAAGACCTTGTTGTTGATGAGCGCGCCAAAAAGCTTCAGACCCTTCTCCACTTGCTCCTGCCGGTAGCCTGGCACCTGGGAGGAAACAGGAGAAATGTTACCACTTGAATGAAGGACATTATTAATAACAAGGAGGTAGACAATACAGATTTGGATGAAATGTAATGTAGAACTAATTAGTCATCAGTTCATTTGGATGTAATATTGACCCTGTACTGTATTCCTTATTGATGGGAAGCATTATATCAGTTTAATTGCCAAAACAAAGTTAAACATTACATATAATCATAATTAATATATTTCATATAGGGTTAATGTATATGCTATATCAACAAATGTTTGAAAACATGTGTAGTTATGAAGTAATACATAAACTATCTCTACTCTCTACCATCAGTTCATCTTCATAAATAATAATGGAAAGGGAAGAGAAATGGAGTGAGAGAAAGAACAAAGAATCGAAGGAGATGGGGAGTTTAACATCTTCCAGCTTTTGTTACATTTAGTTTGAAGGTTGAGAATAAAAAGCAGGAAAACGCACTAAGCCCCTGGAGGGAATGTTTATTACTTTGATGGTGCTGCTGTGTTCCACACTAATGCAAGTAGAAAGAGAGTGCAGTGATGTGAATTCCCCTCGCCTGAGCCCAGATTGTCCCTGCACCATTTATTCTAGTCACTTTGCCACACATGCTTCTTTTTTCATAAGTAGCACCAATTGAGATTAGTTTTTTTTCCTCTTCAATCTGTCAAGAGCACTTGTGGTAAGACAGCATCTCTTTGTACCCAATGCAGCTGTCACCCAGCGTATGTTCTGTCTTTTTACCTTTCCTGAAGGAACCCGTTGTAATCTGCTGGGAGCTATTGCTAAACTGTAAGTCTAATTTTATACCACCTCACTAGATGTGTACAGCGTTTGTGAGCGTTTTTGTGTATAGACACAGTAAATCTGGAGAAAGTGTGTGTTCATGTTTTCTGTTCTTTCGGCATCTACGCAAAGTAAACTGTGAATGATAACATGCTACAGACACACACAGCACCATGGAAATGTAAGTAGAGACAGCTCTGGACACTGAAATATTTAGGTTTAGTTGGTCAACAGCTGGAACACTATAACGACAACAACTGTTGAAACAAAATTGTTTCCAGAAAAACCAAGGATGAAATGAAAAATAAAATTCAAAGAAAGAAATAACACAAAAGCAAAGCAATATGAGATTCAAGTGTAAAGTGAAATTGTTGGGAAAATAAGGAAAGGAAGTTATTTTTGCTGCTAAGAATAAACCTGAATAGTTACAAGGAAAAAATAAAATGCCAAGAAGCAATCTTCCCGGAGCTGACACGTGACAAGACTATATTCAATATTTTCTCTACGTGTAATTCTTATATTAACTGAAAGCAAAGCATGTTTTTTAAATATGTCAGTACTGAGCAAACTGTTTCACTAAATACCTTAACAGACTTTTCATCACCTGCTATTTCTAGCTGTTACAGCCCAGTCAAACACTTGACTTTAAATCCTCCGACACATCAATAACAATTAGGCAGCCATCAGCAGCTTAAGACAAGCCTGCTGCTTTTTTCATTAGGCTCCTATCCCACATTACACCCCTCATACAGTTCCACATTTATACCAATTAAAACATAATTAATATTGCTTATTACTTGGAAATTCTCATCAGTGATAGAGTGGCCAACCCCGAGGGCAGTGAAATGGGGGTCCATCATTCTCGTAATGGAACAAGACGACCTGTTCAATTACGGCTGTCTATCAATGTCATCACTGGAGGATAAATTACTTGATTTTTTTCTTTTGCTTTTCTCCCTCTGATTGAGTTTTAATTTGTTTTTGAGGTGGAGGAAAAAAAATTTAATTATATAATTTCAGTCATTAATGATTCTAGGGGCTTCCTTGTTTGTTCATGAAAGGAGTGTTGTAGTCGGACGTCAAAAGGCTTTTGTTTATCAGACAGCAACACAAAACAACATCAGTGTCAATTTCACCTACTGTGACCCACCACATTGTTAATTTGTTGCTCATTTTGCTCTCTTTTCAAATAAGGCTAATTGCATTGCGATTGTTATTTGATACAGACTGAACAGGTACACACACTTGTTGTTAATCGCAATACTTAGTGGGTAGTAGGATATTGAATTGACTTCGAAATTAGTGTCAATTTCTGATACCCATAGCTCAAGAACTCCTAAGAACTGCTGATCAACACAACTGAAATCATGCAAATATTTGTCCTAACGTAAGTTGTTGTTTAATTTTTCTCTACTAACAAGGTTTTTTCCTGTATCAGCAACACAAAATTCCGCAACTAGCAGAATCGAAATACTATTAAGTCAATTTAACACATACTGCTTCATCAAATGAACATGTGTTCCTTCATTGAAACAGACACTCACTAAAAGGTGCTACACTCCAGATGTGATACAATTTGAGTATCAGTAAAACCTTCGAGCATACCTCCAGGTCTCTGAGTACAGGATGTTCCTCTATGCCTGGGAAGAGCACCCTCATGGTGTAGGTCCTGTAGTCCAAGAACGGGATCCCTGCTCCATCCAGATCACTGGTCAGCTCGTGGATGTCGGTCTGGAGCTCTGCAAAAGCTGATGGATACAACAGATACACAGACACATTTTATGGAAAAACAATACAATTATTTTTATGGAACCTATAATCTTAAGAGAGTTTGATCAGTCTTTTTTTATAGGTATAGAAATAGACGATGAAAGCTGGCAGAATCATAAAAACTATTTAGTACATACTTTTATTTTTACCACACTTGACAAGTTTACTCTGCGAATGTTTATTTCTGCCATACCTAATACTCTTCACCTACCATATGTTGCCATCATCGTTAATAGACTTTTCACAAGATAAAAAAAAAGTGTGCTCATTTGAACAGACTTGAAAAATAATCAAAAAGTTCAGAACATTTCAAAAAGGTAGAAATGTTAGTAGGATCTATTTAGGACGAAACACTCAACATCCATTTGACCTAGAGCAGTATACATCAGCATGAACCTCTCTTACCTTCTTTGCACTCCAGAGCCACACGTGACTCAAGGTTGTCCATCTGCATCTGCAGCCTCTTCAGGGTCAGGTCGCTCTCACGAGACTTGCGCTTGTAGGCGATGAGCACCACCACGATGAAGAGGATGAGCAGGGCACCGGCTGCTGCAATGCCAATGATGGCCGTGCTGCTGAGCGGGCTGTCAGACATGATGTGCACCACACCTGGGGAGAACTCTATGCCACCCACACGGGCCTAGTGAGGGTGGAATAATAGAACGGGTGTATTAAAACAACTGCATTTACCAAACATAAATACACACTTTAATTCCTTGAAAGGTCCTAAGAAGGAAAAAAAAGGTTGGAAAAGGTTCATGATTTTATCTAGGGAGAATGAGAAATAAGTAGTAATGAAACATTAATGGAAGTATGGTGTTTTTCAAAATCAAAACATATGACAAATATGTATGATGGACCCTTTAAATAACATTGTCTTTGTGAATCACTTTAAGGTCTCTAAAGCATTTCCCTGGGTTCAAAGTCCAGGTCAAAGCCAAGGCAGACAGACGTATTGATTTGAAATTTAAATGTGTACACGCTTTTGTTTATTTATGCATCTTCTCACTGTTATACAGCAATGTATCCATATCTATTCTATGCTGCTGGGTTCAGGTGGTAACATTAGGAAGCGCCTTGTTCAAAGTGGTCCCTCTTAAAACCACAAATGGAATCTTTATTGAGTTTTCCGGCACCCTAATCTTTCTTATTGAAGGCTTATTTGTTTGTCTGGTGTCTGCTTGTGGGCAGTAACAGGAACCACACAGCTGATTGGATTAGAGCTGCAGTCTGTCTCCAAACTGACAAGAAAATGGATAGAAAGCAACACGAGGAGTGTCTGTCTGTCCGTCAAACTGTCAATCCATGTGTAGGTGTGTCTATCTTCTCTACCACAGCCTGCTTATCGGTCACGTGTGTGTGTGTGTCTGTGTGCGTGTGTGTGTGTGTGTGTGTGTGTGTGTGTGTGTTTCTCACTTGTCTTTGTGAACATGTGCTACGTTACTCACCAGGACCTTGTGTCGACCTGTCAGGTTGGGCGACTCACAGAGCAGCTGGGTTTCTGACACAGTCAACATGCAGGGCTTCTCACCAATCAGAACTGTGTAGTTCAGCTTCCCGTTGCCATTATTGGTCGGTGGAAGGAAGTTCCGCCCCTGCAGGTGAGAATTCATGCATAATGTGATTTTGTATTGTTAGAGGCATGGTTAACAGAGTAACGAGTTGAACTATGCATTTTGGTTTATAGCGATGATACTGCAAAATTACATAGAAATATTTGATGGGTTATGGTCTTCATTACGGTCTTGAAATATGTATAAATATATCATTAGTAGGCCCACATAGAGCTCTCAGTACCTTTTACATTATTAAATGACACTGGGCTAGTAACATAAGCAATATTTACAAAAAATTAAATATAAATTAGCAAATTGGTGTGTGACACAGTTCACTGTGTTCAATGGCTTTGCACATGTTAAACACATTTGTCTTTGTTTTTCAAGTTTTTAATGAGGAATTGATCAGAATAATTTATTTTCAACTAAACAATTATGATCATATGATGATCATACAGTATATAGTACAATTCCACTGAAAGTAAATAACTTAAAATCAATAAAAGTCAGTGTGGGAAATAGCTATCCTCGTACCTTCAGTATAATGGGCGATCCAGGTTTAAGCTCCAGCACCCCAGACACACTGAGTGCTTCAAACTCAGGGTTTGGGTAGTAGATGAAGTTTGAGTTGTTGAGTGCCATCAGAGCCTGCACATCGTCCAGTTTAAAGCCAAACTCGTCAGGTCTTTCAGGAACCTCCTGTTGCCGGGCGAGACTGATGGGCAGCTCTGGAGCCTGGCACAGCATGGTAGTAGGGCTGAGCACCTGACACAACTGGTCAAAAAGACAGGAGAAAAAATATATTTAGGGATGAGCATAATCTCTGAAAATTTAAATAGAGTGCTGAAAAGTGGAGTCAGCAATTCTGGAGAATGATAATTCATATGCTTTTTTAATGGCTCAATATACCTCACACTCAAATTAGTTTTACCGTTCCCTATTACCTCACTCCTGTCACTTTAACAGGCACAAACATTACTAAATGCCAAGACACCCTATCAACCGTAAGTGTCAATCATTTATGTCACAGGTTTACATTTTACTAAGCCCACTTGAGACTCAATACTATCTGGAAGCTCCTCCATTTAAAGTGCTAAAGAACCTGGTGGGGTATTTTCCTTAGAGAAAGCCACCAAATGAGGTGTAGTTAGCAAGCGTGTGCAGTCTCAGCACCATCAGGCTTTTGATGTGTGAAGATTCAGGAGTGATAACTAGGTCTTACCCCTGCCTTCATTTCTCTGCAGGAAAGACACCCCCACCCTCTCATCACTTCTTTATTCCCCGTCCCGTTATTCTTCTCTGTGATCTTTTCTTCTCTCTTTGAAGCATTCTTATTATGTCACTCACCACTTTACTGGCCAATTACAATGTCTCTTACATTTTGTTTCAGTGTCTCTCTCTCTTGTATGGTGGTCCCTTGCCTTTCATTTCATACGTTATGAGATTTAAATTCTTCCTCTTTATTCACACATATATGACATTTAAAGGAAAAAAAGCACAGTTTGTTGGAGTTGTCATCGTCAAGCCACACGCCCTTCAATATCCCTCTAACATCTCTCCATTCGTCTCATTCGGCCTGTCGGGGTACGGAACACTCAAACAACACCAGCACACAGGTCTCATTCACAGACATTTCACATTTCAACAGTAACCTCCGTGCCATGATTCAGCCACTCAAACCATCGGCCTGTCACTCTAATTGGCTCCTTGAACATCAAACTTGACAAATCCTGCAAGGTCTTCAAGACACCACTGACATATATCCTACACTACCGCAAGAAGGTTACTTAAATAAATAAAAAAGAGAAGAAAAAGAAACTCCTCTCTGTTCACAAATGTTCTGAAAATGTGCTGGATGTTCAGCTGTATTTGCCTACCATTCAGTGCAAACCTGAGCTTGTGTTAGACTTCACAATTAATATACTTTGACTCAAAGATCTAGTTGATTGTACCGTATCTTGAGACATAATGCCCTGCACAGACTTAGATGAGCACAGATGCTAAATGTGGTGTAAGGTCATGCTCAAATAGACCATGTACGTAGATAGCATTACTGCCTTTTGTTACTCTTTCTCCTTTCAATCAGAAGTCCCCCCTTGTAAGGCTGTATCTGTCCTCCCCTGGGTATAAGGGTGAATACAGGGTTGAGGAATTTGATAAGGGCCGATCTCTCTGGGTTTTAAGTTTGGTATCAGTACTTCCACATTGTTAAAAAGGCGTGGAGAGGAATTCCATCATTCTGTATTCATTCCATGGCAACCTGTTGATTTCCAATATGCCCTCTCAGTGTTCTGAGTTTTTTTCCTTGACCCATTTACCTAAAAGTGGCACTGAAGCATTTAGTCACGCTCTGGAAAAGAGAAAATTACTCCGACATTCAGAGTGGCTGAATTCCTTTGGGACATCTATCTAACAATGGAAGTAAGGAACACTTGAAAAATGTGTGTGTGTGCCAGTGTGCGCATGCATGTCAAAATAGTTTATTTTTAACCACTATATCGCAAAACTATAACAAGTATGAAAGACATCCATGTATTTGTCCTTGAAATTAGATGGACCAAACTTCAAGAACAAACAAAGCAGCGTCTTTAATTACCCACATTGTTTTGTCTACACATACAATCACTTACATTGAGTGTCTCATGGCTGTTGTATTTGGCTCTGATGAGAGGGGTCTGAATGATGTCCAGGTTAGTTCCAGTCACAGTCACCGGGGTGTGTCCACTGTGAGAGAGACAGAGAAGATTGACATCAAAGTTAGGAAGATAGGTCAACGGTCAATTACCGGTATGTGTAAGATTTGCTAAAACATGAGCCCCTGTACCATACCTGTAGATGCTCCATTCAGGCTCTATCTTGATGATGGTGGGATCTTCCACATACTCAAAGCGCAAGTCCTTCTGCAGTTGGGCCTTGTCTATGCTGACTGACACGGATACGTTTCCATAGCCATTCAGGGAGGCATGGGTTCTGCAGGTCAGCCACTGGCCACCCCTCCTAATGTCATGATGAAAAATGATATACAAGTTAGGATTTTTTGCAAAAATATGTTACGTTATGTAGACGGTCAGTGCTAATCTCTGTCATTGTTAATTACTGTTGATGCAGACCATTAAATGATTCAAAAACCAATGTCAATTTAATATTTAAGACAGTTGAATGGTTGCTTAAGTGGACATGGATAGATAGTTCATTGACTGAACTTGAGAGATGAGTGCATTGATTAGTGTCAAGTAATGGATTAAACTATGACTTTCATCAATAATTTATACTAGAAGAAAATTCATCTTGTGAATATTTTGCTTGGTACATTTTTTATTCAAGTAAACAACTCAACATCACTAACAGATTGAAGCTTAAATAAATACTTCACCCATTCGGAACCGGCATTCTATCATTATAAAATCGCTATTATAATATATTGAATGAGGTTTTTCTTCCCTCAGTCTTCCCTTGGCCCAGCTGTCCTGTTAATCCTACCCTACATTATCCCACATGTGACATCACACACATAAAACACTCTTTCTGCCTTTTCTCAGGCTAGGATGAACCGATTTCTAAAATGTTTGCACATTTATACCTCATAGGATCTCAGAGTTCAATACACCTTCATATTTCCACCGGTGAAGTAGGTCTTTAATAATTAAACTATACACCATGATCGTGATCACAATCATTTTAATTCTCAGAGGATATCTAACTATTGTCTCAGTTAATGTGCAAAACTAAACAATAAAACAATCTATAAACAGTCAGAGGGGTTTAGGCTCTGTATCTTGGCTGAGCTTTTAATTGACTATGTGTTTGTCAGGGTCAGTTCTGGCTTGTTCCCTACTAACCTCAGATAAGTGCATGGCTGGTCCTTAAACATGACTGACACGTTGCTCCCAGCATCGAGGTGGCTGCCGGTGATGTTGACAATGGTTCCCCCGGAGACCGGCCCTCGGCTGGGCTTCAGGCTGCTAATCCTTGGGATCTGGACAAAAGGGGACAACGGTTGAAAGGTCAAAAGACAATCATAGGGTGAAGTCAAGGTGATTCAAAGCAGAAAAATGAATTATGCATAACACTAACATTCTAATGCAGTTTTAACTCTTTGCCTTACTTTTTTAGTTTTTTTAACTTTAAAAACAAACTTTCAAGCTCCAGGTTGACACACAAATAAGTGAATTTGCTCCTATATGATTAGAATGCCGGTATGTTTTAATAGGCTGTGGGCCCTGGCACAAAATAGACTGCATTACGTTTGAAATGAAGGGCTTTTAGTGTTAATATATACCTGCACTCACCACTTACATTCACTAGACTGTGTTGGAAAGCATTCAAAGTAATGTGACAAAACATCATCTGATGTAGTACACTTATAGCCTGGGCATTAAGTAAATCCTCATCCAGTTCATATTGCCTTCTTATAGGCTCATGTCCAGCCTGCTGTGTGGTGTGACATCTAGACCTTACCTCATATAATCCTGAACTTGGACCATGTTGAGAAATAAACCTCGGCCAGTGCTCAATTAATGAATGGCAGTAAAAATTATACTCACTACATAAAACGAAAAAATAATGGCAACCACTGTTAATTAATGTCCAAGTGTGCCTGACAGTTTATTAAATGTGTGTGGGTTTGTTATGTGTGCGATATGTTTTTTAAATAACCACCAGTGTTTTTTTCTTCTCATTCTGTGCTCATTAGTGACATGTCTCACTGCAGATACACACATTAGGGAAATGCCTGAGAGGGAGACTGTTAGTGAGAATCACAATATGTCAGATCACAGACGAATAAACAGGGAAAAACAACATGTTCATACGGTGTTAACACAGCAGGTGAGAGAACTAACATGCAGTGGGCGACGTATATAGCATGGGTGCCATCCTGCTTTTAGAGGCAGAATATTGAATATAATGAATCCATCATCTAGAGTATTTCTTTCCATCAAGTAGTCAGAGGGAACCTTACACCACAGGGATGTAGACATTTAAATTAACAAAGAAAACATTTTAGTTTAATATGTTTAACAAAATAGAAAATCCAATGATGATGTAAAATATATTTTCCCTTCAGATCATATTTACCTTAAAATGTGTATATTAATACAAATAGATCAAATATTGAAAGTGTAGACTCACCACAAAATAGTAGTACTTGGAGGACTTTGCCTTGAATTCGGGTCTACACTCTCCGACCCCAACACAGACCTGCACGTACCCAGTGTACTGGCTCTTCTCTGCTTTGCCCATCTCACACACTATCCTGGAAACACACATTGTAAAAATTGTGGGATATAATAATAAAATAATATATGGAAGTGCATATAAAGAACCACTCATATTTATAAACCAACAGCAAACATAGCTATATGAAAACCTGGAGAAAGCTGGAGTTTGCCTCTACAGCAAATGCAGAGCAAATTATCTAATAAGAATGGACATAAACCTGTGTTAAAACCTCTGTGTATAAACCTCTATTAAAATATTATTTGGCGGTGACTTCCCCTCCGACGCACTGCCAACTTGTGGAAGAAAAAAGTCTCTATCCTTTTACATATGACCTCAAATACAGCTACCACTTCTGCGATGTCAGCGTTTGCTTAGAAAATGCTGGCACACAACTTACTTTCTTAGCAGAAGCAGCCCTGGGTCTGTTGATAAGCCAACTTTAAACTAGTTTAAAATGACTTGATAGATGGCACCTGTATAGAACCAAGGCTCTAAATAAAACTCAAATGTCATCTAAATGACACCTCCTGAACTTTCTTAAATGGGTATGGCACTGTGTGTGCCTGATTGCCTGTCTGTGCTACTATGAAATATGGAGGGCTAAGTTGTTCTTTGCTGCCCACAGCATTACACATACAAGCCGACCTGTACTCTTTGTGCACCGCTCTGACCTGAAGATAAATTTAATTTACCGGTCAAATCATACTCTCTCTTTCAGTTACTCACGCACCTTATTTCTTTTGTAAACACACACACACACACACACACACACACACACACACACACGCACACGCACACGTCTCTGACTTATTGGTCAGTTGGTCATACTGACTTGTTCTGGCTTTGTCGTGTGGGTAACAGGAAACACAGCATTGTATATTAGTGTGTTACTCAAGTGTGTTATTCCCTGTAAGGCACAAAGTGTTCCGCTCTGGACAAAATGAAAGGGAGGCAGAAATAGTATGCTCAATTCAAGATTTAGCTTTGCTGCTGTTTCAAATTAGATATGTACCTCTCCGATGCAACCGTAAAAGGCCTTATTATTTTTTATTTTTTTAAGATATTTTTTGGGCATTTTTATGCTTTATTGATAGTGTAGAGACAGAATTGAAATGGGGCAGAGAGGGGAGTGACATGCAGAGAACGACCGAGGGCTGGAATCGAACCCGGGTCTGCTGCTGGCCGAGGCCCATGGGGGGGACGCCCTACCAACTGAGCTAAGGGCGCCCCAAAAGGCCTTATTCTTATGTACTTATTATGTACATTTTGGTTGACAAAATGTTGAATTACTGTACATTAAAGATCATTACAACCTGTAATTATATGTGCTATTAATAGTTGATATCAAAGGACTTATGGTAATTGAGACTATTTAAGTATGTGCTATTCATTACTGGGTCATTTTCTGTATTCAGTCTTCAATGTAAATGCCACTTACTGTTCAGCAGGGATGTATCCCTCCTCTATGGGGGTGCAGTCCACTTCGGCCACCTTCACATTACCCTGAATCTCTGTGAACTCAAGGCCCAGGTTCTCACCACGGATAGTCACCAGTGTGCCGCCTTCCCTCGGACCCCGGAGAGGGGTGATCTGTTGAATAGCAAAACTAGATATTAGGACTACTAGGATTCTGTAGATGGGATGTTGTTTATTTTCCTGAACAACAAGCATTAGTTGAAATGCAAAAATAGTGTAGCAGACATTATAAGGTGTGACTGGGCAGAGGAAGATGGGAGGCAGTTTCATTTAGCATCCCAGTCACTAAATTTGTCGATCAGAATGCTTAAATTGGATGATGACTGCATCCTGCAATACAGTAATAAATCGTATAACGTCGATTGTGTGTTGTGTCACGGCTGCAGAAAAAAAAAGACAATAAACGACAGAATAACAGCTTCAGTGACAGCTAAGAGGTCAAGCATCAGGGTCAATGGATTGTCATTTCTCAATCCTGTATTCACTTAGAGCCACAACAATATATTTCATAAGATTAACTTAAAACTTGGCATTAGGTGACATCTTTGCAGTAATCACAGTGTATCCTTTGATTTATCAATAGCATCTCTCATTGTTGATGGGGGCGGTTCCAACATCCATCAGCACTTCACTCACATAATTACTGTTCAGCCAGTGAGTGTGTGTACGTCTGTGTGCGTGTGCGTGTGATTACGCATCATCAGGCCAGCACAGATAGATGGATGTTAGAGATGGACACAGAATAGTCTGCTCCCATCTGTCTCTGCCAAATAGAAGTCCTACATGCAGCAGACAGGAGCCGAGCTTTAATCGTGCTGTGTCACCATTTCCCTGAAAACTACTGATACAGAGGATTTTCACTGGGGCTGCACTCTCAATGTTTCTCTGCTAATTTTATAATTGGCAGTGTGACCCAATGGGGTGTTCACAGGTGTGTGTGAGTGTGAGTGAGTGTGGATTTATCTCATAGCTCTTCCTTGTTGTATAATAGTAGGATAATGCTTATTTAACTACCATGTGTGAATAAAACAACTTTATTTGACTATTTGATGCTAATTTCTAAAGAAGTGAACTAAAACAAATTGAACTAGCTGGGCTTGAAATGAACTAGCCAATAAAATGGCAGCGGCAAGCTGAAGCCAGGTCAAGCACAACACCAGTTCTGTGGCTGCCATGTGGGAGATATCGTTACTGTATGGTTCAATGTCTCCGATTAATAAGGCTCCCTGCTGATATCTTAATGGAAAAAAGAGCCTTCTGGGAACAGGGCTACTACAATACACGCAATTAAAAAGATTGCACACAATGCATTGCAGCACTCCATGTATTAGCAAATGTGGGAGATGGCGAGGGAGAAAGACTTAGAGAGAAAATAGTGATCGAGAACGAAGACGCAAAAAAGGCAGAGAGAGAGAGAGAGAGAGAGAGAGAGATGCAATGAAGCGTTGATTAGATTTGTGACTTTGACAAGATAATTGACGGTTAGGTAGAGGCAAACGCTTAATCACTTCTCTCTCTCTCTCTCCCTTTCTCTTTCTACCAAGTCTCTCCCTCTCACACTGTTGATGGGAGATGTCATTATAATGAAGCGTATTAGAATGCATTAGGGCCCCGGTCGTCTTGGAAAAAAGTCCTCACTCCTCACACCCACTGACAGTTTTTATGGGGGACGTGAGAAGGCTGCAATATGTCCCTGCTGCAGCCTAAGGGGGTGTAAGGAGAAATACAGGGCCCATCTCCAGGAATAAATCCACAAGCTCGGGCTGAAGACAAATACTACCGTGAGAGAATGATTTAAGAGCACCTTACCGATCAACACTCTTTGATGAGTGCAAAGAGGGACAAAGTAGCATCATCTACTCACAAGTTGGTTTTATTTTGCCTGGATAAATATACTGACAATGGTTTGGGTTATCACCGTGTACCAGATAAGGTAATCAGAACCCCTGTCTGACTGTACTTTATTTAGAAATGTCTTCTGTATCTCTTCAGGTTTACATGATCTGTTGAGATTCATGTCTGACTCATGGTGTATTCGAGGTTACAGGAATCAAAAGGGGTTTATGGTGTTGCTTCCACTGAATCTTTAGTAAGATCAGTCACTTATCTGTGTCCAGGTCTATGTGGGATGAGGTAGAGGGAGTGGAGAGCTGTGTAGGGATAATCTCTGTTCCTGTATCCCCTCTTTTCCTCCTCTCTGTCCTAACCCAACACTCCCTAGGACGCCAAAGAGGATTCCCCATTTTGTCTTTTTTCTCATCCACGCTTTGCTTCATCCCTTCATTTCTAGTCAGTCACCATCTGCTGCTAACTCTCCTCTACCTCGGATAACAGATGCAGAGAAGAACTCCCATCAAATCCATCATTGGGAAATGGAGGGAGAGTGAAAGAGAGAGATAGAGGGGGGTGTATGGGTCTTCTTTCACCCCTTCATCCTCCTGTGACTCTATTTTGGCTCAGTCTAGCCATCCGTCACCAGCTCTCTTTAATGCTAACCCTCCTTTCCCTTCATCTGGGCATCTTTCCATCAATCTTTCCTTTGTAGCGGCTCGTATCCTTCATGTCGCTGACCCTTATCCCCTACTGCTGTTGCCCCTTTTATATGTTGTTCACAGGTCAAGTCTATTTGACTCACACGGTGGTTTTCCGAAAGCAAGCTGGGTTAAGTGAGGGGGTTTGCGGGAGCATCTGTGTGCAGAGTTGATTGATAACTAACAAGAATGAGGACAATTTGTCTCTTTCTTAGTCGAACATGTGCTATCCAGGTGTGTGCTCACAATTGAAGGAAAGAGGGGAAGGAAAATGTATAAAAAATAACCACTGTCCCCTTACTGTATTTGATAGAAGATATGTTAACTGCACTGTAAAAAAAACAAAGAAAAAAAAAACATAATTCTTCACAAAAGCTGTCCAACTGAATAGCTGGTGACTCACAGTCTCTGCCATTATGTTGAAAGGATAAACTGACAACCACAGTATGTTCTGAAATTATGCGTGAGTGTGTGTGTGTGCGTGTGTGTGTGCGCAAACAGGCTGTGAAGTAAAAGGCACTAGCATTGATGTTGGCACTGATTGTCCTACATAGGTGCTTTTGTGTAAAATGATGTACTGCATGTGTGGACACTAATGCATGTGTGGAGTGTTGTGCATGCCCCCACCTGTGTGATCCGTGGGTGGGTGCACTTGCTGTTGATGCCGTTGGTCTCCAGCCACTGGTTCTCCGGGTGGGGACAGTGTTGCTTGAGGGTGCAGCGGTTCTCTCCTTTGCACCACACACAGCCAAACTGCCGATCCGCCTTGAGACACAAACCACAGCTTCCACGCTGGGCGTCGCACTTGTACAGATGGACTGCACGGGAGGAAAGAAAAACACAGAGAGAAGGAGGGAAAGAAAATAAGGCGTTTGGAAGGGAAGAAGGGAATGACAGAGAGAGAAAGAGGGGGAGAGATTAAGTGAACAACCTTTGTACAAGCGATTACCAAAGACGAGCAAATGCATGCAAATTAATTTTGGCCAAAAATCCTCTAATGTGATGGACAAACACTTCAAAGCACAGTTTGTTTACCCCGCGTCTCTAAATGTCTGTCAGCTGCCGTTTGAATATGTGAACAACAAACTGTGAACATTTTGAAAGGGACATTCGTTAATATCTTTGGCTCATTATCTCTCCATCTCCCATCATAATCTCGATGTCCTCCCTCTCCCTTTGAGTTTTGTACACTGCTGCTTCCCGCCTCTGCTCACCCACCACGCATGTAACATATACTCTCCATGGCAACGGGCCAGCCATTTTCTTTTTAATTGCCATTAGATGCATGTGTGATCTGTCCATCAAATGATGCCCTAGGAGTCACTTCATCCACAGGCCAAAAAAAAAAAAAAATAAAACATCTGCCTCTCTTCCACTTTTGTTGCTTCTTTAATTTTACATCTTTGCTTAAGGATTTGTTTTGCACACTGCATTTGACTCTGAAACACAAGCACACCTGTACAAACTCTGCCCACAGTGCGGTGTCATGTTAGCATATCTTCCACATGTTAACAATATATCTCTTATGCCTGACTCCACATCCTTTGGTTAAACTGTGTTATTTTCCTGTCAAGAGAACTACATCCCCCAGCCCGCTGCTCTTTCTCCTGCCCAAGCATTAGATCACTCACAGTGGTGGATCGCCAGTGGCTAAACAGAATCAAGCTCAGCAGATGAATGCTGAAAAAATCAGTACTGAGCTGTCATTTTATATATACTGTGAGTAGATGGAGAGTTGGGCGTGAAAAAAGGCTAGAGGCAATGAAATGTGCCATATATTTCTCTGTAAATCAAGCCTGGAATAATAATTTGCTTTGCTGACTCTGATTCATAATTACAGTTTATTTTGTGGTATCAATTATTATTTATTAGCATTATTTGGTTCAAATGTGTTTTGTCATTACTGCTATTCTGAAATGCATGCCCGTAAAATGGAATAAGGGGAAGAGGGTGGCGGTAGCGACATAGCTGAAAAGATTGCTCGACTCTGACAAAGGTGGTGACGTGGCAAATAAGACAAAACAGCTGAAAAGAAATAATATTTGACAAGGCAAAAATACAATCATTATATAGAGACTTGGGATCAGACAGACAGACAGCAGTGAAGTGCAGGATAGATATACAGACAAATAGAGAGACACTTACAAGAGGAAAGCATAAGAGAGGATGAGTTAAAGTTAACCACTCTACGTGGAAACATCAGGGGATGGATGTTGCACTTCAGCACACCGCCCGCCTGTTGCCATGGAGACCAGCTCCAAGGGCAACAATGGGGAGGCAGTGGCTTTAATGTGTGTTTGTGTCTACATGTGTGCAAAGTGAGAGTTAATAAGCGACTGTCGACTTAATGTGCATGTGTGTGTATGTATGTGTGGTTTCCTATGATACTATGAGAACTGTGTAAAGAACTGATATGGATTTAAAAGTGTGTGTGTGTGTGTGTGTGTGTGTGTGTGTGTGTGTGCGCGCGCACTTCAGCATATACATGCTCGTGGCTATGTGATTGCTCACCTTTGTTGTGGGCAGGGTTGTCGATGCTGAAATCACCGTTCCAGATGACGGTCAGCTCCACGGGAAGACTGCTCATCTCCATCCCATCATAGAAATACTGTCACCATGGCAACCAGAGTGGGAAAGAGGGAGGGATGGGGAATTGAGGAATAGACAGAGAGAGAGAGAGAGAGAGAAGCTGTAAGCTACTTTAAACTGTCTATTATCTCTAACTCCAAAAGGCGTCAGTATCACAATACTCCTTTGAATGCAAAATACATCATCAACAGGTGGCAGTCAACACAGTGAATGCACACATGAACTCCGCACACAGTTAATTCACAAACGCACACTATTCACACCAGAGAGCTCTCTGATACACAATTGTTTTTCATTCGGCTCTGTAACGCTAGCAGCATGAAGGGTTGGAGCTAGAATCATAATTTTCCGCTAAATTACAGTTTTCCTCCTTCACCGCTCAATCAGTGTGTGTAAGTAGGCTACAATATTTGGATCGTACTGTGATTATACACACACAAATCCCACAGACATATCTACACACAGACACTGAGACACACACACACACACACACACACACACACACACACACACACACACACACACACACACACACACACACACACTGTTGATACAATAACATCTCATCTTCCTGTCTATCTTCATCATGCAGACGATTAGCATCGAGACCAGCATAAAGCCTTTTTCATGCTAGTCTTTCATTGCTGTCAATGCATTATTCAGACAGTGAATGGAGCATGATCGCAGGGATTGGCTGTGTAGAAGAGAGACAAAGTTAGGCTCTTGTCTCATCATCCCACTGTCTGGCTAGATGAGGAAAAACCCAGAGCTGGAATCAGTATGTGTGTGTGTTGCTGTATACGCAATGTGAGCGAGACTGCAAAAAAATGTTATGGTCATTTTTATAGGCAAACTTTATAGAAACGGGGCTTCTTTATAGAGATTGTGTTGTTGTGTGGGTGGGGTGGTAGTAAATGATGATATCTCACAAAGTCTGGCAAGTAAAACACACAGACACACACACACAGACACACACACTCAGACACACACAAACACACACACACACACACACACACACACACACACACACACACACACACACACACACACACACACACACACACACACACACACACACACACACACACACACACACACACACACACACACACACACACACACACAGACCCTCACCGATGTGTTTTGGCACTGCACAGAGGAGCTGTTGAAGCGCAGGGCGGGTACTCTGTGCTCGTTTCCCTGGATGGTTAGCAGACACTCGTAGCCCCTCTGTCCAGACTGGGGTTGAGGGAGGTTCTTGGCCCGCAGGGTGATGGGCTTTACCACGTTTACCGGCACCAGGATCCCGCCTGTAGGCAGCAGCTGGGGACACCCCTAGAAGAAAGACAAAGAAGGAATAACTAGGAGTCTTCTCAATGGGGTTGAATGCATAATTGCCATCAGAGTATTGTTACTTGAAGAAACCATGCAGTCATTTTGCACCAGATTGTTATTAGAAGGCTCATTTAATGTGCAGTCCGTCTATCGTGAGGCACATAGTGAAGTGCACAACTACACATCTACTTAATGTATTTGAATGAAAGAATGAATAAATGTTACTTTGAAGGACAGTAAACTCTACTTAAGTCCCACTTTCACAACTGTCAATCTGGCCATTCATATGCCATACTTCATATGCAAAGGACCATTCAGACAGAATAGTCAGTCCAAATGAAATTACTGTTATTAGTCTTATGGTGAAAAGTATGACATTATTGCAAATCTAAGCCCATGTTGATCAATTGGCCTCCAACTTTGGCATCACAGATGAGTCCATTTATTCTGGAGTGGATTTTGGACTAGAAATACATTACCCATACAAAGCAGTGCAGTTAATACCTTTGAACAAAAATAAAGCAGTTGTCCTTTGATGCCCATTTATTTTTGACATTACATCGATATGAAAATGATAATGAAAAGTTCAACATTTCCAATCAGTTGAATCCATTTGGAGGCACTGATGGAAGGAATATGTTGGCAACATGACCTGAGAACAGTGAACTGTAACCTCAACAACACATTATTTATCTCATCAGGTACAGTACCCAACACTAATTTACCAACATTGGTTTAAATTGAATGAAATAGCCTCTTCAGCATGTACTCCTTTTAGTGCTTGCATTTGTGATAGTTCCGGTTGGGTTGAGATCACCAGCCTTTTTGGTTTCGACGGGCCTAGCACCTGCTCACATTCACTGAGTGAAGTGCTAGCTAAATGGGTACTCCACACTGTCATCACCAGGAGGGGAGCATACATGATACAATGAAACTGACACTTATACAGCAATGATATGAGCTCTCAGTTTTTTGAATTTGTATGTTTGGTTGTTGTGTTCATGTTTATTGTTAATCGACAAAAGATGTCGCTGATGGATCAAAATATGGAGAAATTCTGCCTGTGTGCAGTAATTAGGCAAGAGTGAATGACAGACAGAGAGAGAGACAGAGAGAGAGAGAGAGAGAGAGTGCCAAAGCGGGGGACATGAGTCACTTAGCAATTGGAGGTCTAATATGAACAGCCAACCAATTCAGGTGTGAGGGATCTGGGCTAAATATAGAGCAGCTATGGTTTGCCTGTGAGGTAAGAGGAGGGGTGGAAAAGGACGACAGGTGAAAAGAGAGGAGAGCGATGGACGAAGAAAAGAGAAAAGGAAAAAAAGCGAACAGAGTTGGACAGATAGATAGAAGTGTAAAGCATGTGGCAAGAACAGGGAAGTGACTGACAAGCACACGTGGCAGGTTAGAAGGGAGGTAAAGCAGGGTAAAGATAGTAAGTAGAGAAAAGCCTTTTTTCTTAAACTGTTTCATGTTATCGTGAAAGAATGGTGGGTAGAGAGAGGGAGACAGAGAGAGAGCAAAATAGGCAAAATGAGAGAGGGAGAGGAACAACGAAAGAACAGAGTGACTTGAAAAGGCAAAAATATGCGACAGGAGGTGCTTTAGCCTGTCAAAGAGGCAGGATAGAAGGAGGGTGAGGAGAAGGAGAGAAGATAAGGTGAGCCCCCGCATGGATGCGCGGGGAGGGGGTGGGGGGGGGGGAGTGAAGCATGGCACACATTGAACTGGATGATAACACTTGTTTGAAGTTCATTAAAAGCCACTTGATTGGGTTAGGCTGAGTGACTGACTGGGTGGCTGCCTTGGTGAGAGAGGGAGAGGAGAGAGAGAGAGAGAGAGAGAGAGAGAGAGAGAGAGAGAGAGAGAGAGAGAGAGAGAGAGCGAAAGAGAGAGGGGGGGGGGGGGTGGGACACTCTGTGACACTATTCACAAAGTCATTATAGATAAATGACAAACAGGGTGAGTGAGTACAGTGGTGGAGGAGGAGAGGAAGCAAGAGGTGGTGGTGCATACGTGTTTGCTCTTCCAAATCTCATTTTCCTAAGAACGGAGGGGTCGTATTTGGAGAATGAAAATGAGTTGGGAGAGCAAAGAGGGAGCAATTCATTTTTAATCACATCTTTCCCAGTTAATACACTCGTACAATAGGGACAATACATTTGATCTGGTTTGTGGATATGAAGGCATGGGAAGCACTGGAGTATGACCTAACAGGGTGACTAAAAAGCAGAATCTACTTAATAGATCTCTAGACTATTGGTGGCATATGGTAATGACATGATAGGATTGTACTCGCGCAAACACACACACACACACACACACACACACACACACACACACACACACACACACACACACACACACACACACACACACACACACACACACACACACACACACACACACACACACACACACACACACACACACACACACACACACATAAATTAAGCTAAATATATAAAAGCACAAAACTGATGCATTATTTGCTTCAACAACAACAAATGTCATAATCTGGCAGGGAAACTACAAACAAGTGTGTACATTGTTGGTACACTGTGTTTTTCTCCAACTGAGCTCTGGTTTTTCTGTTTGTGTGTATGTATACACACATACGGACACTACAATATAACACGTCGGGATTGTTGCCAGCGGTGCACGAGGCCAAGTGGGCTTTTCGGTGGTTTGGACAACAATTTGTGTAAGCAAGTTGGCTACTGACGCAGACCAGCTTATGCGTGTGTTAATGTGTCTCTGTGTGAAGTTGTGAACTACAGAGATACCCCTGTGATGTCATCAAGCACTTCTCTACAAAAGAGAAAATGACCTGTCAATAGCATGACTCATCCTAGCCACATAATAATCCTCGACTTCTAAAAAAGCAAGTTGGCACTTCTTTTTTTACCCTCTGTAATTATCCTTCATTTAGTCCTCTCTCTATCACTTCCTCATTGTTTTCTCTGACGTCATCTTTTATGCTCTGTCCTTCCTTCATTTATCCCTCTCTGAACAAAACCTGTATCGTTTGTAATATCCAGCTTCCTGACCCCTTCACATTTTCTCTTATCATCTCCCTCTCTCCTCCTCCCTCTTTTTCTGACTTCTTTTCTACTCCGGTACCTACTTAGATCTGATAATTGGAGGCTGGCGGGAGGTGTGAAGGGTGGATATAGGGGGAGTGACAGAGAGAGTAGGCACAGCAGCGTGGTGGTGTGGTGGGAACTGTGAATGTAAAAGCCCTTGGCATAGATTGAAGCAAGGGAGGAGGGGATGGTGAGCATAAAAGAGAGAGAGAGAGAGAGAGAGATGCCCATAATTATAGCAGTGTAAGGTGTGAAGATGGATTGTAAGTTTCCATACAGTGCACACACACACACACACACACACACACACACACACACACACACACACACACACACACACACACACACACACACACACACACACACACACACACACACACACACACACACACACACACACACACACACACACACACACACACACACACACACACACACAGGTTACTAAGAGCTTCCCTTAACCGGCCACTGTTCTATCCTATCCAACAGAGCCTCGGGCAAAGACGCGCTTTCTTTATTCATGCTTCCTCCTAACCTTGCTTCTAGTTTTTTCCCCAAATACAGCAACTTTTGGGTCTTTCTCCCTGCTTCTCTGTTCTTGGTCTTAAAAGTTTTATTACAACTGTTGATTTTCTTTAAAAGTGACTATATTGGTCATAATAATAACAATCTTCTCACTAAACTAAGAAATTACCGATATCTGAGAGCATGGCAGATTACCACAATTAAGTCTGACAAGGAAACAAGCACAAGTCTTTAGATGATCTGCTGGGTTGTCAAACAGTTAAACCCCTAACCCCTCATTACACTGTTCACGTACAACTCGATAAGAAAAGTAGTTGTTCCATTATTTTTTTATTTGCTTTCATTCTCACTTTCAACATATCCCGTTGGTCTTCACTCTGCCGATACTCCACTGACTCCTCAGCAGTTGCCGCCTGCCTGTGTATGTCATTGATTTGTCTATAGATCAAACCAAAGCACCTCTTCTCTCTGCTGTTCTTGTCTAATATTGGCAACTAACAGCTATTACTGGCCGCATTTAGCTTCTCTAATAAAATTATCCAAATCAATTGATCAATACGTTCCTGGAAAATAAACTCCCTGGCACTGATCCCCACAACACAGACAAAAAGTCACTAATGCATGGAGGAGCCAAGGTAAGGTAGTGTTATATATTCGGCAATGTTAATATTTTGTAGTGTGTTTTCAATCTCCCTACCGGCTGAATATATTGGGAGAAGGCTTGGCAGTAACTCAGGATATGGACATGGTTAAAGAAGCACAGCTTACTCATATAATCAATCATGCAACAACAATGGCCAGGAATAACTTTTGGCTACAGTATGCAATGCAACCAAGTGAAGCTGCACTCATTGTCCTTTGTGAGAGAGGCTATTCGGAATGGCTTAGTCCTTGAGATGTGTGGAGGGCAAACAGGGACGTTGTCTTGGTTAATATGCCAACAGGCAAAATGTCTGATCCACATGCCCATATCATTGCTGGCTTGAATAAAAAGGGAACCCACTGTACGGCACGCCCAGGCCTGGCTTTAACTCTGTCCTGCCATGCATACTAACAACAAGCTCAACCAGTAGGGAGATTTGCCTAGCTTCCATCATTAGCATAGCGTTGAGGGATTATTCAGATCACTGCCTGAAATCCCGTAATTGTAATAGTACACAAAAAGGCATCGGTAGCAGAAAAACGCAGTCCCATTTCAGAGAGCTAAGTTGACTTGTTGCCTCTCCGTGAAATTTGGAAATGGTTTTATGCATAGTTGTGCGTGTGCCTGCATGTTCTTAAGATTGCGTGCCTGTCTAAATTATTAATTCAAGACGGCAACCAATAATCTACCAGCAAATACATGACCTGGGATTTGAGGGGTTAATTAAAAGCAAATTAAAAGTCATTAAGCCTGCAAAACACCTGCTTTTTTATGAAACAACACGTCAAGAAAGGGATGTCATTAATGTGCAAATACCAAATCCCCTTCGCTTTATTTATGGTGTTTCTTTCAGTTGGCAACACAATGGGATAAGATGCACACATTATTATCTTGAGTCAATATTGACCAGCAGCCCCTAAATTAATTGGAAAAGTAAACCTGCAAAGACTGTGGCTTGGGCATGGCTAAGCAGAGGGTTCAAAAGGATAATGGAATCGTTGAGAAAATAATATCGTCTGCGCAGGTTGAATGGCTCGGGGGAAACATGGGTGGGAAAACACAATTGAGAGCAGACTGCTCATCAAAGGAAGCAATCTGGCTAAGCTTGTCCCTTCCCGTCCTACAGCGTCTGCCAACCCAGACATGAGCACTAGTGATCTTCATCATAGTGAACCTCAGGCAAGGATTAACAGGCCACTAACTCCCTGTAAAAGCCTCCCCCTGAAAACTACCATGATTTGGCAGGGTATAAGCAAGGAAAACTGTATTAAGATTAACACACACACACACACACACACACACACACACACACACACACACACACACACATAAAAATAAAACCAACGCTCACACAGACATATTGTACCCACCAGCACACACCAGAGGTTAAACACATGCATGGGAACCTACCCAGCCATTCCTTTTCCACGTTGCTCTGCCCTGAAGGTTTGCCACTGTGGCAGTGACTCTAAACCAGAGTCAGGCCTCTCTCATAGGATGGGGAGTGGGCGGTTTAGGGGCACTCACTCAATGTACCCCATCCAGTGAGTGGCTTGTCTTGTGCTGCAGAGCGGCCTCATTACGGTAGGCTCTGCTTCGACGGGAATAGAGCCGGCTGCCAATACTATTGATAATTCACACAGACTAAGCTGTCGCAGGGAATAGGGGTAGGCAAGAGGAAATGGCTCCGTTTTATTAGTTTCCACTGCCCTTTGATGTGCAGTCAAGAGCGGGACATGCCAAGAGAATCATGCCAGATGGAAGCGCTACAGCCGAAAGGTGTCTCATTCCTTTTAACATTACTCTTTTTTGCATATGAAACTTAAAATGATCACTTTTGGTGTCACATAGCCAAACATTTCCCCTCAATTTATTTGACCATGTTTTATTACTTAGCTGGCCCAAAGCAAAGGAGCTGGCTGGAGCTGTGCAGCTTTAATAACTGTGGGAATTCTTGGACATTGTCTTAATGGGCTGAAGTTGAAATGTCGTCAATCCTAAAGGCAATAGTGCTGCAAGCAATTATGGGCCTCCTGACAACAGCTGACGCACTGACACACTCAACACTGAGGTAAGTTGAGTTAACAGACCAATAAGAAAAAAGTTAACCAGATACAACACTGGCTGGTTCTCACCTCTGCCTTCTTGACTCTGCCCTCCTGGAAGGAACATGTGCGCGGGTCGTGGGTACAGTCATGTCTGTATTTACACCAGTGGCACTGGTAAGGACTACTCACACAAGACAAACACCTGAATGGAGAGCAGAGGATAAGGAATTAGTATTGAACAGCAGCATATATACACTAGAACAGAAGCTCAATGTGTCAACTAGCTTACAGTTTAATTACCCAGGTCAGTTTTTTTTTAAATCAATATAAAGGAATTAGACTTATGACAAGCTATCTGTGATGTGGAAAGCAATAACTAGACTTACGACTTGTGCACACTACAGTTGTAGAAAACAAAACTTGTATTTGCAAATGCCAGGCCGGTCTCCTTGGACTTGAGATAGAGCTGCACGATCTGGTGGTCACCTAGAGAAAAAACAGAGATCAAAGTCAAGATTAATTGGATATTCAGAATGTTGTGCATTTGCTTTAAAAAGAGAAAAATAATAAAAACTTAAAGGAGGATTGCTTTTGTTTCAGCAGTCCTTTATTGAACCCATTATTTCATTCAACTTTTAAAACAAAGAGGAAAGAGAAACAAACCATTATTATAACATTAATGGTTGCATGACACAGCTACTTTGCCTCTAAGAAAATATTTTTCTTCACTTTCTTTTTTTTTCAGATATTGTTTTGGCATTTTTATGCTTTATTGATAATGTAGAGACAGAGTTGAAATGGGGCAGAGAGGGGAGTGACATGCAGAGAACGACCGCGGGCTGGAATCGAACCCGGGTCCACTGCTGGCCGAGGCCGATGGAGGGGACGCCCTACCAACTGAGCTAAAGGCGCCCCCTTTCTTCACTTTTTCATATCATTTTTCTGACTTTATTAATTTTTTAATGATATTAGATTTTCCTGCTAAGAACAGCCGACTGCACTGCTTGAAGCCACAGGTGCTTAGCCTGTTGAAACGGTACAGGCAGTATCTATAGCAAAGGGGAGAGTAGACTAGGTTTTGTTGGGTTAAATCTCCCTATCCCTACCGACCGCCTTACAAGAGAGAGACAATAAAAGTAGGTGCACACACATTTCCCTGGGGATGGGAATATTCCCCAGGAAAAGTCTTTGAGAGTGTCTTTGACAAGGTAAAGGGGGAAAGGATGAAACAGAAACCAGTGTGTGTGTGTGTGTGTGTGTGTGTGTGTGTGTGTGTGAGATAGAGAGCTTGTGCCTCATCTTTATTTGGTGTGTCCTTTTGTCTGGCCCTAATGAAGGAGTTCATGTTTAATTCAAGAGCACATCTACAGTAACTGTGCTCTCTCTCTCTACACTACCTCTGCACCTCTCTCTCTCTCTCATTTCAACTCTATCTCTACACGCAGGTCCCTTCACTTCACTTCACATAGCGCCTCCTTCTCCTCCCCTGTGTCTCTCTCCATCTCTCTAACAAAGAAGGAATCATTCATCAATCACAGTAAAGCACCGCTGACAACGGATCCGTCCTAATTAGGGCCACCTAAATGTTACCTTGAAGCCTGCTAACACTATCTATCCTTTCTCTCTCTCTCTCTTTTCACTCCAATCCGTCACTTGCTAGTTTTTTCTCTCTTTCAACCAAGCTTAATGAGTACCAGTAAAAAAGCTGAAAAATGAAAGGTTCAAATTAAGGCAAAAAGGTGGGAAATTGTTCCTCTAGTTGAAACAGGAAAAGGAATACAATTGTGTTTTGTTTTTTTTAGGTTTTGAGAGAAAAACAAAGCAAAGGATGGGGAGACATGCTATGTCCTTCAGTCGTGTGCATGTCAGACTTAGAACATCTATATTTGCATGATTGCAACATGGCCAGCTTTACATGTGGTTTACATTGGCAAACATTAAACAAACTGATTTTAATCCCCCAGAGCACCCTCAGGCTTCCTGTCAGGCTCACATCTGTACATGTTTGCTGTTTATCGGTGGATTACTTTATTGCACTGGTGCCGTGGGTTGGTTCATTGCAATGTGTTTCTGCGGGTTTATGTGGGCGCACTGAATAAATTAAGTAAAATAAAAATGTCGGCGCACAGCTGAGGGCTAAAAGGTCTCTTCACACAACTGTGATTTAATTGTGGTCACCTCACTTCAGTTATGTGTGAAAAAATGTTTTGTCTTCAACATCTACAAAACAATTCGTATGATAATATTTTTGCAAGCAAGACACAAGCCATGGTTCTTTAGTGCTATGACCTCAACAATGGTGGGGTCTTTGAAACATCAGTTAGCATTCCTTTCTTTGCACATTTTGAGCATTATTTATGGATAATCTCTGTCTTTTCTATTTTCTCTTTCCATTCATTACTCAGTTATTCAGTTATTTTTTTGGAAGTATGGAAGGACTTCTTGGCATCTTCATTATCTCAACATGATGACACAATGAGTGTTTGTGATGAAGGATTGCCTGCCTGGGGGACAGGCCATCTCACATGGGAGCTGTGTTCAAGTAGACCAGGCTTAGCAGACCATGGAGAGGGGAGGTGAAGAGCATTTTTTCCCTCTTCTTTGCTCATGGAAAGAATATTGTCAGATTTGTTGTTAGCTGTTTGCCTTCTGAAAGCAATGGAAACAGTGCCACTGCCTTCTGGAACTGTGAAAGCTCCAGGCACTAAATTAGCTGAAGTACTAAAGTAAAAATAAAGCTCAGCTGCGCCGCTTGATATTCTTATTTTTCTTTGCACCGGGGTTAACTTAGGTCCCATCACTCCCTCTGGAGCCAACCGTATTCACTTTGAGGGAGTGTGGTAAATAAATCCCACAGCAGCCTAATAACTAGCGTTCATTCAATTGCTAAATATGTCCTAGGGCAGTGCTCCGAGGCCTACCGAGTTGGTGATGGCAAAAAGAAAAGAGAAAAATTCATAGAACACTCATAGCTGTAGGAATAGCATGCTGGAGGGGGATAGCCTACATGACATGCATGTGTTTATTCAACAGGTGCTCTACTGCTGATGACTTGCTGATGCTGCCAATGTGTTGATTTTTCCAAATATTACAAATATCTACGTCAAAGTTCAGTTCATTAAATGTAATTTGCACATTCAGTTTCCCCACTGTCAAATCCACCACTGGCTTGTACTGAAAACCTATTCCCTTATAATGTTGTCCTAATGCAATCCTTATGTTGCATTTTGAGAAATGTTGGAATAGCTCCACCCTTACCTTTATCGACAATAATACGGGGCATCTCTTTCTCAGCAGGCGAGAAGCACTTGATCCGATTTCCCTCCACCAAGCCATTCATCTCAGCCAGGTCCTCAAAGGTGCAGTTGACGCCCGCAGAAAGTTCTGGGACATTATGGGCCTCCAACACTAACTGTAGGGAGACAATGATAGAAACATGGGTTAAAAGTACAGAATATTAACAAGATATAATAATGAAATTAACTTATGAAAGTGAGCCATAGCTCTGAAATGCTGGTGAACCATAGCAAAACGAAACTTAAAAGAAAGCATTCTGTTGATTTTTTTATTGTTTTGCAATTATAGCGTCACAATGCAAAAATCATTCATCAGTTTGAAATACTATCGATAAAGCACCACAAAGATGATTTAATGATTGCAACTATGGTCAGAGTAGATCTGAGCCCCAATGGTCATTATACAACTACAATGCTCCCTTACGCTGTGGCTCAGTAAAAAAAGTGTCCTTGAAAAATAAGGGGAAAAGGAGGGGCGTGGTGGAGTGGTGGGTCATGACCAAAATATACATATTGATGGAAAAGCGTGTCTGCAGTGGGCATTGGTCTAGGCATTGATTTGAGTCGCAGTCTGTAGTACACTTATGATGTGATGCTGAAAGCCAGAGTAGAGCAGAGAGCTGACCTGCGCTGTTTTTATATTGCTGTTTAATGAGAAGTTGGCAACGCGGGTGTAAACAGATAAACAGCTTCCCACACAACATGGACAGTGCACTTCTATGGCTTACCCACCCCTCCCTCTCTCACGCTATATGCCTTTCACCTCCTTCTTCTCTTGCTTACATTTTTTTCACCCTTTGAAAGAGAGAATACAGGCAGACCGTGAGTTTCTCCAATTACATTTAAAGTAGTCACGGTCAAACCTAGCCACAGCAGGGCTGCATAAATATTAAAATGACTTATTCAACTTAAGAGAAACATCCTCCACACGTACACACACACACACACACACACACACACACACACTCCTGTAGTTTACAAAACACCTTATCTAATGCAGAGGATATGTGATGATGGGCTATTCATGTTGTCATGGTGAAAAGAGGCTTAGCAAGATTGGGGAGAATTTATTCAAAAGCATATGCCAGGAAAAAGAGAGAGGAAAAAAACTATGTGACGTGACTTAGGTACTTACATTTATTCTGAAGTAAACACTACATTAGACTACAAATGACATTGGTGGTTTTATAACCCCTTTACTTTAAGCTTTACATTTTATTGTAATGTATAATGTCTGCACAAACATGTTTGTGAGTTGTAATTCAATCATAATTGTATTGTTGTTTAGGGCTGTCAGGTGTAGTTATTGTTTAAGACTTGAAATAAAAAAACTAATTAAAAACACAGATGGATAGAGACACAATTCCACTTGAGGCTTTTAGAGAAATCTTTTCATACAGAACCCAAATAAACCAAATACAACAATAATTGATCCGATTTCCCCACTGAGTCTCTTTCCTTCTCTCAAGAATGCCTTGGCTCATCTTTCCAAGAAAATATTTAATAACACAAAGGTCAAGGATGAATCTAGCAGGAGCCTCTGCCCTGCAATCAGTTGGATGGGAGACGTGTGGCATAGCCTTTGGGTAACCTGCTCACTGGGAAAAGGTTAAACACTCTCTATAGGCTCACACACACACACACACACACACACACACACACACACACACACACACACACACACACACACACACACACACCATGAATATCATTAGAGTGGATGCTGAGGTGTACCTCAGAAAATCAACATTTCTCATGTGACCCCTTTAGAGCAACACCCATGCAGAATAGGCATTCAGGTTTGACCTTAGGAAATCCCATTTGATATGTATGCACATGGTCACTGAGATGCAAAGCCATTTCCAAACAACAATTAAAAAAGGACATGGGAAATTGAAATGTGGAATGGTTTAAGGAGGTTAAGGTCAGTGGGATTTTCTATAACATTTATTGTTACAACCTTTTGTAAAAGGCTCTCTTTCAGCGTTTGTGGTTTCTGGAATCACTGCAGAGACATTTTTGTTTTCAAAGTATCACGGCTCCCTGCACACTAATCAATATACTCTACTTAAACCATCAAAACACATTCAGAGCCTTAAAATCTGGCAGCTGTTTCAGAAATGAAATGTCCAGGGGAAAAGTGCTGCATTTAGTTGCCAACAATCCCAATAAATACAGCTGAGCTAAACTGTGTGCCGTTAACAATTGTTGACATTTGTTGGGGAGAGTATTAACACTGGACGGGACTCTAAAGTTGTGAGGTCAGGTTTTGAAGGGTGCGTGTTGGCAGGCAGTAAAATGATGTAAGGAGGGATTATAGAGTTAACACAGGCCACTAATCAGTATCTAGAGCATAATTACATCGTACGACAAACTATGTTTGAGTGCGTGAGATTGTCAAACTGCCAGACAAGACTTTCTCAATGGCAACACATTCAGCTAGCCGCACTGTTTACTGCGATACGGCTCCATATCAGCTCCCTCAAATGTAATCACATTCTATCCTTCAAATAACACTAGAAAGAAGCATTGCAATAAAACAATAAGGAAATGACAACTAGGATCTATTTCAGGATATTTGAATATTAAACATGTCCTAGTAATGAGAAGTAATGAAAATAAATGTATGACATGGCAAACACTGTACACAATCTTAGAGAACAAGTAATTGTTTCATATTTAGTGTGGACAAAGAGAGTGAGTGTGTGTGTGTGTGTGTGTGTGTGTGTGTGTGTGTGTGTGTGTGTCTGCTCACCGTCACACTGAACTGGGACACAGAGATGTTGTTTGGGTGGACACTGAGACGCACACACTGCTTGATGTCTGATGCAAAGCGACGGGGCTCTGATGAGCGCTCGCATTTCTCCTTTCTGGTGCACCTGGAAAGAAAAACAAGAGAGGGGGGGGGGGTGTTATTCACGGATGAGTAATACACACACACACACACACACACACACACACACACACACACACACACACACACACACACACACACACACACACACACACACACACAACACACACACACAAATCTGGTAACCCTACCCCCCTTTTCCACCTGTTTCCACCTGGGAAAAGGAGAATGTCCCGTCGCTCCCCTGACGGAGTTAGGCACATTTATCATATTTCCTCTCTGGCAGTGTACCAGCTACAGTGGCAAGTGAATGGGGAAACCTGGTCTCCAGGGGGGGTTGGGGGCAGCGGCATTTAAAACAATGGTTGCTCTATATGTGGAAGTGGAGCTGATCCGTCGTGGAAGAACGTAGGGCCTTGTCTTTGTAATGCTGTCTTAATGACTGGCATTCACAGGTAATGCCAAGTGCAGGTGGAGATGTGGATATTGGTGTGGAGGGGGGGGGGCATGGATGGATTCCTTCACCCCTTAATACTAGAGCCAAGCGGTCTAAACCAGTCTGCTGCAAGCGCTTTAGGGAGTTGGAGGACTGAACCCTTTTGTGTTGAAAGAAGAATTTACTTCTTAACTCTATCCCTCAACACACTGCAGGGTGGTTCCCCATAGTTTTATCATCTAAATGGGTTTGTAAGTGAGATGCAAGTCATTTCCAACAAAAAACTTATAGCAATATCAAAGCAGAAGTGACAGACAGAACACTAATCAAGCTTTAAGTTGTTGATAAATTAATGTTTGGTGAGAAATTCTGTGCGAAATCAACCAGCCCGAATTGCGGTATAACATCCAGCTTATAGTCTTCTCCACACACTCACATTTAAACTCATGTTCTCATCTAATCGTCGCATAAAACTTATGACAGTCCCTTATTGATTTAGACACAAACTTTATGTGCAATTAACAACCTGTCAAATCCAGAGTGCCCTACAAATCTTTAAAAGAAAGTGAAGAATAAAAAGGCAAGAAGAGGTCGTAATGAACCAATGAAGGGCAGACTTTGCAGGCTGTTGACGTCCAAAATGCAGTAATACCTAATGCAGCAAGAAGCTTTTTATCCTGAATTGTAGAGACTAAGGAAGGGTGGGTTTTGACCTGACATGAGTTAAGTTAAGCGGCCTTATGTGCAGGAAAAAGAGAAGGGAGAAACATAAAGAAAAGAAAATATATCATTTGTTTGAGAGACGGAGAGAGAGAAAAAAAAGGGAGGAGTGGTAAATAGTGCAGGGTAGAGAGAGTGGAAGAGTATATGCCAAAGAGAAGCAAGATTTATAAAGGAAGGCAGCCATTGTTGGCTCTCTCTGTGAAGCTTTCACAGCTAAGCCGGTTTGAGCAGGGGTTTAATCGCTTCGGGTTCCTTTGTGCTTCTCTATCACTCCTGTCTGCTCCTCCTTTTTCTAGCGCTGATTTAATAAGACCACATCATATAAGCACCCCCAGGCAAACAACACACACATACACATATACCCACAAGGACACACTTTTACTTACAAATCTAACTATTGCACTCTTCCTTGTATGTACCCATGGGTCTGTTGCTGCAATCATTTAAAAAAAAAATCTTGACAGTGATAGAAAAACCAAAAATCTTATGCCGAAAACACTATTAGTTATGCCTTAGCATTTACTGACAACATCTCTGTGAGCGAATCATTACTTTGAGTGACTGAATCATTACAATTGAATAATAAATGGGTGAAAGCCATCCCATCAATTTCTCCCTCTCTCTCAGACACACATAGTAAATATACATACATGCTGTTCCCTTCAGTATCTATGTAATCAACATTTTATTGCTTCCTGGAAGATGTTACTTCAAGACGATAGGTCGCTAGCCATGGACCAACATTTATCAATTAAAGGTCTTTGATTTTTTCGATTGTGAAGATTGCATGTCATTAATTCTAATTCACTACTATCACTACTATTATTAAATCTCAATTTACTTTTCACTACTGGGTGTCCATGATATAGGTATTAGTGAATGACTGAAGAAGGGAGTGATTTTGGAATGAGCCCCAGTTTCACTTTAGCTATGTTTATGTGACCCAGGTTTACAACATCAAGACTTGTTAATAGTGATCTCACAGCAAATAACACTTTTAGGTTAGGTTTTATGTGTGCTGGTCACAATGTGCAATGTTTATGAGAAAGAATATCTTCTGAGAAAATGTGCAGCCCACACTTTCTATCATGAGCAGAGTTTTACAGTGTATCTTAATACAGTTACAAGCTAAACAGACATAATGAGGTAGTGTGAGTTGATGAGCGCAACAACTAGAGCTGGCATAACTGGACTGGGGCCTGTAACTACATTACCATTAAATAGTGTACAGTATATCACTTGCTGTAAAAAGTGGACAGGGGCCAATTCGTTTGGCTTGTTATGCAAAATTGCAGTGAACATGGACATTTTCATTAAAAACCCAAACACCCTCACTCTGCAACAAGGATCCACATAAAACAACAATATACCCTCTTAAAGGGTTTCAGTTCTGACTATTTTTCATTGTATGAATGCAGGTGGAGCCCGGTAGTCTGACAATATATGCAATGCCAGCGTTTACAGCATATATTTTTATTTACTTCTTTAACTTTACTTACTATAAAATGTCATATCATTTATAAATAGCGGTGGTAGTGCAAGCCAGTGAATTGTATTGCACGTACCTGGATAGCCACTGTTTATCTACAAAAATGTCATATGGCCCTGCAGGAACTGTGTAACATTCAATCTGTTTCTCAGACTCAGAAGGTCAAAGACTTGCTGGCCCAGAAGAAACAGCCAACAGGTTGGATTATTAACTTTCACATCCCACACACGAACCATGCTAGGACAGGGACTCAAAAGCTTTTTCTTGTCTCTGCATCTCTCTTCTTCCCTAAGGGTTGGACAATGGCGCTGCTGCAGAAAGTGCAGGGGTTTTTGTGTTTTTCAATGAGACCACTGCAATGGTGCAGTGCAGAGTGCCCTCCCAGAGGGCTACACATACAAAACACAGGTTATTCTGGAGGGAAAGAAATGTCCTGAGTCAACTTTTTCTGTGATGCAATGTCCTCTGCCAACATACTATTTAACTTGCACACATTGAGAAAATGACTGACAATAACTGGACTTTCTTGTTTGTGTTTCATCTTCTATCTGCACACTGTAATACAATGTACATTAATTCATTGTGGGGGGAACATTTCTACAATCCCTGCTTTTGTGCAATGTATTCCCCATCTTTAGATTCATTCTGCTGTATATACCAGCAGGACAACATCCTACTGAAGTACTGGTGGGTAACATATATGGATTCTTCTTTAAGAAGTAGTCATGCATCCCCACTGAATAGCTCACTGATGTGTAAGGTATGTACACATATTGATTTGGATTAACCCACATGTCCACACCATGCTGGCTGATTTGAGGCTTCAGTGAAAGGATACTGAAGATAATAGTGTACATGGTCTAGCTGATGTAAGAGGTGGGTATTATCAGAGCAAAGCATTGGATAATTGTTTTCAATTACTAGCCAGACAGGCCTTGAAAGAAACAAAGACTGAATCATTTGTAACAATATAAAACAATCCCGCCCTTCGTAAACATCAAAGACCATTTACACAGCAACGGAAAATCAAAGTGATTTAGATTTCAAATAACAGTCATACAAAGCCTGACTGGGGCTTTCTCTATGGTGGAGAATTAGATGTCCGAAATATTAATTTAATTTGGATGGTAAACACTGCTGTTGTGCAGAGTTGTTTGACTGACTGGCAATGACACATTATGAAAGGGCGAGCTGAATGGATTAGATTGCCTCTGAATGGGAACTAATCTGCGCCCGTTGTTTCTCACAACCTTTGATAAGGTGTCACAATTAGAGTGAGACTGAGAAGACGGCAGAGAAGGATGTTTAGCCAAAGCAGTTGTTGTTGATGAGGCTGTCACAGTTATTCAAAACTAGACGGCCCTACGGATAATATACTTCATCAGACAATCATTTATAATTTAGTCCTTTTGATGATTTAATTGACTACACATTTTAGAATACCAAATGATCTCATTATACTGTGCAGTATGTGTATCGACATTAGGTGTTGAATTCTAATATGTCTAATTCACTGCAAGCCATGTCACATGCATATGACTACAGCATCTTTATCTAAGTAAAATGTAACTTAAAAAAGGAAACAGCACGGACTCTTTGATCTATAGTTGACGTTTGAAATGTGCACCAGCATAATTTGGCATGCCCTGTAAAAGACTGGAAACTACATAAAAAGAAACAGAGAAACAAAGAGAACAGGAACTCAAAAGAGCAGAACTTTGTTTGGGTAACTGTGAAAACCATAACAGCACAACTTAAAGAGAGAGAAACTTTAGAAAGAGTTTGCCGTTCAGTTCAAAACAACGTTTTGGCATCAGTATCAAGCATACACTATTCTCTGGTATTTCTGAAGGCGTGGGGACAAAGTATAATTCCAGGTTTGATCCCTTGGCTGAAAATAGACGAGTATCAGTGGGGCACAGGTTGCAGGGCTCAGGGGAGCGTATAGGGACCAAATATACTAAAGAGAGGGTGCAAATGCAACCGGCCATGCGAGACTTCAGGTGTAATGCATATCTAATGTGAAGCATGAAGAAGGTCAAGCAGGCTAGGGAACTGAAAGCTATTAAAATCTCACAAAGCCCAGGTCCAGCCATCCTGAGCTCTATCAAATGCTCATGTCGCTGGAGAAAACAAATACATTGACACACACACACACACACACACACACACACACACACACACACACACATATTCTTATTTACAAAAAATAAACAAAACCTTTTTGAAGCATTTGTTGTATACTACACAACTAGATTTCTGCCTTTACAGCACTGTTTGTGGTAAATCAATGCACAACAAAGAGGCACTCTGTAGTCCAACTGAAACCCAATTACCAAACAACCCATGCATCATCAGACACTATGTGGAATCCTATACATACTAATAGCCTGAGGCTGTAGAAGGTACTGGGGAGTAGGCGATGTATCACAGAGTTTTAGTCAAATCACACACACATCTACATTTAGCCTGGCCACATCCCTCACACATGTGACCACTGACACACACACACACACCAGTCAGAAAGCGCCTCCGTGTGCTATCATTAAGAGTGTTGGTCCACAGAGCATAAATCCGCATGGAGGGGCCTGTGGGAGAGTCATTACCTGGACCACTGGCCATGACCCTGTGTCTCCCGTTTGTGGCCACACACACACACACACACACACACACACACACACACACACACACACACACACACACACACACACACACACACACACACACACACACACACACACACACACACACACACACACACACACACACACACACTAGCCTATATTCAGACATTGAAATTGCCATTCCCTTTACATTCTAGCAATGCAAGAATACGGGCTGAGCGTTAAATTGAAGTGTAAACTTACACAGTAACACTGCTGCTGAGAGCTTGCATAGGTACACACACACACATACAACATACATACAGCCCCCCCCCCCCCCCCCCCCCACACACACACGAGAAACAAGTGTTACAGGCAGTTAAAAAGACAGATTTTGTTAATCAATGTTCCATAAACATGTAAATAAAATCCAGGCTATCAAGACTTATTATTTTCTACAACCTGGATAAATGCTCTATTTCTCCCTCACGCACACAAACACATCATAGATGGTGATCAACCGCTTCAACCTGGCCCTGGGGGCAAACAAGTACCAGCTGTTTCTCACTGCCATGACTCTTGGGGTGCCTCACACTCCACCACACAAGTTCAGCAGCTGTGAAAGAGCTGTGCCACCAACTTCCTTCAATTCTCTTTCACATGAACACGCAACACACAAAAAAAATAAAAAAAAGCCTTGGCTGAGCTTTCTAATGGTTGAAGGGTGTGGCAGGCGTATTAGGCTGTTTATCTAGCATATGTGATGCCACTACTACCTTGGAAGATGTCATTAGGCTATGTCTATATTAAACAGCTTTATCTGTCCGGCTCAGAGGTGTTGGTAAGTGTGTGTGTGTGTGTGTGTGTGTGTGTGTGTGTGTGTGTGTGTGTGTGTGTGTGTGTGTGTGTGTGTGTGTGTGTTGACAGCGAGAGAGAAGGGGGGGTAATGAAATGTCACACAAATGTTGCATTTTGTAATTACAAAAGAGGGTAAAAGGGTTATTAAAGCAATTATACTTGTTAATGATCCAGCTAACTACACTATTGCTGGTTATTCATACATCTTAATTACTTAATCTTTACTTTTTAATGTTCTTAGGTTGTTACTTCTTTGTGTTTGAATATGACAGAATGTAACTGACGTGAAAGCTGGGTTAAAACAGATAAAGGATGTAAAAGCTAATACAGGAACGTTTCCAAACAGCTCACATATCACTGTCCCATTTATTACAACATCAAAACACAATCTGACCTCACATTCATAGAGCAAAAGCCCAGACACAAACTGTTTCATATCATTGCATCACCAGTATTTCTCAAGGTATTTGTATATTGAAGTCCCCTGTTTGATGAGGTTTTCATAACACAGGGTGATAGGGCAGGGCACTGGAGGGCTGCCTCTCAATGGGGTCTCCAAAGTGCACTTGGCTTTTATCTTCCATATATTATGTTATGATGCTGCATGTGCACAGCTGTAGAAGGCAGCATATGATACTACTGATCCAAAGGAGTCGATATCCAGCCTGTGGAGGCCTCATTAATGGGAATGCTTCTAACATTCAACAAAAAAACTAACTCTCCATTCTCTTCTTACATTAAGGAAGATTGATGTGATAAAAAAATACTAAAAAAAATTGTATTAACACTCAAAAATGTTAACTTGAATCCTGTTCTGATTGTTCCCATAGAGAATAACCCCACTCAGCAAGTGCCTGTGTGGTGTACGCAATATCTTGACCATGAATAAAGCTTAAAGTGTCCAGCTTGGGATTCAATTTATAATAACAGATACACACTAATGACATTATACTGTCTCGGCATGCTAGGGTAATCTCAGGTACAAAACAATCTAATATTAATGCTGAACAATCAGTGGGGCTTACTACAGGATTATATAACATGCTTACTATGCAGCTGTTGCAATAGCACCATGCATGTGAAGTATGAGTACTCTCCCAGTATAGCACTCTTCATCATAGTAAAGATGAACTATCTGCGTGTGTGTCCGTTTACCCCTCACACACTCAACTAGAGTACCTGATCCTAGAGTTTAATTTATGCCCTTCACTGGAAGATTTCTCATCCCCACTCTCTCTTTCTTTGAATTTATGTGACCTGTCTTTCTCACTCACCCCACTCTTTTGCATGGAATACATCACAATATCTTTCCATGCCTTTGACTGTCAATGCAGCACTCATTCATCCTCTGTCTCATGTCAGTCCCTGTGTCTGGTTCATGCTCTGTTGGACAAAGGCAAGAGACACCTTCCTCAGCGTGTGTGAGTGTGAGTGTGTGTGTGTGTGTGTGTGTGTGTGTGTGTGTGTGTGTGTGTGTGTGTGTGTGTGTGTGGGCATGTCCATTTCCCACCTCTTGTGTTTCCCGGTGTGTGAAATGGTGACAATAGGTGACAGTGAGCAATGGCCTCCGACTTAGAAGTGGGCATGCAGTTGGTGTGTATGTGCTTGTGCATGTGTGTGTTGGCGCTGGGGAGTTAGGTGTGTGTGTGTGTGTGTATTCACACTATGCTGGTGACAGTTGAGAGGGGACTGGGAGGTGCAGCACTCCTCCGTTCCGTCCTGATGCCCCTGTCACTTCTTGGCCTTGTTCCCTTCCCTCAACTTTCCTCAGCATCCAGCGAAAGGTAGAGGGAGGTAACAGGGGGTTGAAACAAGTCACCCATACTCAGGGGATGGCCATCCATCCTACCCACTGGGCACACACATCAGAGAAAGTGCCATGGAGGCAAAGATCCCAGGATCAAAGAAACAACTGGAATACATTTTACTTGGAGAGTTGACCATGTTATAATTTTTCCACACAGCAACTTTTTTTTCTTATTTTTCTTTTTACTGGAAGCCAAGGTGTTGTCTGCATCACAAATCGATGAACCTTTCAGTAATTATTTTTGGAAACTGTGTTGCCTTCTAATTGCTGGTCCTTTCAGCAATAAACTACTTTCAATTATGAATTCAGTCAGTCCCTGAAACCAGAAGTAGATAAAACACGGTAAGAGCTCAGATGCAGCATCACACTAGTCAAAAACACCACAATCGTGCATTCAAACACGCAATTAACACAAATTATTTTGGCCAGTGGTTGCCATAACCAAACACGAGTCCTTGGTAGCAGGCTAATTGTTGCACTGCAGTTTGATTAGCATTAGTTTGGCATACTGCTGTAATGAGCACATTCTGGCAACGGATGACTGTGACACAGCGTCAGGTAGCGGCAGTGCAAAATTAATATGAGAGAGAGAGAGAGAGAGAGAGAGAGAGAGAGAGAGAGAGAAAGAGAGAGAAAGAAACCATTCAGCGGATGTGGCAATTAGCTTTTCCCTTTGAAAAGGTTATGCGTTTGACAGCACCGAAGATGTCTTGAGAAAACAAAGGATTTAGAAAGACTAGAAGCCTTGCAGCATGACTTGCCAGTTTTATCAGCCATTTTGTGTGTTTACTTATGACTTCCTGAACTTTTTTTTGCATTGCCCTAATGAGCCAGTAAGTACACATGTTCGACAACTCAATGTGTGATTGTGTTACTCAAGTATACAACTTCATAAGAGCAATTAGTTTGAACAAGATTACCACGCTGACGGAATAGTCTAAGAAGCAGTCATGTGTGTGCAGATTCAAAGTCTCAAGATATTTTAGTACACAGTGGTTGTCTGGCTCCACAGATTCATGAGCACTAGCCTGTAAATCCCCTGTTCACCTTCTAGAAGTTTACTATTGATTGCACGGACGGACCTTCTTGCAGTAACTTGGAGAGAGGGCATCTGCCTGTGGCCAGTGGCTCAGAAGACTTTAGTGTCCCCATTCCACTTCAAGAAAGGGATCGATGTTTATGAGTATTTGGAGGAAGAGAGGAAAGGAGTGAGCAGGAGTGTAGGAGAGCGATGCTGTTTATGGGCAAACACACATCATTGGGATCTGACGCACACGGACCATGTGTGGACAAAGAAGTGAAACGGATGATATGTAAACAAATATATGCAGACTGTGAGTGGAGTCATTGAAGCACACTACCACAGAAATATGAGCGGAAGCAGACAGGCACATAGATACATCCTGTATATAGTGCATTAAAAGCTGCTGGAGATACGCAGTGATTTGAAAGATAGTGAAGAGAATCGTCTGGAGGAGGAAACGAAAAAGTGAGAAAGTCAAAAAACGATATCAGCACTCTGGGAATATTACTCCTATCGCAGCCAAAAGAAGAGAGCAGAGATTGAGATATGTCAAACCAATTATTAATGTGGAGATATTGCAACATTAGCACCACTTGTTCCAAATTGACAATGATATCACAAAGTAATGCGAGATATGCCCCAACGTCTATGCCAAATAGGATGAAATTCATTTTGACAATGCTACTTCTCAAAAAAAAGGTTTTAAAATTGTCCCGGCTGTCACACATGACAGGGCTGTTGACAGCCTAGTAACCACTTAGAAAACTGACAGCTGACAGATCGGCATTAGGGGGAGGTAGCATATCCATAACGTGGCGGTAACTATTCTGGCATATTGGCTCATTGCTGAAGTGCCCCTGCTGTACTTGGAGAGGTTGAGAAGCACACAAAAGGTATGTCATAACAGACTAGTGTCATACTGTGAGGAGACAAAAAGAGTTCTACACAAAACCCCAGGGTTTTGATAAATGGATCAACAAGTATCAGCAAACTTGTGTCAATAATAGGAAAGTGACTAAATAAGTTGATTTACGATAATGTTATGTGACTGTACTTTATTAATATTATCCTTACTAGGTCTAGACATGTATCAAATAACTATGAAGTTATAATGGAAAATGCAGAACTTAAACTAAGTAAATGACTGGTTTGTAAAATAAATATGCATTCAATAAGCATGCCAACCTTTGAGTTGGCTAGGTATGTAGGTCTACACTATGGTTCTTATAGATACTCCCTTACAGGTAATACTCTAAAGTCTCTACTTTGATTGACATTGTATGACATGGCTCGTCAGTGGTAAAAATGTGAAAAGAAGGGGAATGAAGAAGGGGGGGGGGGGCCTGACATGAGTGAAGTCTTTCCTTTCACCTGCGGAGCCATAGACAGGCATTAGCATAAATCGCGCATCTCAGCAGAAGAAAGCATTGGCATGAGTCTGATAGGCTGAGACAGGTTTGTTTGACAACTGAGGTATCAGGTTCACTGGAATAGTGGCATGGTGAACTGCAGGGGGGGGGGGGGGGGGGGAATTAGATGCAAGGCTCCCTTACTGGGCTCAAAAAACATATATACTGTAGGGGGCATATAGGATAAAATGATACAGTTGCTAGAATAAATAGGAGCATATGTCTATAAAAGGAGACATATGAATCACTAAATAGAATGGTCAGTATTCATCAAGGACAATGACTGCAATCAGACACCAACACCTCACCCACCCACCCACACGCTATCCGCTCCTGTTGATTTCCTCCCCCTGTACTATTGATTGCCTTTCTTCTCTTCCCCTGGTGTTCTCTCTAACAGCTCCTCTCACCGATCTATAGAGTAAATAAAAGCAATGCTGATAGAGAGAGAGAGAGAGAGGGAGCGAGAGAGAGAGAAATAGAGAGAGGGAGGGAGGGAGTGAGAGAGTGCTTGCAATCCTGTTTGCTCTCAGCACAGTCAGGCGATTTCAAGGTTGATTGGGAACAACAAACTATCTGGAAGAACACTTTGAGGATGAACAGCATGCTATCCTTTCCCCTCAGCACCGTTCCTTCCAGCACAAAGTAAGCAGTGTGGGTTGAAGAGATTGTCTCATCTGTTTTGGCCTTTTAGCAATACATCAATAAAGCTGCATTGTTTAAACCTTTGGTCTGCAGTCAACTTGGCAGGGTGTCTTCTTTTACATTTTTTATTCTTTGAAGAAATATCTTTAACCTTAGCATCGCATTGTATATTAAGACACAAAATAACAACTATCCTCCCGTTATAATAGCAACACATACATCACTTGTCCCGTCCACAGAAATGCAGTCGACCAGCACCAAAAGGCTGCCATTCATTTATTGACACTCAATTATTGGTTTTCCCTTTGGCTACATTCTGTAATGTCAGGTTAATCAATACGAGCTATGAATGACTGAGCAGGAGTCCTGTCCAATCACAGAATAAAGAAGAATGCACTCAAGTGAATGGCAGAGTCTTAGAACGTCTACAAGTGTTTGTTTTTCCGTAATTCAATGATTTCGACTTTTCCATTCCGTTAAGGAGTTTGCGCTCAGCAGTGCTACTCTATTATGTGTATAGGTGTGAATCTGGGTCATTTCTCTGGGCAATATGAAAAAATAAATGTTATTCTGCAAAGATACTCAAGTGGTAGGGAACCACACATAGTTATATTCATCCCTGAAGATCAAATAGTTCAGCTTGCACTGGATATGTTGCATTTGTTATAGCTGAAACGCCTAGAGAGAAGGCTGCTGGGTCAGGCAAGTGTGTGTGCCTGTTTGTTCGTATGTGTGTGTCAGTTCTACTCACCGAGGACAGACACAATGCATTTGCTCATGGTCACCATGTACCTTAAGACATAATGCATTTATTTTCTTTCTTCTTCAGCAATTGTTAATTGTACCCTGCAACATGCCCTTGTCAATATTTTACACCTATATGCTGTTGCTTCCAGTTACTGAGGATATGAGAAAAAGTAAACAAGACATGTTGATGATAAAATGGATGTTAAAAATATTTTCGGAAAATTGAGAAGTAGTGTACTAAAAGTGTTTCTCTTTATTTTCAGTAAGTTTGGTTATGTGTCTGTGTGGACATTTTTTTCAATCTTTGGATGTTTCTTGGATGTCTGCTGGGATGCACTCTATCAAATTGTGAATCAGGTTTGTTAATGTGCTTGCGCCACTGGTGACCACACGGGACTGTCATTAAATTAAGGGGGCATGGTGAAGAAGTGGAGACATGCATACACACACAGTATATCTGAGCCATTCGCTTGGGGAGTTTGCTTAGGGACCATCGAAGCATACATTTAGAGGACCTTGTGTGTGTAATTCAAGACAGCTAATAGCTTTCTGCTCATCCTCAAGAGACTAAACAAAACTGACCCGTGGTGAAAAGCTGACATGTTTTGCAGAATATATGTGGCTTTGTACAATAAGTATCCATCTCTGTGTGCATGTATTTTTTGCTTGTGTATGACTTGAAAATCCATTGCACAATCCAGGATAGCATTGCATGAAGTGCTCTGCTTTGCCACTGTGTTTCCACTGTGCCACTGAACATTTTCCATACATTATTTTGGTAATTAACTACTTCAGTTATACCAAAACCCTGATAAGAATTCACAGGGTGGAGGATGGAGGGTGCTGAGGAAGAGTGACCTGTGGTCAATCATTTTACACGGTGTGTGTGTTTGTGTGTGTGACGCTTACAGCACCTGCCAATGAGAGTGTGTGTGTGCTAGAAGGGTGAAACAGAGGCAAAACTGTGAGTCCAAGTGACATTCACAACCTCAAACACACAAAACACTTGCAATCTCCCATTCTGCCCTCAAACACCTGGACACCTACAAATCGACTTTTGGTGGTTTTCTCTCTTTCCCCGGGTTCTATTCTATTTTCGGTGACTTGACAATAATGCTTCAGCAAGAAAGGTCTTTGTGTGTGTGTGTGTGTGTGTGTGTGTGGATTTGCGAGTGTGTGTATCCATGCCCTTGTGTGTGCATGAGCCAGGGGAGAAGGGTTGAGCTGAGGTGAGCCGATTCTATCAGGCTAAGTGTGACAGGCCAATCGGTGGCCACCCATTTGCTCAGACTGGGAGGCTGTCCAGGGCGTTAATGGATTTGTGAAAACATGTTGGAAAAACAATTTAATAAAATTGAACATGAACTCATACACTGACCATTTTTACATGCGTTCAGACACACTTAATATTTGATTAAAATTGCGATCGGCATGATGGCTGCTCACTAGTGGCCCTTAAATTGTTGTTTACATTTATCAAGCTACTTTATGTTCTGGCCAGATTATCTGAAAATTAAATAATCTTCTTAAATACCCTATTGTGGTTGAATAATGTATGGTCAAGTGTGTTTAGAGAGGAAGTTCAATAACTTAAATTGTGATAAATATGAAAATCTGGATTGATGCATTACGTCATCTTGCATGTGTGTGTGTGTGTGTGTGTGTGTGTGTGTGTGTGTGTGTGTGTGTGTGAATTTCCCCTAACCTCTGGTATATGAACCATAACCCACTACAGTGTGTCCTCTGTCTGCTATTGCACTTTCTGCCCTGGAGACCTCATACACATTCATCCTCTATTTATTCTTTCTTCACTGGGCTGCACACACACTCAGTCTTTTCCTCACCAAGAACACTTTTCAGATCTCATTTGACCCCTCATTCACAGCTCACCTCTCTTCCAGTTTATATCCAGGATGACCATCTTGATATCATTATTTTTTTCTCGTCTTTGTCAGAATGTCTTGTCAGACTTATTACACACACTCTCTCTCTATCTCTCTCCCCCCCCCCCCCCCCCCAGGGGCGGGCACACCCACACAAGAAAACAATTTTCAATTTACAGTGGAGTGGGAAATCTCCCTGCCCCAAGCAAGCGCATCTCCCACTTCAATCTTGAGGGACACGGGCTTGACAGCAGCTGGGGTGTGAGTGAATTTTTGTGCATTCGAAGGGGAGAATGAAAAAGACAGACACACATAAATGTAAAGCTAAAAACTACAAACCCACAAAGGACATCAGGTTAGCAAGGCAAAGAGTAGGTGGACTATGGTTAATGAGATAATCTGTGATATCTCATTCAACACTTTCCAGTTCATTACAATAACAGAAGCTATTGGTCTCCTTGTGTTAACTCCTGAAGTTTGGAGAGGCGCCCATCGGAGCCCTGGCAGTGCCTGTCAGTGTGTCTGTGCTCTCACCAGGCTCTGGTTTCAGGGCTGGTAAACAATGCCAGTGGTTAGGTTTGGTAATGGATCTGAGGGGGTCGCTGGCACAACGCCCAGCCCCAGGAAAGCAATCTGAGAATTGGCCTGGGTTGGCTAAAGGAGTCCTTGAATGCTCAAGGGGGCTGCGAGGGAGTGCTGGGCATGGGCCCAGGCGTCACTGAGGTGGGGGAGGCTAAAAACCAAAACAGAGCAACCAACAGTCTGTCTGGTTAATTTGTGTGGTGCTCTGTTAATGGCTGGAGAAAGAAAATGTAGTGTTTGCATGCCTGAAAAATAAAAAGGAAAAAGACAAATACTGATGTGTGTTTGCATAGATGTGTGCGTGTGTGTGTGTGTGTGTGTGTGCACATATCAATGACAGTTTTAGTGGTACTTACATGTTGTGCAGGACACACCATCCACAGTGGGGGTCACCTGATCCAAGACATTCACTGCAGGTTGAGTACTGACCACAGGCCTCCACTGGAACCCTCGACAGCTGCAGAGAAACATACAAGGATTAAATATGATGGCAAGACAAAATGCAAAAGAAATGTATTGTTTGAAGAATTGAATAACTGCAGTGTACAGGTACAGCATGTCATGGGAGCAATGATAGAAAATACATCTGCATGGTTGCTTCAGATGTGTGTAATAAAATAAATGGATGAGGGGCATGAAAAAAGTTTCAATGACTTGCCAGTTTACAAAAACACTACTCAGTTTAGACAAGCATAATGGATTTTTTTTATTCCATGTACGATTGTACGCAAGTAATGGCTAACAAGTTACACAAAACCTTCAAATATTGAATGTGAAAAATGGAACAGGAATAGTTGAAGCCTTTACTCAAAACAAAATGTATCTTGTTCCTGGATTATTGTTTTCATCCTGAACTACTTAGACCAAGGCAACATTGTTACTATCAATGATCAAAGATGGTTGTAAATCATCTCCATTAACTCAATTGCAGCTGGGATTCATAATTCTCATTTAATTTGCAAGAAAAATTACAAAAAAGAGACAACAAAATACTAAGAGCCAGACAGACATTAACTGCAACAACAACAAAAAAGACCAAACAAACACGTAAAGTTAGAATACAAACTTTCAGCACTGATTTTTATGAAAATGTAACAGCTTGACTGACAGCTTCCATCTTTCCTGACTGGCCCCATATGGGAATCTTATCCACTCGGGAGAGCAGTCCATCTATTATGATATATAGCTCTGCCAATTCAAACTGGCATTGACTGGCACTGATTGGCATGAGCCTTGAGTGGCCGAGCGCAAGGGGCAATGCTGAGGTAGATCTCAGCTGTCCCCTCCTCTTGTCACCATGGTAACAACATGGTGCAATAATAGGTGTTGCTGGCACTTTTGATTAATGAGCCGTCATTGGTTGGATGACCGCTGTCACTCACGCTACTCGCCGATGACAGCAGGGAAAGAGAGACGACATTATCAGTGTGGGACTGATATTGGGATATGATGAGGGGTGTGTGTGTGTGTGTGTGTGTGTGTGTGTGTGTGTGTGTGTGTGTGTTTTAGATGAGGGTAAAAGGATGTATTTTTTTTTCTAGTGGGCCAAAGTTCTACAGAATGGAAGGTCTGATGAGAACAAGAAGTTACATCCAAGATGGCTTCGACCACACTCTCTCCTCAAGTCAGAAGATGGAATAAGCACCAGTGCAGTTTGCTGAAGAAGATGTAAACCTAGTGCTTTGAATAAATACCCTATGGAAGTATGTATGTTTCCGAGGACTTTTTGAATCACCTCAAATACACAGGTATGGAGAATCAGATTATTTTTGATGCTGGTTTCTCTTGGTACCTTTGGATATAAGTAATGCAATTATCCATCTTCACTCCACACTTAACTGACTTAATATTTGAGGGTGTGGAAATGACTATAATTAAAACATCTAACGTAGGGCATGGCTGGATGTAACAAGAGATCCAAAAACATCTATGTTTAGTTGTCTCCCTAAAGCAAAGCGTGGCACTGGCGGCAGTTCTTTGTCGGACGCACAGACAATCACACAGTACATCTCGGCGTGACAGCCTCTATACAGTTTGCCCCCACTGTTGCTGAAAGTCATATTTCAACACGTGTGCACACAGGTGAACCAAAAAGAATGTCACTGAAGTCAGACACTGACAGACTGGCACGATGGAGATACTCTAGAAAACACACCACTATATCTTTCCCTCCGTCACTTTCTACTTCTATGTCTCCTGTGTGCATCTCAACTAAAACTATAAATAGCATACTCTGGCAGACATGTGCAAAGGCACACACACACATACACAGACACACACTGACTGATTCATATACCCAGCTGAATAAATTCAGATGGGGGTGTATCTCCTTGTCACAGTCAAGAGGAATCCTGCCTGCTATTACAGATTAAAAACAATGCAGTGTATCTTTGTGTGTTCAGCCTGTGTGTGTGTGTTCAGCCTGTGTGTGTGTGTGTGTGTGTGTGTGTGTGTGTGTGTGTGTGTGTGTGTGTGTGTGTGTGTGTGTGTGTGTGTGTGTGTGTGACAGACTGTGTGTGCTTCGGGGGGAAAACATCAGCAGGTATGTTCTGCCCTCCCTGTGTTGTAGAGGCACATTTGCATTAGGTAGATAAAGGGAATGAGTTTGAGATTGAATTTGCGAGATAGTAGCGCAAGTAATAATAATAATTGATAGGTTTTATATAGCGCTTTATTGCCTAGGCACTCAAAGACGCTTTACATTTCCTGGTTCAATTCGTTCACACTCAGTCATACCGGTGGTGGTAAACTACGAGAGTAGCCACAGCTGCCCTGGGGCAGACTGACGGAAGCGTGGCTGCCATTCAGCGCCAACGGCCCCTCCGACCACCACCTCAAACATACAGCAATCATACACATTCACACAAGGCAAGGTGGGTGAAGTGTCTTGCCCAAGGACACAACAACCATGACACAGGTGGCCGGGCGGGGATTGAACCGCCAACCCTTGGATCGTTGGCCAACCCGCTTAACCACCTGAGCCACAGTCGCCCCAAGTGTGTGTTGTGTGCACATGAACAAACTCAACAGTGGTCCTCATTGCATCTCACATGATAGATTCCCTCCCTTCCTGTCACTCTCTACCCAGCCTGCTTTGCCTCCTCCAAAGATCCACCACTGTCTCAGCCCACTGCCATCTAAATAACCTGTTAGTCACTGCAGAAAAAGGCCATTGTGTTAGCTTAAAGAAGGATCTCAGCTGCCAAAGCCTTATCATGAGACTGTATGAAACTTCAATCTCCTCAAGTTTGTTTATGTGCGTGTGTGTGTGTTTTGGTAATCTACGTGGCCATGTCACCGCATCGAGTGGTTTGTCACCTCGCAATCCGCCATAAAAGCTAAGCACCCAGACAGAACTGTAGCAAACAATGCCACCCTATCTGAATGCTGTATAATTTAACACTTCATCGGTGGCAGATTTGGCGGATACACACACGGCACCCACAAATACACGTGTACAGAAACACACAGATTTAGACTCTGTAGAATGGAAGGGACCTTATGATGCCTATCGAGGCCTCAGACGCCTGCATCTGGGTAAATGGTTTTCTCAACAGATAAAACACATACACACACAGACACCATATTCTGAGCCCAGCAGATGTGATGGGTGAATCCTCTGTTCCAGAGCAGGGATCCTGATATCATTCATTCTCCCTCTGTCCGTCTTTCACTGTCACTCAGATGCTCTGAGGTGTGTAAGATCATACATTCATCATCTCTCCAGAGCCCCTGTTCTCTATCTGGTGCGCGCACACACACACACACACACACACACACACACACACACACACACACACACACACACACACACACACACACACACACACACACACACACACACACACACACACACACACACACACACACACACACACACACACACACACACACACACACACACACACACACACACTTTTGTACACTCTTTTGAGGGATTTGGTGGCTAAACGACCCAATGCACCCCTTGTCTCTCTCATCTCGATATCACATTCATTTCGTGCAATCTTCTTTCGTGGGCTTTGCCTGAGGGGCAACCATTACGGCTCACTGTCTCTTTACTATAGCTACCCTATCATATCAGCAGGGATAATACAAAGGATGGGGTGCATGGTATTTATAATTCACCCTGCTTCAGGTGAGCAAATCACAGCCATTATATCCTGCACTCTTCCTTCCCTTCACAATAGGGAGAGATGGAAGTGGCTGAATATAATCATGCTTTTAAAAAAAGGCCAGGATCAAGCACTTGATCAATCACTGTGGTGGCCGAATGGCATCACATTTTATATAGAGTATATACTGTATGTACAGTAAGCGTGTGTGTCTGTTTCTGTAGAAGATGGGTGTCAGAAGAAAAGGGGGAGTGAGAGTCTCATGCATTTAAGTGTATTCAACATCTTAAACACAGAACTGCGTAGATGATGAAGCTCAACTTTGTTTTCCTTTCCTCTCTCCTTCTCTCTCTCCGTCTCCCCTCTTCCTTACATAAATGCCTGGGGCCTTCAAGTCAACCTGCAGTGGGTAAGTGATCATTTAATAAATCTGCAGAAAGTTTTATTATGAACTAATTCCTCTGCCTCATCTCTGCTCTTCTCTTTATCCTACTTTCTTCCTGTCCCCTCCACTTGTAATTAAAGCGGGATTCCACCTGCAGCCAAACTCCACCACTCCAAATGAACAGAGAGAGAGAGAGAGAGAGAGAGAGAGAGAGAGAGAGAGAGAGAGAGAGAGAGAGAGAGAGAGAGAGAGAGAGGGGGAATTAAAGTGATAGGCCAATCCTGCCTCACAGAGCCTGTAGGGCACACTGAACTTCTCTTATCTTTTCTCTTCTTTCTTCAGGCTAGCTTCGCCTTTTTCTCCTTCCCTGCTGCGTGTTTGTACATTAGTTTAACACAATGATGGCAGTACATTGTTACTATTGGCCGGGAAAAATATACATGAACGGGAATATGCTCATTTTTAAATCCATTAGTTTAAGTTAGCCTGGTTGTAAGCAAGTTTAAAAGATAAAATGCCGATCACGACAAACCTTAACCCCTTCAAATATCAAATGTTCCTAATAGTTTAGGCATTAAATCATTATTCCTATACACGACAATGGGTAAGAATCATAATTCCCGCCCAGCTATGATCACAATAGCATGTTTTCCCTATGGAAACAGGCCTGACAAGCTAAAACAATCACCAATAATAGTTCCATCAGCCTGCCACCATGTCTAGATACTCTTTCATAGCCCTAGACAATAAATTGTCAATGCAGTCACTCTATCCTGGGTTTATTTATTACACAAGGTAAAATAACAATCTATTTCCTCTCAACTACACCAATCAAACTCTGATCATTCTCCTCTTTTCTTCTCTTCTCTCTATCTTTCACAAATTACCTATTCATTCTGTCATTTATTCCATCACTCGTTTACTAGAGTCTGTCCCACGACCTACCTCTCTCGTCTCCATCTGGAATGGAGGACAGATTGACGTGGGAGTCAAATGAAGCGAGGGACACGTCACAGCTGACGCGCCCGCTCAATCCGTCAACCACCAACCGATTGCTATTATATCATAAACTCAGTTAACAGAGCGGGCCAGTGGCTCAGAGCGCAATATTGTTTTCATTTGACGTTCCTCAGAGGTCAAATGAGAAAGCCATCCATTGCGCTGTCAAGGATTGTCAGCACATGACAAACGACTTGGATACAATCGATCATTTTCACTTATCTTTCCATTCCAAACAGGCTATGGCCCCCCCACACACACAAACCAAAAAGCAGTTTAAACAAGCTTGAGACAGTTTTCTAATAATATTTTACAGTTCAGAATTCCTGCATGATGCATTCTCTGCTATATTCTTAAAATGGGCCATCTTAGGTATGTCAGTGCTTACTAAATAGGCAACCTAAAGCTAAAGTATGCTAAACTCAAATTACCCTAACATCATGTTAATGTTGCACCATTACAGTCCCAGCCCTGAGAGCTAGAACCATGCTGAAGACATAATGGACGTCAACGTGAAGTGCATTTAAGCTGTAGGGTGAGTTCTGACCCATTATGATTTGCATTTAGTTTTTAATATAATTTCTCCCATTGGCAGGTGCTGTAAGCGTCACACACACACACACACACACACACACACACACACACACACACACACACACACACACACACACACACACACACACACACACACACACACACACACACACACACACAGTGGCTAATTCATCATATTGCCCTGGGGCGAAGCCTGCAAGTGAGGCCTATATTACGCAAAGTGCTCAGTTTGAACTGTTTCCAACAGCCAAGACATTGACAAAAGAAGCTGATAATGACTTCCCTGAATGACAGCATTTATAAAGTGTATGTCTGTTATACAATACAATGGGCTTGCAGATCCAAAACTATCTGCAATGGAAAAAGAGGATACAAGATTTCGGAAAAACCCAGAGAAACAAAAAGAGAGAACAGGGGACGGAAAGGGAGCTCAAACTTCAAAAGGGACTTTGAGTGAGCCAAGAGTTCACTGCAACCTTGTCTGCCCCACTTCGTTGACATTTTTCAGAAGTGTGTCAGACAGCAATGGCTACAAAATATCAGACGTTTTCCATGGCCTTGTTAGACCAAAGCAGCCTGCAGCTAAACTGGGACAAAACATAATATGCACATCTAAACACCGTCATAACTCACAGCCACACACTCAAGGGGTGAGGAAGCCACACTGTAATGGATGTGGCAAAAAGTTTCCCGCTGGTATAAAATTAAAGCATTCTGGTATTAAACATCTTTGATGAGATGCGAAGACGCGATATTTCCACAAATTGGCTTGTCGGATTTCCCCTCAGGGTGTTCCAAACAGGGGAAAAAAGCATTTGACTCGTATTTTGAACGTTCTCACCCCACTATAGTACACATTTTCAATAATTCACACTTACAGATCTGCATTTGCTACTCAGAATATAAATAATTTATCCCCATGAGTGTGGCAGTCCCAGCACTGTCGATATGCAGCATGTAAAAACCCTCAGTATATATTTTGAAAAAAAAGAGACCATGTAGGGACATACACAATGAAAACTAACCAATGACTGGCTGCTGGGCAGTTGTTGGCAGCATAAGTGCATGTGTTTGCTGGGTTGCTTGAGGGTAAATGGTTTGACTATGGCAACATTGAAGGATGGATTGAATGACTAAGACACAACAAACAAAAAACTATTGAACTGCTTCCAATGCCCTAGGAATAATGACGAGCTGCTGAGTAATGTACTCTACTATCAAAAACATATCCATTCAAATGACTTTCTTATGTTCAGGTCCAAATAGAAGTTGGTTATTTTCATTTGACTGCATTGTGTGGTTAAGTAGTTAAGTTATAGCACCATGAACCCTGCATGCTAGCCTGCTACAATCAGTGTAGTATGTGTGTGTAAATGGGTCAATGAGAGAGTCTGAGGCTTTGGACAAAAGCGCAATATGAAAATAAATCAAGGTCTTTTTTAAATTGATGTATGCCATTTTGGTAAAAAAACATGGTCGGATGGAAAATAAGGATGCAATAACGATTGATCTACCTTCTCGTTCCCCTGTTTAATCACTTGAAGGCAGTGTTTTGGTCCTCTAAACTAGATTTATAGTGCCTATTAATAATGCGTTGGTAGTATGGGATTGGTGCTAACAGGGAAATGATCCCACAACCTCCGCCGACACCATCTCATTCATTCTACACACATGTCCTCATTGGCTGACAAGATGAACCAGTGTTAACAGGATATTAACATAGCAGTGAAGTACAGTGCCAGCTCATATTTATAGTGGGATTGACCTGCCCCTGTCACTCAAACACCAACCCCAACATCCATAATCGCGACCCATTCTATAATCGGACTGTCCTCTTCATACCAGACCATCTATTTAAACCACTAATAAGATGACTGTGTGCATGCGCGTTTGTGCATGTGTGCATGTGCGTGCTTGCGTGTGTGTGTGTGTGTGTGTGTGTGTGTGTGTGTGTATGAGAAAGAGAGAAATATCCAATTAGAGGACAGCCAATCACAAGATTAATGCAAGAGTAGGGATGACAGATTACTCTGGAAGTGAGGAATGGCGAAATGGAGGAGTGGGGGATGGCGTGGAGAAAAAAATGACAATGACTAGCAAGAGAGAGGGTTAGAAATGGAATGAAGATGGAAAGAAAAGGAGATAAAGAAAGAGGAGAAAGGCACACAAAAAGGCTAATTCCTCATTCGCTTTACAAATCCCCTTTAGAAATGAATAAGGGCTTTCGGAACAAAAATCTATAATCCTGAAAGGAAAACAAAACCAGACAAAGACGACACAGTCACAGCATGGATGAAGAAAAAAAAAAGGAGAGATTGCAAGGATGGAGAAAGAGAAATTAAATAAAGGTTGAGAAAAGTTCAATGATGTGGATGTAGAACGCATTTTTCATTTTTTTGCAGTACACAAGGCTGCATTGGTTATGCGTGTCTGTGTTAGGGCCATTTTTCCTCTCTAATGAGTGTATAATGTGACAAAGACAAGCGGGGTGCAGTGTGGCTCTCAGCGTGATGCTGGAGTTATACTTCTCTGTCAAGGTGTTTCAGTGGTGCCGCCACATTTCAATTTAATTATAGTTATTAGTTGTAGTAGCATTATTTTTCATGACTGTGTATACTAGTTATTACTTCATCTCCTTTCTCTGTGCATCTTCTTCAACAGCAGTGTCCAACCCTTAAGGTTAACCTGGACTCTGACACCAGACAACATCCAGGGCTGGTCGGTCCCTTTCTCTCTCTTGGTCTTCTTGAGGCTAGGAACAGCAGGGGAAGAAGCTGTATCGACCATCTTTGTTCTCAACCTCCTGTTGTGGCTAGTGGGCTCCCCTACTCTTTTCTCTCTCTCTCTATCATTTCTTTCCTCTTTTCGTTTTTCTACCTCATTCCATTTATCAACCTCTCTCCGAGTGTCTGGATCTCCAGGCCCCAGAAACAGGAGGTGGCCTTCTGCTATCGACCGGCGCAGGCTGCTTTAGAACGCGTTTGCCGCCATCTGGAAAAATCAGGGGATGTTCCTGTGTGTAACCCGTGTTGCCAAAAATACTGCTGATATTCTCGTTTCCTTCCCCGATTGAGATGAGGCAATTTGCTCCTATCTCCTATCCAGTGATTGCAGACAAAAGTTGTGTTTAACAGTTGTCTCAATTATAAAAAAGAATTCAACTTAGAATTTCATTGAAAAGAGAACTATTATCATTGGTCAAATCCATTATGAAAATGATCAAATCTGAATGTATCTCAAACAAAATTGTTCAGATCAGTAAACTAACATCCACGTTATGAAGGATGGGTTGTATATGTAAATCCACAGTCTAGGAGCTATATTCATGTACCCGCGTTGAATTCCAGAAACCCTTCAACTAAATAAAAAGGTGTTTTTGTGTGTATGCATTGTGTTTAATAACTGCTCTCTAAATTTGTGTGTATGGGAATTCCCAGTTGTTCTTTTCTAAACAGTTAGTGGAGGTCAGCTCTCTAACTAGGCTAATAGACTAATTACGTTGGAGGCCTAAGACGCACACACACACACGCACACACACACACACACACACACACACACACACACACGACCACAATTGGCCAACACAACTCTTGGTTCATTTACTTACTATAAAATAATTGGCATGCAAATTAAAAATGCTAAATTTGTAACACGATGTTGGCCGATATAAATAAAGGAATAAAACATAATGGGAAAAATGGAAATGAAAATTCCTTACAATTCATTTGTTATTCTGTAATATCCTCTGTAAGCCCAATTACACAAAAGAGAGAGAGAAAACACTAAGTTCTCACAAGGCTGGTTAACAGATTTGTACAATAGTGTAATTGAATGTCATTGGATACCATGACAAAAACAGCCTCCTAAATGCTGCCAACTTGTATATCTCCCTCCCTTCCTTTTCCCACTCTCTCTGCAGATGGACTGACTGAGACCCCAGGAGAGGCAATGAGAGCTGCATTTGAAAGGGCACCTTCAACTCACTAGCTGTCTGATATTTAGAGTGTTATCAGGATAATCCGGTCACTTAAAATGTGCATGCATTTACACACACACACACAAAAACAAATTGTACTACACATTAGTAAATACTGGCACTTTCATGGTGCCAGAGAGGTCGGTAATCCTCTGGAAGCTGCAGACATTATACAGGGGTAGCTAGGCTATCGCTGCCAACAAAACAGGCAGTGCCCTTCTGTGATTATGGGTGGCAAGAGATAAAGAAGCAGGAGAGAAGGCATGATATGCAAATTATCTGAACTTCAGAGCTTTTGTAATATTATTATTATTAACAGTCGCAATAAATAATGACAAGCAATAAATTATGCTACACTGAACCGAAAAGAGAGATATCCAAAATTGGTTCTTCAACTGTTCGCCTAATTTGGCCTCAATGTCTTGATTACTGGCCCCTTTAACAGAGCTTGGCGAAAAGATAATGCTTCAGCTGAATGGTGAGAAGTCTGTGTGTTAATTGTTGCTGTGATGAATTAGCTTTTGGGATCAGGACTCACTTGAACTAATTTTCCTGTAACAACAAACAAATGAAATCATTTTAAAAAGATCTGTTACAAAGACATTTAGGACTGTGTACAGTGTTAGTAACTTAACCTAATGCTAAAGGCACTGTACCCATTACAGTCTGGAAATGCAGGCCTGCACATACACATAAGTCATTGTTCGCCCACAAAAAACTAACTAGATTGCTACCTTTTGTACATTGAGTCTCAGTTAATACCACTTGATGTGTGTCTGTTAATTTACATGAGCACAACATGTATGTCATAGACATGGTGCTGTATTAGGTTTTGCTTCTGATAGAGATTGTCCATACAGTCTGGGTCTGTGTCCATTACACAGAGTGCTGCTATTTCACTCCACATTCCATGTCATCAAAGGTACTAATATAGACAGTTTGTGTGTGTGTGTGCATGCGGTAGTGTGGGTAAATTCTCACACACATGGACTGAGATCACTCTCCTCTCTGCCTATCATTCAACACATGTATTCACTCTTACCCTACAGTGGGTTTCTGTTAAAAAGACATGGTTCATAGCATACAACAGTCCATCTAATCCTTTTCTTCCTCGAGTCAGGCTGTAATGAAATCCTTTATGCCACACCAAAGGTTATTTTATCCATGTGACATAACCAAATGATAAACGCCAATGGTTATGATATTGAGTCAGCAGGGGGGGGTTTGATGTGTGTGTGTTTGTTTGTCTGTGTGTGTGTCTAACCTGGGTCTCAGACATGACATAGAGGTAGTGGTGGTCAGAGGAGAAGGCCATGTCTCTGAGGATGGGTCCATTCTCCACCGCCTGCACTGTCTCATACTGCTGAGCACGAGAGGAGCCGTCCACCCGGATCTGGAAAAACACAGAAGCACAAGAAGAATTAGCAATACAATATGGAGGGGTTGAAGTACCTTGGTGAGGGTAAATAACATTTTGCCATTTGGTATGGGTTTTTGAATTTAACAAACATCAAGTACACAAAGAAGTTGTGTTAAATACAGGAAAGCCAGCATCTACAATACATGGACTGATTAATGATGGGGCTGTAAATATAACATGAAAAGACGTAGAGTGAGAAAGAGTCATGTTGGCAAGGAAGGACTTGGCAATAGAACAAAGGTGTTGTGCAATTAGGAACACAGGTATCATTAAAATGTGCTTTGGAATATTATTTCTGACAAAATAGCTCATCTTCCACACACTGCCTGAGGGTTTTCCCCCTGCATTGTGGCTTTCAGTGTTGTGCTCAAGAAGCTCATCTTTCCCTATCATAGTTTCAGCCATTCAAAAGTCATTACAGTAATTAGGCATCTGGGCAAGAGGTGTGGTCTGTGGGCCCCCAGGTGTGTTTACGCAGCAGAAAGTGCACAGAATTGGCCCCACACACACTTGGTGGTGTGATGGAAGTGTTCTGGGTTGTGCCCGAACATCTGCTAACATCGTCACACACTCAGAGTGGGTTCCAAATGATCCTTTCTAAATCTGGTCCTTTGGCTGCAATTTCCCAGTAGCACACAGTTTCGACACATATCTACACACACGCGCGCACACGCACACACACACACACACACACACACACACACACACACACACACACACTCCTGTGTGTGCTTGCAGACAGGTGTGAAACAAGTTAAAGTTGTGATGACTCTTGGTAGTTCTTTGTGCTCCTCAGCACTTATGGGTTCACAGGCGCAAACAGGAGATAATTGGACAGGAAGCAGATGGTCGAGCAGACAGGTGAGTCGATTTATGATTAATTATAATATGCTGAGTACAACATACTCTCCGTCAGCATATCATGAAAAATACCTTTCTGTAGGCCCGCCTAAAGCTAAAGTTTAGTTAAAGGTCAAGAAGACAGGAAGGGTTTTTCATTTCCCTCTTCCTTTGTGAGACTTATTGTTAGGAAAAGATCAAAAAGCAACAATAAAAGAATTACAGGAAAAAAGCTTTATCACATTCACAGAAGAGCAGAACATGTATCTCCCTGTATCACCATCCATGATTGAATAGTAAGTTGAGTGAATGTCAGTTCTTAAAATATGCACTCTTTATATGTATGGACTGGATGTCAGTCGCTCCAACCCTTAACTTGATTCTACATTATAACAGAAACCAATCAATAACTTCTCAAGTATAGTATGAATAGAGAAACCGAAGTAGACAGGGCGCAGTTTACCTCCTGTCTCACTCCTGCTGCTGCTTCAACTGATATCCAGTTTCACAACATGTCTTTAAACAGGCACCATCTTTCACCTTGATTTCACCCCGCTCTGCCTCCTATATTGTTTCTCAGTCATTCTTCCTTTCCCGCTCTGCCTCCTGCTTGGCTTGTGCAGTGATCTCCATCTCTAAGGACCATGAATTCTAAGTATCAAAGCCTTACACACTTTCACTGGGAACCATTGTATGCACTGGGGTCAGTCACAAAGAAAGAAAAGAACAGAAGGCAAACGGGAGAGAGAGAGAAAGAAGAGAGGGAGGTAGGAAGAAAGCAACTTCCACGTGAGCCTGGGCCAGATTCAGCAGGTGGGGTTATCTAATCTGCCCCGATCGGGTGCGTTAATTAGTGGTGCTGTGCATATGTGCATGGTTTCACAGTGCGTGTGTGTGTGTGTGTGCATGGGCATGTACTATATGAGAAGACGTGTGTGTATCAGCTTACACCCCCCCTCCCCCCCACACACACTACAGTATATATGAAAAGAGAGACAATTTGCTGAGCAGAGTTAAGGGGTAGATAGTCTAAGGCCATGGGTGAATATAGAGTTTTATTGTGTTGGGACAGAACCACAGTCACCAGGGAGCAGATGGCTTTCAAGAGGGAAGCTACTGTATATTATCCCTCAATCTGACCACCAAACCAAACAAATGAGCCTCCAGGGAGCACACAGGGCATATCCGCAAAGCATGCAACACTGGCTGCTGTTGTCACACTGGGACTGAACACATAAGGGAGAAAGAAAGAAAGAAAGGAAGAGATCAATCAAATAAAAATTGAACTATTTGTAAAATAATTAGCACATATAAAGATTGAATAGCAATTTTATCCTGTATTTGTTTCTATTAACCACAGCAGGGTCAACCACAGCCCCCCGATATCAAACTCTGTGCTTTTAAAGAAATAGTATACTCCAAAAATATCAGCCTACAGCTTACATAGAACACTTCAACAAAAAATAATAAAGACACAATATTTGCAAACAGAAAGCCTACTCGGCGTATATTGCACACAACCATTAACTTAATTCCCTTGATGAAAAGCCACAGCTAATGATTATGTTTTATAATGAAATTACTAATCCTACTTTCATTGTCAGCAACAGTAATTATTAATACATATTACTTTTTTTTCCATCAGGCTAAAATCATTAAGGCAGCTACAGTGGTGGTAGCCAATATTATCTGATTCCTTTTCAACAGTAATAAAGTGGATTAGCTGCTCTATGCTAAATGGATTACAATGCTAATCTCTGCTATCACATTAGCACCACACAATAGACATTCACTGCCAGACAGACTTCATTTTTCCTCTGAGTAGAGAGAAGGTGAGGGATGCAATGGGCCCACACATTAAAGCACTCATACAAATGAGTGGGTTCACACAAGCACTTGCTCGTATGGAAACATTGGCATTTCACTGTCTGGCATACACATACACATACAGGCTGCCTAGTTGGAACTACTTATATGGTGATGACGGATTCTCTAGGGTGATTGGGGAGAGATACTGCACAGTGGCACTTGTCTCACAGAGAACAATTCCTCACCAGTGTACAAATGTCTCAATATCTCTGCGTGCCAGGATCCTTACGTGTTTGCATCTTTGGAAAAGTCCACTCTTAAACACAGATAAAAAAAAGACAAATCATAGTCTTCCATAAAGCAACCACCCTGGCCTTAAACTGTATCCCCCTAGTGGCTGTGAGACATAACTACACTAACGCTATCACTGAACACAAGAGAAAGACAGTGGCGTCTGCAGTAAAAATGCAATATAGATGCACCTCAAGTGTCTTCTGTGTGAACTTTACTACCACAAAAACACAAACTGTAAAATGCCTACACAGTGTTTTTAAAGAAATCCAGACCTTTGTAATGACTGAATATCCTTCCTTGGATCTAACTACCATTGAAGTACAAGAGTGTAAGGGTGGGCAGAGTTGATATATCAGAAATAAAAGACAACTGTTGATACATTTATAGAACCGTTTCTGTTTTACAGTATTGAGAAAAGACAAATTTGACATCACGTGCAGATGGCTTTTCTGTTTTAATCTGTCAATGAAAAAATAATTTGTCTAGAGTGAGTATCTCCCTCTCTCCATGGGACTAACAGCTAGCAGAAGGTGTGATACCGACAGGGAAGCCATTTCAGTGTGAAAACCACAGGGCTACCCTTTTTTCAGTTTCTTCATATTGGCTCTGTGCACCATAAGAGCACAGGGAAACTACCGTACTTCCTGTAATTCTGCATGACCACCATTTTGAAGCTGGTAGAAATGTGATGCTGTTTTAGAAAGAAAATAAATGGAAGACCTGTGCTTGAATTGTTTCTTATTTTGTACAATGAAATCAATATGGTATATTTGCAAACATATATATTGGCAGCACACCAGAAAACACATTCTGGTATCAAGTTATTACAATGTCAAAACATGGATTGCTGGTTATGCCATTGTCATTGACTCAAACGCGCACCTTACATATCCTAGGTCAATAATGTTGTTGCACCTCTGGAACCTTTTTCCCAGTGAAAATTGGCCTTTGAAATTCAGTACATCTGGTTACACCTCTGGGGGGACTTCTATTGATTTTAGATAATCTCTGAGAAATAGTGTTCCACTATGTATAAACTACTTAAGATCAAGAGGTGAGATGGATTTTCCACATTATAGGAAGAGTCAACTTCGTTCTCAGGAGACAAAAAACACTGCGGTGGTGTTTGTGCAGATGAAAGTTGTGGAAAAATGCAGAAAAGCTACACACTATGGACAAGAACACATTGAGAAAACAGCATAGTGTTAGTTTGCTTTCCACAGGGTGTTTTGAGTGAGGAGGACTATTGAGCGATTGGCTGTGAGATGGATTTTGGGGATGGCAAATGGAAGGCTAGTCACACAGAGATGCAGTCTGTTAAGAATGGCACACAGACTAACACACCATGGCTGGAACTCACACCATGACCAACATGCTGCTGGTTGGAGCCAGAATAAGCTGCTGACTATAGTATCACTGTGGTTCTTCTGACATGGGCCGGGCAACCACAGTGAGGTGAATGAGTGGGCTAGAGTAGAATGTCATCCAAAGTCCTACAGCATGCTGGGAAAACTTAAATTACAGCAATATTTGTGTGAGGAATTCCACCAAATCCCTGAAACGTGCGTGAGCAAACCCAGTGACGGTGCCAGCATGTCTGCAGCCAAAAAGGCTCACAAACCTTTTTTTTCTGCTGGATATGATAAAATGATAGGCACTGTACTTAAAACACAACATGCTTTTAGAAGAAGTGTATCTAACAACTAGTTTTTGCAGAACATTGGAAGGGCTGGCCTTCCTTCAACAACTTCAATTATCAGGAATTGTTGTAAGTAATGTTGAACTGAAAACAAAACGTAAATCGTGTTGTAGATGTCCCTGATCCTGTCAATGGAGGTCTCCTGGGGTCCCCTATTTAAGCTCTTGGGTCCTTAACCCGTTCAAGATATAAATCTGAAACATTATGGAGGGGCAACCGCAGACACATGCCAAATGTCACTGTAACCTGACCTGGCACACTTGGCTCAGGTTCCGCCGCTTTTTTTTTCAAACCACAACAGAGAAGTAGGCATTCAAACAGGCAAGGCAGGACGTGCAATAAGAGCCTAGAAAGAGAGACAGCCATTAGACAACTAAGAGGAACAGTTACTGTGAAAAAGACAACAACATATCGTGACTACATAATGGCAATGTGTCTCCTTCCTCACGCATTCTATTCATACTGACAGCAATACAATGGTGGCTGTCTGATTGCCCAAATCCATCCAGCACACTATAACATATGGCAGACAGAGAGAAAGGAGGAGATGTGGTGGGGAGGAAGTGGAGAGAATAACAGAAGGAAGGGGGGAGATAGAAGGCAAACTGGATCCATCTCTCAGTGTCAATCAATGCCAGGACAAATCCTCTTCTTCCACCGTTCAATTCCTCAATATATAGCTTTGGGCGAGATTGGCCTGGTTGCTCGACTAGTGAGGGAGTGTGGATGATTTGACATTAATCTCAGGGTATTAACGAGGATGTGGCACACTAATGTGGAATGCCAGGCTATAGTCGTGTAGCAGTGCCGGAGCAGAGAATCGCATATGATCCGCTATTCATCCACAAGAGTTATTAAGAACTATCAAAGACAGGCTGAGAGGAAGACCGAAGACACTAAAGATATGCAGTTTCTGAAACTAAAGCACTGCAGGTGACATATGAATGAGTAATGTCATGGTACGTCTATGTCTACATTGTCTTTTGGAATAGTATTTCATGTTTAATGACTAGCTATTAATGGAGACATCTTGCAGTTATCTGAAGGTACATCAACTCTGTGCTTTACTGCTTTCTTTTATGGAAGCAAAACATTAATTCAGTTCATTAAAGATACTTTTAAAAAAGCTGCTTCTTTCTTTCCTTCCTTCCTGCTTTCCTTCCGGCTCAACAACTCTCTCCATAGGAGGATGAGATGAGTGGGCAGAAAACCCCGCAGAGTGGAACTGAACTCATTCCCTGCTTTAATTCACTGTTCCCCGTTTTATGTTTGCGATTAGGCATATCTGCTACACAGCAGGGCTTTAATTAATGCATTTCGCCGGATGCCTGCACTGTTAGCGAAGGTGCTTTGTGGGTGCAAATCAGGGGAATGTCATTGTTAGCAGGGAAGTAACTACAGAGACTAGTGTTGGCAGTTACGGAACTATGCAGAAAGTTGACCTCTGTAATGGCCCTCCTGTTGGGTTTGGTTTAAGGAAGGTTAATCCTCTACTGATTACTATGGCTGGGTTGTTTAGCAACAGGATGTTAAAAGAAACTTCCAAAAAACATAAAAGTGGTTCTAAGACAATGGAGGTATTATTTGACATAAATATAATGAGTCAGAAGAAAAAAATAAAATCTAAAGTTTTGTATGTGAGCAAACATACTGTATGTGTACTCATGCTTGTTTCTGTTTGGTGCTACTCTAATCTCCATTGCCTCCATTGTGGCATCTTGTATCTGACACTATAGCAGGTAGAGCCGCGGGGGGACCCCTGGCTCAGTGACTGACCGTTGTGGCATTAAAGGTGTGCTACCTGTTAGCCTGCAGGTCCATGCGGCCTACTAATCTAACCTTATCCCCCTGCTGAGCCATAATCGGAAAGAGCGAGTGGAGAGGAAAAGAGAGGGACAAGAATGTTATTGTGAAGGGCTGATGGTGTTGGACGTGAAAGGGGACAAGTGTCTGGAGGCTTCCAAACTCATTCCCACCCCCACCCCCTCCGCTCTGCTCTCCTCCTCAATGTCCCCCATGGCTTCAAAGGGTGAGTGACAGGTCTCCCTGCTATCATTCCCTACACCGCTGAGCTGCCTTACAGCACTGTGACCAGGCAGGGGGCTCACAGCTCAGCTTCTCTTACTCATTTATCTCTCTCTCTCTCTCAAGGTTGACTAAAATACCTGCAGGCTTTAATCTTGAGAACATTAGTGACTGCTTGAATGCTAACAACTCACTTGGTTTCTCTGAAATAGTTTTCCTTCCGTTCTTTTCAAAATGACTTCAGTCTCTCTCTCTCTCTCTTGGTATGTCCATTTCAGACTGCATTGCTCTGATGGTGGAACAGGTTATTTTGTATGTTCTCTTCCAGTCCTCTGCCCTCTATTTGATTGTGCTCACTCTCCACTATCAGATGGGACCGGAAATAAAAAGTCTGGGAGACATGATGGATTTTTCTTTTTTACGTATAGTCTGTTGGTATGTTTAGATGTTTCAAAATGCCTCGCATCTTCTGGACAATTGCCTGTTTCCTATATTCCTTATTTAACAACTGTTCCACCTCATTTCATATTTTTCCTCACAGACATCTCCTTCTCTTTCCATGGTCTTGCATAATTTATTTGTAAATTCATTTTTTAAGTTTTGAAAATGTTCCTCACATTATGCATCATTCCCTCACTTTTACTGATCAAAGATGTCGGAGCTTGTCTCCTTCTAAATAATCTCTCAGACGCTCGTCCTTTTTTCCCTTTGTGTTTTCGATCCACTTCTTCATTCTCAGTCTCATTAGAGCCACAGCAGGGTGTTAGAGGCGACAGGTAGAGATCTCCTGACAGACCTCATTTAGTACAGACAAATACCTGTCCTGGTTGAGAAAAAAAGGCACACGCACATCCCTCTTTCAAACCAATTATTTCCTCTACTTTTTTTCCCTTTCTTACCCTGTTATTCTCAAGTGATAAGAGCTGCTGTTCCCGCCACTGCTTCTGGCTGGGCTTCAAGGACCCCACAGAGGAAACGGCATAATTTCAGCCCACATCACCACCTGTGTCTCTATTAGCGGTGCAAACCCGGTGGCAGCGCTACTGCTACAAATAGAGTGTGTGAACCCCATTATATTTTGTGACCAGAGGCCACTGTGTGAGAACTAAAAGGCTTTGGGAGCCATTAATGAAGTCAACATGCACTCTGGAGTACCGAGGGCACCAAAGCAGCCTATTGTGTCAAATCAAGACTTGGCCTTTCAAGGCGACACAGCAGCGCACAAACTCATGGAGCTGTGGATTGCATTCATTTGGAGGAGTGTGGCGGGCAAACTGTAAAAAAAAGAAAAAAAAAAAGCTCACTGAGTAAAATCACGTTGAGATTTCTGATAGTGTGTGTGAATGTGTGTACTTGACACAGAGCGAGAGGTTGTAAATTGTAGCACCTAGGAAGCTGGACATGTGTCAGAGCAATAGGAGGCTAGCATTCAAGTAAGAAAAGAGAAATAAGAGAAGGTCGTAAAGGAAAGGATGAAAGGAAATGTCTTTCTCTCTGTAAATTAAATGAGTTTCACTTAAGGGTCTATTTATTGTGACAGTTTGCTTTATGCATAAATATCACACTGATTTAAAGTTAAATGAAATGCGGTACGTCCCATTACAACCAATATGAACATATTTGTGTTTCCTGGCCTTAGGGACCACCAATTGTGAGTGGCCGTCTGCTTATTTCCCTCCCTCCTTTCTTCCCACAATGACACTCGGTTAGTTAGAGGAACCTTTCAGACAAAATACTCTCTGCCCAAAGCTTAGAGAGGATATGTGCATGGAGGCTTCTCTGGGAAGTTGGTTAGGTCCAGACTGAAGACCCACCCAAAAAGTCTCATTTGTATACAACCACATGACTGTTTCCTAAACTGTCAATCACCAATCTATCTGGGCGTAGAGGACAATGAATAGAGGATCTGTTTGTCTTTTCAAGAAGGAAAGAAGACAGAGAAACACTGACCTGAGATAACCTAAGGTCATAATTAACTAGACACACAACCACCGCAATGTTAGGAAGATCTCAGATCAACCCTACATAGAACAGCAATCTAGCTCTCCTCAAAGGAACTTCAGATGAGCTCTTCATATAATGGTCTGGTGACAGACTTTGATCATCATGCACAGGATCATCTCACATGCCACCCCTATTGTGACCTTTTATCCATTTGTATGTACGGTTGTGTTTCACGACACAAAGACAGGGGGGACATTCTTTCATATTAACTGGGCAAACTCAACAGGTTTTCCTTGATTGGACCATACTCTGCTTCTATAATTGTCAATCAGCAGGCTATCCAACCATAGTGGTTGTGAGTGGGCTAGGTAATCAAAGAGATGTCTAGGACTGATAATGACCTACTGACAGGCTTAGATCAACTTTAACCAAGGTGAAGGGATGACTTTGAGAACTAATTCAGACTAGGCTTTGTTATAGTGGCAATCTATCTGTTTCTTCAAACGAACAGTCTGTCCTTTACTTGTTCTCATCAATACTTATTTTTAGCTTGTTTACCAGGGCGAAAGGAGCAATCCGTTTACTTCAAGGGTGTGATGCATGCACAAACAGGTATACAAAAACTTACACAAATACAACCACAAGAAAAGTAAACATACCTGAACTTTTAAATGTTCAGCAACAAACATGCAATGAATAGAAAGTGTAGTTTAGGCAAGACATTAGGGGGGAAAGGCAGTGTGTGTGTGTGTGTGTGTGTGTGTGTGTGTGTGTGTGTGTGTGTGTGTGTATCCAGGTGTGTGAATAATAGATGGGGAGCTGAGAGCCAGACGCTGTCTGAGAGCAGACATCACCCTGGATCCCGTTACCACACACTGCCATCAGAATAACTCTGGAGACACAAGCGAAAACACACACACACACACACACACACGCACGAAAAGGGACCTTTGTGCACCCCTGTGTGTGCCTTTGCTCATGTGTAATCACAGAATAGAGTAAAATTATCTTAAAATGGGGATCTTAACTATTTTCTTAAAGATGATGAAGCACACATTTTAAAGTATTGGTTCAATATTCTACTGGTGCCAGCCTCTATGGCAAAGATGGACTAGACTCAGTACAGAGTGGTACACAAACATATTAAATCTATGGATCACTGACTGAAGCTGAGGATCACACATACTCATGAATTCATGAATTCCATAAGGCCCCAGCTTTTGAATTAGAGCAGATTGTATGTGTGTGCGTGCGTGCGTGCGTGCGTGCGTGCGTGCGTGCGTGTGTGTGCATGCACCGGCGTGTATATGGGGAGCATTCATTCCCTACCCTTCAGTTTTATGTTGTAATGATTTATGAGGCACCTACCAAAGTTTCTAATTAAATAGGGAAGCACCTCACAACCAATTCCTCAGAGATAAGCAGGTGTGAATTTCTGTGTTCCCTTCTTATTGTTTGTGCTAGTGTGTATGTGCGCATGTATTCTCTTGTTTTCAGACCCAAGGGCACTTCTTTTTTTCCCCCCTCGTCTCTCCTCTATGCCTTTATTCCTTTATTAAACAGACTGGCACACTCCTTCTATTAATACCTGTTTTCTCACTGAAGTGAAAAATTGCATTGCTGGCCAGAGAGAGGGAGACAAAGACACAGGCAGAGAGGGAGAAAATGAAAACAGGGAGTGTGAGGAGGGCAAGGAAGAATAACACTGCAGTAAACCCTTGAGGCATGTGCCATAATAATGGAAATCATTGGACGAAAGACGGTGAGACTGGGAAATAGCTATTTTTCTAAAGGACTATAGGGCAATTTCCACTGAAAATGGTTTGGACGCATTCCATAAAGGCTCTGTGTGAAGGAACAACTACATAACTGGCTCTTATAATGGTTGTAAGGTCCAGCAGCTGCAGGAGCTGTGCTACTCACTGCTACTCTTCACTCGTTTCATGCATTCAGCCTAGTTAGTATATTTGTGGCGAACCTGTATACATGACGGAAGCAAAAACAATTATTTTTTAATTAAACATGCTATGGAAGCATCATATTAACCCATATCAACCATAAATACTCACAAGAAAGTAGTTAAATTAATAATTATGCTTTATTGATATATACCGTATTCCCCCTTGGTAAACAGTTAATGGAACAATGGTTTTGACTACTGTATCTTAGCTGAAGGAGCTTGTGAATTTGGCTTGAAATGCAAAAATACAATCAAGAAAAAAGCAATATACTGTTTGCAACATTCTGCAAAAGATTTTCACACACACACACAAAATAAACAGTCCAGAACATATCACATTTGTAGCCACAGGTGCTACATTTTCTTCTGTATATGAGTTGTTGCCATGACATTGCCCCCTAAGCTAATCATTTCTACAGTGGATATTCACCATTAGTGTGCTAAAAGAAAAAAAGGTGAAGTGGAAGACCAAGAATACTGCATGTGCCCAAAAGAATCGCTTGAGTTCCCTTAATTAGCTCCCATTTTCTTTTCTCTCCTCGCCCGTCTTATTCTCACTCCAAACATCCACTAGAATCAAACACATTAATCACAACACATTCATTTATACGTCTCCCTGTATGAGGTGTAATATCTCACCCTGAATTATGTCTGACACACTGGGATTGTATCATTAGGCCAGGGCCTAACTTGATTCGGTTATATAGCAACAGGGGAGAAAAATCCCTATAATGCAATTGTCTGATGACACGTGTTATGCCAAGTGCTTCAAGTTATGTGATATAATCCAAATAATGTATTCCATTCAATTTGCTTTTAAGAAATAAAAGAGTGAAAATGAAACACTGCCAACCTGGTGGTGAACTCATTCAGTAAAACTGTGTTCTCTCTCTTATTTAAAAACACATTTCCTCTCTCTCTCTTATACAAATGAAGACATCCTGAGTATAAGCCGTGTTTCCACTCCACGGGAGGTTCTTCTAAAATGATCCCTTTCTTTATCAAGGGTTCACATTAGCGTTTCAAGCCCATGCATTATGCTGCATCACAAAAGCAATGCATTGTGCCTGATGATGGAGGCTTCACAGTGGGAGTCAAATAACTTCACCCTATAAATAAATGAGCCTGTTGTTGTTTTAAGATGGTTGGTTATCTAATCATAAAGATGAAGGAACAAACAACAGGAGTACGCAAACACGTTTGTCAACACAATAAATGTGAGCTACTAGTGTCAAACATAATGCTGACATGACAGTCTGAGTGCATTAGTCATTTTATGTGTAACTTCAAACTCCCACTATGCCTCGTCTCCAATATTTCCATCTAATCCTCTCTATTCACTGTCTACCTATTCTGCCTTTTTATGATTTGACATAGCAAGGTAAACGAGCAAACAGGCAAACCAAGTGCCCCTGTCAGGGTAGAGCAAGCCTGAATGACAGAGAGAAAAAGAAACAAAGAGGACAGGTGAAGAGGGACTGAGAACGTTCAGATAGAGATGGGCGTAAGCTGCACTAAAACTTCAAGACAGATAAAACTTCATTCTTTCCCACGGAAAGAGAGAAAGAAAGAGAGAGAGAAAGAGAGAGAGAGAGAGAGTGAGAGAGAGAGAGAGAGAGAGAGGAGTCTAAGAGGATATTTGGTGAATGGAGGCTGTCAGCTCTGGTTGTGCAGAAATCCTCTTATACCTCAAAATTTCAATTAGGTGGGGAAGCGTTTTACTGTGGTGCGCTTCTCACATTCTGCGCAGGAACTACAAGGTGCATGAGGTGGGATTTGTCACAGCAGCGACAGGTCTGCTCCACCTTCATTACAATTCAAAGAACACACACACACACACACACACACACACACACACACACACACACACACACACACACACACACACACACACACACACACACACACACACACACACACACACACACACACACACACACACACACACACACACACACACACACACACACACACACACACACAGGGAAAGCTCCCCCCTTCCACCTGCCAAAGCCATTTCGAGTGACAACAGTGGTAAACTTGATGCTACTTCAATGCTCAGTGAACAGTGCTGATCTGAAATTTACACTGCACAGGTTTGTGCCGGGCTGCTGTCATCTGTGTGACAGTTAGAATTATACCATGTGTCAACCTCTCCAGACACTGACTTACAGTAATTACAATGCCAAATGCAGCAGCCCATTTTCATGCTTTGTTTTTCATGTAATCTCCACCAGTGTTTGGCTTTCATTTTCACTTGTCCATCATCATCTCCCTTACGGTCACAGAGGGTAAGAAAATAACCAAAATATGAATACAAGTCTGAAATTGTTTTTAAAAGTAAAATTCTGGGTGTAAATACTTACTTAGCTAAGAGTCATTTTTTTAATGCAACTAGCTATTCCGTCAAAACTTTTACCAAGCAGTCTAAAGGGTTAAGAGAACTGTATGCTTTAATTTAATACAACAATGATAATGATACAGAGATGATAACTTCAGTTTACTACAACTTGGTTCTTAGTTTTGTAGTATTGGTCTGGTCCATTAGTACTTACCCACATTAGTGGTCAGAAAGTCTGAGTTTAGCCAGATTCTGAACTATTTTTATTGGAGGTCAAAAAAAGAAAGTCACCTGAAGTGTGTCCCAGATCTCTGTAATCAACTCGGTGTGAAAGCATAATCGACAGGAATTATAGCCAAAACTACGAAAAAGTAATTTTTACTTCAAGGTAAATCAGTCGGACATTACAAAAAAAACTCCCCTTTCTAATTTGTCACTTCCCTAATCCATCCCACTTCACTGTAACTCATCCTCTCACTATCCCTCTCTCCTCCAAGCATTCTATCTATTCCCTCAGCATTCTCTACAAACTACACACTACTCTTGTTACCTCTGAGTCCCCTTCTCTCCACATACCTTATCTGACTCACTCTATTACTCTTTCCTTCTCTGACCATCCACTGCAGCTCTTCTCCTTTCTTTTCCAAAACTCCACACTGTCGTTCCCTTCCTTTTACCCCCCCACACCCCCCCCCCCCCCCTCCCTCACTCTATTCCCAGAGTCCCAGCTGGCTTTCATCTTCCCCAGGTTAGATTACTGTAAAGCACTGCCTGTCTGCCAGCATTCCTGAAAGCTTTTCATCTCTGCTCCGATTCATCTGGGGAGACAGAGAGAGCGAGGGAGTGGG